>NC_090256.1:58607637-58922637 GCF_037325665.1 Littorina saxatilis | reverse complement strand
AGGAGGAGAGAAGTCATAGAGCGTGGCACGAGGAGGAGAGAAGTCATAGAGCGTGGCACGAGGAGGAGAGAAGTCACAGAGCGTGGCACGAGGAGGAGAGAAGTCACAGAGCGTGGCACGAGGAGGAGAGAAGTCACAGACCGTGGCACGAGGAGGAGAGAAGTCATAGAGCGTGGCACGAGGAGGAGAGAAGTCACAGAGCGTGGCACGAGGAGGAGAGAAGTCACAGAGCGTGGCACGAGGAGGAGAGAAGTCACAGAGCGTGGCACGAGGAGGAGAGAAGTCACAGAGCGTGGCACGAGGAGGAGAGAAGTCACAGAGCGTGGCACGAGGAGGAGAGAAGTCACAGACCGTGGCACGAGGAGGAGAGAAGTCACAGAGCGTGGCACGAGGAGGAGAGAAGTCACAGAGCGTGGCACGAGGAGGAGAGAAGTCACAGAGCGTGGCACGAGGAGGAGAGAAGTCACAGAGCGTGGCACGAGGAGGAGAGAAGTCACAGAGCGGGGCACGAGGAGGAGAGAAGTCACAGAGCGTGGCACGAGGAGGAGAGAAGTCATAGAGCGTGGCACGAGGAGGAGAGAAGTCATAGAGCGTGGCACGAGGAGGAGAGAAGTCACAGAGCGTGGCACGAGGAGGAGAGAAGTCACAGAGCGTGGCACGAGGAGGAGAGAAGTCACAGAGCGTGGCACGAGGAGGAGAGAAGTCATAGAGCGTGGCACGAGGAGGAGAGAAGTCACAGACCGTGGCACGAGGAGGAGAGAAGTCACAGAGCGTGGCACGAGGAGGAGAGAAGTCACAGAGCGTGGCACGAGGAGGAGAGAAGTCATAGAGCGTGGCACGAGGAGGAGAGAAGTCACAGACCGTGGCACGAGGAGGAGAGAAGTCACAGAGCGTGGCACGAGGAGGAGAGAAGTTATAGAGCGTGGCACGAGGAGGAGAGAAGTCACAGAGCGTGGCACGAGGAGGAGAGAAGTCACAGAGCGTGGCACGAGGAGGAGAGAAGTCACAGAGTGTGGCACGAGGAGGAGAGAAGTCACAGAGCGTGGCACGAGGAGGAGAGAAGTCACAGAGCGTGGCACGAGGAGGAGAGAAGTCATAGAGCGTGGCACGAGGAGGAGAGAAGTCATAGAGCGTGGCACGAGGAGGAGAGAAGTCACAGAGTGTGGCACGAGGAGGAGAGAAGTCACAGAGCGTGGCACGAGGAGGAGAGAAGTCACAGAGCGTGGCACGAGGAGGAGAGAAGTCACAGAGCGTGGCACGAGGAGGAGAGAAGTCACAGAGTGTGGCACGAGGAGGAGAGAAGTCACAGAGCGTGGCACGAGGAGGAGAGAAGTCACAGAGCGTGGCACGAGGAGGAGAGAAGTCACAGAGCGTGGCACGAGGAGGAGAGAAGTCACAGAGCGTGGCACGAGGAGGAGAGAAGTCATAGAGCGTGGCACGAGGAGGAGAGAAGTCATAGAGCGTGGCACGAGGAGGAGAGAAGTCACAGAGCGTGGCACGAGGAGGAGAGAAGTCACAGAGCGTGGCACGAGGAGGAGAGAAGTCACAGACCGTGGCACGAGGAGGAGAGAAGTTATAGAGCGTGGCACGAGGAGGAGAGAAGTCACAGAGCGTGGCACGAGGAGGAGAGAAGTCACAGAGCGTGGCACGAGGAGGAGAGAAGTCATAGAGCGTGGGACGAGGAGGAGAGAAGTCGCAGAGCGTGGCACGAGGAGGAGAGAAGTCACAGAGCGTGGCACGAGGAGGAGAGAAGTCACAGAGCGGGGCACGAGGCTTGGAACACAAGAGCTACTGTAATGGCTAGTTAAGTTGGGCAAACACGTACATTTACAACTTATGCATCACTTGAACAAAGAACACCAATGACAAGATTTCAATCAATCAATCAATCAATATGAGGCTTATATCGCGCGTATTCCGTGGGTACAGTTCTAAGCGCGGGGATTTTTTATTTTTTATTTTTTTTTATGCAATTTATATCGCCCACATATTCAAGGCGCAGGGATTTCGCTGAGAGGACATTCCCATCCCTGGACAGTGTTATCAAAGAGGGAATCGTCGAACCTGTCCTTGCAGAAGAGCATCGCCTTTATTTATTTTTTTTTTTTTTTACAAGAGAGAAAAATCTCCATGGCAAATATGTCAAAGCATCACTTTCATATTTCACGGAGAAAGAAAAATCTTTACTGTTTAAAGTCTCAAAGCATAACCTTTTAGATATGTTATGGAAAAAAAGAAAAGTATAACAGGTACATGTATTGTACCATCATGTTTTTACAATTTCACAAAGAGAAACGATTCTAACTACCTGCATTTAAACACAAAAACTTATTGATACATGCATTTACATCACAAAACACAATCTGTTTAACATCTCAAATCATTACCTTTATATTTGTATTGAGAAAGAAAAGTTTAACTGGTACAGACATCGTACCATCACCTTCGTTTAACTGGTACAGACATCGTACCATCACCTTCGTTTAACTGGTACAGACATCGTACCATCACCTTCGTTTAACTGGTACAGACATCGTACCATCACCTTCGTTTAACTGGTACAGACATCGTACCATCACCTTCGTTTCATTTCAAAAAGAGACAATTGTAACTGTTACATGTGTTAAAATTCAAAAACGTACATCACAGCACACCATTTCACAAGTTTGAATCAAGACCCATCATTAAAGGGAACGGGTTCGATGCTCCGCTTATTCTATCCACTGGCAGGCAATGAAACGATCGTGTACAGAAAGAAAAGCTAATCAGAGCAAATACTCACACGTTCCAATACTAGTGAGGACTGTTGACAAAGCACCATGTGTGTTTGCTCTTGAGGCGTGGATTCTTTCGACAATGGCACCAGTCAGAGCAGCAAAACATGAGTGTCACGGTGTTGTGGGTCAATGAGGAGTGATGTGCTGTGTTTGTATTTACCTTGCTCTGAACGTTCCCAAGCCTTTGTGTGAGAAATGTATGGATGGAATCAAGATTAGCAAATGAAGCTGCCGAGTGTCGTTTGCTTTTGGGTGTGGGCGGAGCAAGACAGATAGTTATCTCCCTTGAATGTAGACAATGTTTGCTGCAAGAAAAATGCTTAAATGGCATACTTAAAGAAGAGAGTAGTAGTAGTTTTCGAGAGTTCATGATAATTTTCCAACTCGTTTGCTTTCAATAAGAATGATATATATTAGGAGAAGAGTATGAAACTTCAAGAGTTACTGATAATTGTCAAACTCATGTTCTGCGACAACAAAGAATGCATACTTGGAAGAGCTGTTGATTATATGCAATATTGATTCGCCGAGATTTGGAGAAACAAGAAAGATTTTATGGTGAGGTTCCTAGCGATCGTGTGCGTTTTGAGAAAAATAAGCATTGTACACAATGAAAAGCTGCTCGTTCATATGTTTTTCACATTGGAAGCGCGCCATGGTTACTACCTGGGCTTGGGCACTTGAACCAGTTCATGTCATGTTCGTGTGGTAGAGCGGCTTAAACGTGTCATCTAAAAGCCTGCTCCCCATTATGAAGATGACGTTGGAAGGGAGGGATTGACGAGGGGAGAAGACAATTCCAAACGTGAAAAGGAGGTATCGTGAAAAGAAGGTATCGGTGGGGGCTTCAGAAAAAGACGAGAGATGAGAGGATAGAGGTGATGAATGAGTGTAAAAACCAAAAGTAAGAAGTAAGAAGGGAAAGCAAAGTGTGTGTGTGTGTGTGTGTGAGGGGGGGGACTATCTTTCTCCATAGCAACATCTATTACCTTCACTCAGTCTGTCTGTCAGTCTGCACATCTCTCTCTCTCTCATTCTCTCTCTCTCTCTCTCTCTCTCTCTCTCTCTCTCTCTCTCTCTCTCTCTCTCTCTCTCTCTCTCTCTCTCTCTCCGGGGCTGTCCCGGGCTGTAGAGTAGGATCAATTAGAGTGGTTCAATATGGCACAATCCCACAATCCTCTATCTGGCCCTGCTAATGATTTCTCCGGGCAACACAGACCCTCTGCTTGCCCCTGGCCATGGCAGTAACACCAGGAGTTTTTCCCCTTCCTTCCCTCTGTCTCTCTTTCCCTGTTTTTCTTTTTCCTCCTTCCTGATTAGTTAGCCGCCATCCTTTGCGTGTGGACTTCCGTCCTCCCCTCTCTGTCGTTCTCTCTTTCTCTCTTTTTTTACCTTGTTGTCTGTCCTTTCTGTCTTTCTATATATATATATATACATATATATATATATATATACATGTATATATATATCTCTCTCTCTCTTCCTTCTTGTTCCTCAACCCTTTCTATTTCTTGCTGTTGTGCCTCTCTCTCGTCCCTCTGCTTTTCTCCTCTCTGACTTCGCGAAGTCGACTTGGCCAAATAAATATCAGGCTTTAGGACGCCTTTACCTTTCGCTAGTGGTCATCCTTTAAAGGTGGCGCTGTGGAAGAAAGATGGGTGGCAGTGATACTTATTATGTCTTACTGATCTAAAAGTATGCTGGTGTGTGCTGCTGCTGGGTTACCACACAGGAGAATGATGACTACTGTATCATGTTAAACAAGCTTACCGTGCACTGATGGTGGTTGTAGGTGCTGGAGTCACAAAAAAGTAACTGTGAAAAAGGGTCTGCTTGAGGTGCCAACTGTGTCTTTCCAAACGAAATGTCCGTTGATAATGGTGGTTGCAGTTCACAAGGAATCTCTAAGGAGCAGCCTGTGTGTTGCTGAAGTCTGATAATGATTGGGCAAAGTCGAAGCTCGCTGCAAGAAGCTTTGGCACTGTATGTTCGGTAAAACGACCTCGCAGAGTCAACTTTGGGCTGAATGAAGGAAGGCCTTTACCTGACCCTTTACCTGTGGTGGTTGTTGCAGGTGACTGTGGCGGTGACGAAGAAGGACGGGTGGCGCGTGGTGTTGACCTTCATCCTGGTGGGGAGCATCGCGGGCGTCGTGCTCGCCGTCACCATCATCTATCTCCTCAAGCGACACCGCCGATCACGTGACAAGCTGGCGCAGCTCGCCTCAACGGGCGACGGCAACGAGGCTTCCAAGGACTACCAGGTATGCGGAGCAATTTGTTCTTGTGTGTGTGTGTTCTTGTGTGTGTGTGTGTGTGTGAGTGTGTGAGTGTGTGTGTTCTTGTGTGTGTGTGTGTGTGTGTGTGTGTGTGTGTGTGTGTGTGTGTGTGTGTGTGTGTGTGTGTGTTTTGTGTCATCTAGAGGTGTAAGGAATAACGAGAGAGCAGAGTTTTGAAGGAGAACCTGGTTAGTGGGGAGTGGGGTTCGTCGAGAGTAGAACATTGGTTTGATAAGTAGGATTTGGAAGAGCACCTGAAAAAACAGGATCGCTTAAAATGTGTGACAAACAATGCGAGGGGTGACAATTATGCCATTGGGAACATATTTTAAGATTGGTGCATTGATGTGCAAGTTGTTGTTTGTCCAAGAGAGACTATTCAGTCAAGTGAGAACGGGTAGTAACACTGACCGATACGTTGGTTTTACCTTAATTATTCTGGCACATTGCTGATGGGTTGGGATGAGCGACGGGAAGAAGCTAGGGCTGTATGATGTATTTTTTATTTTTATTTTATTTATTTACGAGGATTTATATCGCGCACGTATCTCACCACACAAGGCGACTCAAGGCGCATGTTACCTATTAATGCCGTGTGAGATGGAATTTTTTACACAATATATCACGCATTCACATCGGCCAGTAGATCGACTGCCTTTAGGCGCTGCATCCACCTTTCACGGCCTATTATTCCAGGTCACACGGGTATTTTGATACGTACTTACATGATGTGTGCGGGTGTGTTGTTGCAGGACCTGTGTCGGCAGCGCATGCAGAGCAAGGCCTCGGAGAAGCCGGAACCCCTGCACGCCGCGTCCCGCATCGGTAGTGTGTCCGAGTCTCAGGTCCGCAGCCCCTCCAGCCGATCCTCAACCTCCTCCTGGTGAGTCCAGTCTCCTTCTTTTTCTTTCTCCGTCTCCGTGTCCTTCTGTTTGTCTTTTTGACTTGCTTGTCCACACGTTCTTTCAGTTGATGTGCTTCCACCTCCTAGTGAGTCCTGTCACACACACACATGCATCACACACGCGCGCAGCCAGTCAACCACCGACTCAATAAGAATGTTGCATAATAAAGTTCCACAAACACAAATTGTAGTATAAGAGGAAATATTATTGTTCACTTATAAACATGTTATAACACATACGCACACACACACTTTTAAATTAATGACCTGCTGGAGTAAATGGCTTATTTATCGAGCTATGTAATAAGGGTAATACTCAAATAACCAACTGAGTTCAGCCGTAGATAGAAATCCCGATGATGTAGACGTAGACGATAGAATGACGATAGAATGATGGTAGTAGGACGACAGTTAAAGGTGAAGCAGAAGACTGCGCAGACGTAGATGAAGATGTAGATGTAGGTGAAATGTCATCTTCCGGTTAAAGTTGACACCAGAACTTGGTTGTTTCAGTCTTCAGGTTAACGACAGGACGACCGCATCTCGGCCGCATGTACAAGACAAATCATTATGCCCTTCCCCAGTCCGATCTCCGAAACCGGACCTACAGCTGCTGTAGCTGGATTCGCTGCTTGGAACGCAAGCCTTTCCCGAATGAAGTATTATTCCCCAGTTTCTAAATTCATATATCAAATGAACACAATTCACAAACATTTACAACGTAAACTACGAAAAACACGAGAAAAACCATATAGCGCACACACAGGCAGTAAAGCCCAAACACCAACACAGGCGCTTGCAATGGGTCTTTTATACATACAACAGGCGCTTGTGACAAGTCCATTGTTTGTCTTTCTCTGTGTCCCTCTTACGTCTCGATGTCCATTTGTCTGTCCGTCTGTCTGTCTGTCTCACGGTGCCACGTCTGTGAGTCCATCCAGTCGATCTTCTACCTTCTGTTGATGGGTCCAGCATTGTCTCGTGCGTCTGTCTTTCTGTCTGTCTGTATGTCTGTTTGTCTGCCTGTCTGTGTCTGTGTATGCCTGTGTGTGATAGTTTGGCTGGCTTTGTCCGAGCTCCACAGTCCTTCTTTCCAGCCTTTTGCATACCATCTCCTGGAGAGTTTGACTGGATGGATCGCTGTTTCAAGTGTTTGTTTCTTTCTTTCTGTCTGAGCTACAGGTTCGCACCTGTCCATCTTTTGTTTTGGTTTGTTTTCTTCCATTTCAGCGGAGATGTTCTGTGTCATGGTTGTGTTTCTGAATCTGCCCGGACGGTCATTGCCTGTGTCACTCCGGTGTTTGCAGTTGTTCATCTTTTTCTACTTCCTCTAGGTTGTGAGTGTGCTTTGTCGGCATGTGGTTGTTTCCATGTCTTTTGTCAGTGTGACCGTGCCTTATTTCTACAGTGTGTCCAAGGGTCACGCCTGGATCACTCTTGAACTCCCTGTTCTGTTTTGTCAGTAAGTGTGTGTTGTTGCCATGTGTATGTGCCAATGGCTCGTGTCAGTGTCACCGTGTCTTGTTTCACCAGTGTGTTCAAGGTTCAGGTCTGCGGTCCCTCAATCAGCCTTGTCATTCCCTCCAGGTCGATGGCTGTGTCTGCGTGTGTACGTCATAGTCACATTGTTTGTCAGTGTCTGCTGTCGACATGCAATACCCTGATGGTCTCTCATTCAACAGCGGTTTTATGTTTGAGTAGTCTTATTCTCGTTCGGTTGTTATTTTTACTGCACATTACACTCGACATGTGCACGTGACGTGAACTTTTAGTGACATGCTTTTGAAGACCACGCAGGAAGCGTGAGATGAGCTTCAAACAATGCAGTGCTCTACGGGAAAAGTAATTGAAAGACAACGTGAGGCATGCGCACGAAGCGGGCAAGAAGCGGGTAATAAGATAGCTGTGACGATCTGCTTCAGCACAAACTTGAGTATGTTGAAAACTGCGCATGTAATTGATCATTTAAAGATACCGTGTCCTACCGGGCTCACATCCATGAGAGGTAGCATAGGACAAATGTCCTGGATAGTGATAGGACATTTGTCCTGAACAAAAATAAATCAATATGACTTTTTTTTCGCAGCAAAACGTAAATTTAATTAAACTTGGCTAGTTTCTTGTCACAAAGGTAACAGAACAAATACAATAATAAACACGGGAATGAAGTCGGCCAGCTTGAAACGGAGCCACGCGCGGGGGATGGGGCCTAGGGGGTAACGTCTCTCTTCGGCGCCGAAGTTTCACTTTCTGTAGAGCGACGGTTTGATCTGGCTCTGGCTGCTCAGAGGCCGGAGGGAGCTCAGTTTTAGTGGTACTAGCCGCTGGTGAGGGCATAGATTTGAAGTACAAACGCTTCTGGCCTTTTTCTGGCACCAAGTTTTGTTTCGGCGGCATGTTGCTTTTCTGAGAGAAAAACCGCGAAGGAAGACAACTGTCAACTGGCTTGGAGCATTCAGAGTTGCGACCCTTGGAAGCTCTTCTCTTTAAAAAGCACATAAGGTCTCCCCAAATTTCGTCTGCTTGGTGATACACATCGCTTCGCAAAACATCGATAAAATAGCAAATCAAACTACTGTAAATTGGAAAGTACTGACAATGTCCAGATTAAATGAAAGCATAATCGGACAATAACCAATTTGTGAAAAAAACCAATATGACATAATTATGTCCTCTTGCATGAATAATGTATAGGACATTTGGAAAAAATATCCGTGTATGTCCGATGTCCGACGTGGATGTGAGCCCCTGGAATCGTGTTAATCATAACACACCTATCCAGGCTTAAACATTTACTAAGAGCATCTATCCACCTGGACACACCACACATCGACAGCCGCTTGCTGTGCAGAGTTACAATTGTGTGTTGAATTCATTTTCGGAGTGACACAGATGTCAGGCTACTAAATTAATTTAGCAACACACACAAAGTCCCACTCTGCCCAGGATACAGTCACGCTGTTGATTGTTGGCATGTGTTAAAGTGAAAAGATGTTTCTTATTTCTTGTGAAAAGTCTCACAGATCTGTGGCGGCGAACACGACCGTTTATGCGAGAAGATCGATAGCTTAAATATGAATTGTATGTAGAATAAGAGGGGGTTGTGAACAAGTGTTGTAAAGCAAGAGAGAAATACTACAAGAGAGAAGAATAGGGTTTGCAAGAAAGAGATGACACAACGGAAGGTTGACGTACCGCGCGCAAGCTGTGGACAAGACATGAGACAGTGAAGTGTATGGTGAAAAGAAAAACTGACAGGAGATTGTGAAGGAAGTTATGGGAGATCGGAGAGGAAGTAGTGAGTGATTGTTGAGGGGGGGGGGAGGTACATCTTGGAATACTATTCACAAGCTATAGACAAAACCTGAGACACATGAAACAAACAAATACACTGATGACGCGTAGGATGAAACGCTGTAAGGAGATTGTGAGGGAAAGCGGCAGATAGGGGAAGAAGAAGTGGGTGATTGTGGGGGGGGTGGGGGGGTGGAGGAAGGGAAGGTGGAGGAAGGGAAGGTTGAGGAAGGGAAGGGGTGCCCTGATTGGCAGCCTGCACATGACAGCACCTCCCAAATCCAATTTGCCAGCCCCCCTTCATTGCCATGCTGAGTGGGTCCGTGGCTGGAAGGCCTGGGTACTGCCCCCTCCGCCCCGCTGTTCCCAATGCCTGCAGGCCCCTGTTTAACATGGACTAACGTACCGTGCCATCATTAACACCGCCTGATGGACTTCGCAATGCGTAGGACCAGATCAAGTGCGAAGCCAAAATATATTTCATCAGAGTTAAAGGCGTTGTTCACAGTGGTGTGCGATTCTTTATCAGAGCTGCGGAGAACGCTGTGGTGTGCAGTCATTTGAATCTTTTTGTGGAAAATGCGAACTACTTCTGCTTGGCACTGAAGCGGATTAAATGCAGTGCACAGCCCCCGCCCCTTTTCAGACCTAAAACATTCTTGGGAAAATATGTCCTAAAAAGGAGGGACTCTTTAAATGGGAGGTTTAAATTGGAGGGGTCTTAAAAGGGAGGATTCACTGTAATCATTAGCTTCATATAGCTCAGCTCGGTAAACCGTGATAATGAGATTGTTTAAATTCCTTGCTCTTATGAAATGTTCGTAGTGGATGGACGAATTGCCTAATTTAATTTATGGAACGAAACCCGTCGTCCGATCAATCAGAACAGCCGTTGATTCCAGTGAGGCGACTCTGCTGTAGAGGGTGACGTTGCCCAGCTTTCCATGGTGACCAAGCATATCTCTCCCACTGATGTATTGTGGCCATGTGTTTGTTTGTTTGTTTGCTTAACGCCCAGCCGACCACGAAGGGCCATATCAGGGCGGTGCTGCTTTGACATATAACGGGGTATGTAACGTGCGCCAGAAGTCGCAGCACAGGCTTCATGTCTCACCCAGTCACATTATTCTGACACCGGACCAACCAGTCCTAGCACTAACCCCATAATGCCAGACGCCAGGCGGAGCAGCCACTAGATTGCCAATTTTAAAGTCTTAGGTATGACCCGGTCGGGGTTCGAATTTGTGGCCATTGTCTTCCCACACTCCTTATACGGGTACTTCGGTAAATTCATTGTCTTCAGTGTAGGTCATTCTCCCATGTACGCCGTGTTACGTTGCTGATATTTAAATTGTTAACCGTTAAAATGTCACCAAGTTTTTGGGGATTTGATATTCATTCGGCGGTTCGTCGACTCTCTTTGTCTTTTTATATGGAAAATGTATGAAGCTTAGAAACAAAATGTTAGCATTGTGGACGTTCTATCAAAAACCTTTAAATGTTTCCTCTGGCTAAGTGCTAAACAACGCATGCTTTCAGCTTAAATGACAGTTTAAGAGATTTCACCCTTTCTGTCTTAATTCAAGTGCACGTCATTCTGTTGTTTTTGTCAAGCCGGGGAGGAGGGGGTTCAGTTGATGTGCTGCGCGGCGAGTGTCTGCTGATCCAAAAGTCACGCTTTTCGCCACATCCATTAATTGTTCACTCCTTCCGGAAACGCTTCCTGTCTGCATCCCTATCGTATACCCATCTCTGTCTGTGTCTCTCTCTGTCTGTCGGTCTGTCCCTGTCTTTCTGTCTTTCCCTCCCTCTCTCTGTCTGTCCTGTATTTGTCTCTCTCTGTGTCGATCTCTCTTTTTACATTTAGTCAAGTTTTGACTAAATGTTTTAACATAGAGGGGGAATCGAAACGAGGGTCGAGGTGTGTGTGTGTGTGTGTGTGTGTGTGTGTGTGGAGCGATTCAGAGTAAACTACTGGACCGATCTTTATGAAATTTTTCATGAGAGTTCCTGGGTATGATATCCCCAGACGTTTTCTTCATTTTTTTCGATAAATGTCTTTGATGACGTCATATCCGGCATTTTGTAAAAGTTGAGGCGGCACTGTCACACCTTCATTTTTCAATCAAATTGATTGAAAATTTGGCCAAGCAATCTTCGACAAAGGCCGGACTTTGGTATTGCATTTCAGCTTGGAGGCTTAAAAATTAATTAATGACTTTGGTCATTAAAAATCTGAAAATTGTAATTAAAATTATTTTTTTATGAAACGATCCAAAATTACGTTTATCGTATTCTTCATCATTGTCCGATTCAAAAAACATATAAATATGTTATATTCGGATTAAAAACAAGCTCTGAAAATTAAAAATATAAAAATTATGATTAAAATTAAATTTCCGAAATCGATTTAAAAACAATTTCATCTTATTCCTTGTCCGTTCCTGATTCCAAAAACATATAGATATGATATGTTTGGATTAAAAACAAACTCAGTAAGCTAAAAAGAATAGAGATATAGAAAAGCGTGCTATCCTCCTCAGCGCAACCGCTACCGCGCTTTTCTGAATTGTTAATTTCACTGCCTTTGCCACGAGCGGTGGACAGACGATGCTACGAGTGTACGGTCTTGCGGAAAAAATGCAATGCGTTCAGTTTCATTCTGTGAGTTCGACTGAGCTTGACTAAATGTTGTATTTTCGCCTTACGCGACTTGTTTTTTCTTCTCTTTCTGCCCTTTCCTCAAAGGTAATATTTAGCATGGGTCAATTTCTATATTTTTTCTCACCTTCACCCCTCCCCATTGTGACAGTATTTGGAGGAAGACAGAGGGCGGTGTAATGGAGACAAAAAGTGTGTCCGCGTGCAGCCCAGCACAAACAAGCTTCCCCCTGCTAATGGACTCTCTTCCTTGCCTCGTTATTTTTCAAATTTGATCGCTGATGAATGAGAAATGGCGTGCAGAGTGGCATCGCTTCCAACGCTGCCTGACGCTCCTCCCATAGGTTTGGAAGCTTTTTTACTTGGGAAAATACCTATTATATCCGTGTAACACTCACGTTTCCAGGATAGGCATTAAAGCTTCTTTCAAGCATGGGCGGTTGTTAGTTTTTACATTTAGTCAAGTTATGACTAAATGTTTTAACATAGAGGGGGAATCGAGACGAGGGTCGTGGTGTGTCTGTGTGTGTGTGTGTGTGTGAGTAGAGCGATTCAGACTAAACTACTGGACCGATCTTTATGTAATCTGACATGAGAGTTCCTGGGATGATATCCCCGGACGTTTTTTTCATTTTTTCGATAAATACCTTTGATGACGTCATATCCGGCTTTTTGTAAAAGTTGAGGCGGCACTGTCACACCCTCATTTTTCAATCAAATTGATTGAAATTTTGGCAAAGCAATCTTCGACAAAGGCCGAACTTTGGTATTGCATTTCAGCTTGGTGGCTTAAAAACTAATGAATGAGTTTGGTCATTAAAAATCGGAAACTTGTAATCAAAATTAATTTTTTTATTAAACGATCCAAAAACAATTTCATCTTATTCTTCGTCATTTTCTGATTCCAAAAACATATACGTATGTTATATTTGGATTACAAACAAGCTCTGAAAATTAAAAATATGAAAATTATGATTAAAATTAATTTTCTGAAATCGATTTAAAAACAATTTCATCTTATTCCTTGTCGGTCCCTGATTCCAAAAACATATAGATATGATATGTTTGGATTAAAAACAAACTCAGTAAGCTAAAAAGCTGCCACTGGTGTATATGCCTTACCGTGGCGTAGCAGCTTGCGTGCCCTGATGATCCAAAGAGCTATGCCGGCCGGAGCCTTCATAGTACTCCTGGCAGGTGTAACCACGCCGGACAGGTCTGAGGTGAATGGGGCCAGACTAAGTATACACCCTGGCCCTCCAGGTTGGGGGTTGTGCGAAGGGCTAACAACCCATCCATGGAAAAAAATACCCGTTACAGAAAGGTCAACAAGAGATACAAGGAACATTTCGGCCCTGGGAGAAGATGGATCTCCAGCTGGAGAGCTTATGAAGCACGGTGGCGAAAGCCAGATGCCTCTGGAAACCACCGAGCCGACGACCATCATGTCGACCAGGACCACCACCACTCTCGGGACATGGAACGTCCGGACCATGTTTGAAACCGGCAAGACTGCGCAAGTGGCAGCCGAGATGAGGAACTACAACCTGTCCATCCTGGGAATCAGCGAGTCACGATGGACAGGCTCCGGACAGAGAAGACTCGTTACTGGAGATATGCTGCTGTTTTCGGGCCACGAGGAAGAGGGTGCTCCACACACCAGAGGAGTGGCCCTGATGTTGTCCAAGACGGCACAGAGAGCGCTCATTGGATGGGAAGCCCACGGACCACGGATTCTCACCGCTACCTTCAGAACCAAGAAGCGGAGGATTAACCTGGACATCATCCAGTGTTACGCACCCACCAACGACACCGAGGAGGAAGACAAAGAGGAGTTTTACAACCGAATGGCCACCATAATCCAGAAATGCCCAAGTCGTAACATCACCATTGTCATGGGAGACTTGAACGCAAAGATCGGCAGTGACAACAGAGGCTATGAGGAGATCATGGGGCAACAGGGTTTAGGAGAGATGAATGACAACGGAGAGAGGCTTGCAGACTTATGTGCTACAAACAACCTGGTCATTGGAGGGAGTCTCTTCCAACACAAAAGAATCCACAAGGCCACTTGGATATCACCGGACCTGTCGACGGAAAACCAAATCGACCACGTGTGTATCGGGAAGAAGTTCAGACGATCACTTCAGGATGTCCGCGTGAGGAGAGGAGCAGATGTTGCTTCCGACCATCAGCTCCTAGTTGCCAGACTGAGGCTGAAGCTGAGAAGGAATTGGACAGAGGGTTCCAGCCAACGTCAGCGATACAACACCACGGCCCTCAAAGACAACACTAAGATGCAGGATTTTAAGATCGCTCTCTCCAACAAGTTTGAGTTCCTGCAGGAGATACTCGACGAAGAGACTATAGACAAGCAGTGGCAGGGAGTGAAGGAGGCCGTCACATCAACCTGCAGAGAGGTGCTCCTTTAAAACGCAGCCACAAAGAGTGGATCACAGCAGAGACAATGAGAAAGATTGAGGATAGAAAGCTGAAGAAATCAGAAATCAACAACAGCCGCACCAGAACGGGAAAAGCAGAAGCACAGAAGAAATACACAAGCGCAAACAAAACCGTCAAAAAGAGCATCAAGGCCGACAAGAAAAACTACATGGATACGATGGCAACAGAAGCAGAGGAAGCCGCCTACCATGGAAACATGCGGGACCTTTATGCCACCATCAAGAAGCTGTCCGGAAAGTTCAGCAAGCCTGAGAGACCTGTTAAGGACAAGGAGGGCAAGTCAATATCTGATGAAGCAGGACAAAGGAAAAGATGGATGGAACATTTTGAGGAGCTGTTAAATAGACCAGCTCCACGGGATCCACCAGACATCCCACCAGCCAACGGCGACCTCTTCATCAACTGCAACGCGCCAACAAAAGAGGAGATCAGCCAGGCCATCAAACAGTTGCGAAACGGCAAGGCGGCAGGACCTGACGGTATCCCAGCGGAGGCGCTAAAGGCTGATTTGGCGACCAGCGTGGAGATGCTCTATCCCCTTTTCTTCAAGATCTGTGAAGAAGAACAAGTTCCATCAGAATGGAAAGAGGAGTACCTCATCAAACTGCCCAAGAAAGGAGACCTGAGCGCCTGTTCAAACTACAGAGGGATAACACTGCTGTCTATCCCAGGCAAAGTGTTCAATCGGGTGCTACTGAACAGACTGAAAGATGCTGTCGATCCTCAGCTGCGGGACCATCAAGCAGGATTCCGAAAAGACAGGTCATGCACGGACCAGATAGCAACGCTGCGCATCATCCTCGAACAGTCACAGGAATGGAACTCGTCTCTTTATGTCAACTTTATTGACTACGAGAAAGCGTTTGACAGCGTTGACCGACAAAGCCTCTGGACACTGCTGAGACATCATGGAGTGCCGGAAAAGATCACCAACATCATCAGGAACTCATACGAGGGTTTGACCTGCAGAGTAGTCCACGGCTGTCAACTAACAGATGCCTTCCAAGTGAGAACAGGCGTGAGACAAGGATGTCTACTATCGCCTTTCCTGTTCCTACTTGTGATTGACTGGGTGATGAAGGCATCCACAGCCCAGAAGCGGAACGGAATCCAGTGGACACTCTGGACACAGTTGGATGACCTGGACTTTGCAGATGACGTGGCCCTTCTTTCCCATACCCAACAACAAATGCAGGAGAAGACCAGCACTGTGGCCAACAACTCCGCTCGATTTGGCCTCAACATCCACAAGGGGAAGAGCAAGGTCCTTAGGACCAACGCAACAGCCAACACGACCCCCATCACGCTGGATGGTGAAGCACTGCAAGAGGTAGACAATTTCACCTATCTCGGAAGCATTGTCGACAAGCAGGGTGGCACGGACGTTGATGTTAGAGTCCGGATTGGCAAAGCAAAAGCAGCTTTCCTTCAACTGAAGAACGTATGGGCATCAGCATACCTGAGCATCAACACCAAGCTCAGGATTTTCAACACCACGGTGAAGTCAGTCTTGCTGTATGGAGCCGAAACCTGGAGAACTACAGTTGCCATCACAAGAAAAATCCAGACCTTCATTAACACCTGCCTCAGAAGAATCCTCCGAATTCGCTGGCCTGACACCATCAGCAACAAAGACCTTTGGCAGTGAACAAAACAGTTATCCGTAGAACAGGACATTCTGCAAAGACGCTTCCGGTGGATTGGCCACACACTCCGCAAGACGACAACCAGCATCACGCGACAGGCCCTCACATGGAACCCGCAGGGCAAGAGGAGACGAGGCCGGCCGAGAAACACCTGGCGTCGTGACTTGGAGGCAGAGGTGAAACACATCGGCTACACCTGGAGACAACTGGAGAGATTGGCCCAGAATCGGAGTGCCTGGCGAGCTCTTGTTGGCGGCCTATGCCCCGGACGGGGTCAAAGGCATAAGTGAAGTGTAAAAAGAATAGAGATACAGAAAAGCGTGTTCTCCTGCTCAGCGCGACCACTACCGCACTATTCTGGCTTGTCGATTTCACTGCCTTTGCCACGAGCGGTGGACTGACGAAACTATGAGTATGCGGTCTTGGTGAAAAAAGCAGTGCGTTCAGTTTCATTCTGTGAGTTCGACAACTTGACTAAATGTTGTTATTTCGCCTTACGCGACTTGTTTTTACATTTAGTCAAGTTTTGACTAAATGTTTTAACATAGAGGGGGAATCGAGACGAGGGTCGTGGTGTATGTGTGTCTGTGTGTGTGTGTGTGTGTGTGTGTGTGTGTGTGTGTGTGTGTGTGTGTGTGTGTGTGTGTGTGTGTGTAGAGCGATTCAGAGTAAACTACTGGACCGATCTTTATGAAATTTTACATGAGAGTTCCTGGGTATGATATCCCCAGAAATGTTTTTCATTTTTTCGATAAATGTCTTTTATGACGTCATATCCGGTTTTTTGTAAAAGTTGAGGCGGCACTGTCACACCTTCATTTTTCAATCAAATTGATTGAAATTTTGGCCAAGCAAACTTCGACGAAGGTCGGACTTCGGTATTGCATTTCAGCATGGAGGCTTAAAACATAATTAATGCTTTGGTCATTAAAAATCTGAAAATTGTAATTAAAATTATTTTTTTTATAAAACGATCCAAAATTACTTTTATTTTATTCTTCATCATGTTCTGATTCAAAAAACATATAAGTATGTTATATTCGGATTAAAAGCAAGCTCTGAAAATTAAAAATATAAAAATTATGATTAAAATTAAATTTCCGAAATCGTTTTAAAAACAATTTCATCTTATTCCTTGTCGGTTCCTGATTCCAAAAACATATAGATATGATATGTTTGGATTAAAAACACGCTCAGAAAGTTAAAACGAAGAGAGGTACAGTAAAGCGTGCTATGCAGCACAGCGCAACCGCTACCGCGCTAAACAGGCTCGTCACTTTCACTGCCTTTTGCACTAGCGGCGGACTACGGTCATTGTGAAAAAATGCAGTGCGTTCAGTTTCATTCTGTGAGTTCCACAGCTTGACTAAATGTAGTAATTTCGCCTTACGCGACTTGTTTTTATCTGAGAGGGTAGTATAGCGTCTGACGTTCCTCAGATGGGGGTGCATACCCAGCACCAAGGCAAGTATTTCGTACGGTGAAACTCCAGTTCAATAGTGAATCAAGTGTTTATGCCGACGTCTGCCCAGCGAAACTTGTGTTTCGTGAAAGTTAATGCTTTTCGGTGATAGTGTCGAGGGTGTGGGTGGTTTATGTCGAACATGGATTAAAAGACTTTAGTTGTGTCCTCATTTCTGTAGGTCGCACACGCGTGCGGTTAGGCGCAAGAAGATTGCTCGCTCTGAGGCACACAGACTCTGGTGACTGTCTTGTGTTCCTCCTTCTGAATCACACAGTTCGCTCTGAGGCACACAGACTCTGGTGACTGTCTTGTGTTCCTCCTTCTGAATCACACAGTTCGCTTTGAGGCTTGTATTTGACAGCGTTTCTGTTTGCCTCTACAGCGTTTCGGGAAGTTCGAGCAGATAACTCAGTCGCGTTGAACGTGGTGCTCTTGACTTTGTTTCCATTTCACTTGGTCCCTGGGTGAATCGTGCCATAAGGTACGAGTAGACATTTGGCATTGAAACTAAATTACTTTTGGCTCTGTCCCAAACAAATACGCAACAGACTTTAAAAATGGTTGGTTTAAACGGTGTTTCTTTCAACAATTAACCGGTACAATACACAATAAGCATATTTAGAATCAACAACAAGCTTAAAGCTTATAGTAGTGATCTTAAAGACAAGAACGGTTCAAATTCCCGTAGGTCTCCGAAACGTGGAGTAAGTTGTAAGGCACATCTCATTCTGACCTGATTTTAGATTCTAACCGCGCTAAGAACTGCCGTTCCCAGCTGAAACAGCCAGTGGACTATGCAAACAGGATTCTTCTTCTTCGGAATCGGTACCATGCCTGTAATTTGCATCTGAACCGCATGGTCTGCTTGGAGACGAGAACATCGTGCTTCGAGTGCTTTTCTTGTTTGTATTTCTCTCAGTTGCCCTTCGAGCTGTTATAATTATACATCGAGATCGAGGAATCTGACTCTGTGTGCAGCCTTCTCCTAATGGAGAAAATGGCAATGTGTTAATCAGTTCATTTTCTGAACTAACTTTGGAGTGTAATTTAACCGCTCTGAACGGTAGTGCGCGTATGACATTGGTGGAAGATTGTCTGAATGATGTCCATGTTCGTTTGTCTGTTGACCTGTTCAGCCTGAGTCTTGACAGATGTGCAATCAATTGGGTTCAGCTTTTCCTAGGTTGTTCGGTACAGTTAACACAGTTTGCACTCGGAGTATGATGCTTGTCCCTAGGAATTACCCTGATTTATGGCGAAATTTATTTTAAGTCAAGAGAATGGTAAGAATGGGTCGATTCAGTGGGTTGGTAGGAATTACCCTGATTCAAGGCGAGACTGATTATATTCTAAGTGAAGAGGATAGTATGACTGATTTGAATAACGATTTCTTTTAGTGCAGCCGTAGAATGTGATAACTGCTTTGTTCAGAATGGTACAGAAAAGGGGAGTGTTTCGTTGTTGGGTCCTAAAAGCGTGCACACACACACACACACACACACACACACACACACACACACACACACACGAGCGCAAGCATACACGCATATCTGACAATAGGACTTTAATTTTATAAGAGAATCTGATCAAACATGAAGCAAAACCGTTGATTTTTTGGGTGTTGCTGCGGCTGGAAAAGAAGGTGCCACGGGATCTAGTAAAGAACGAAATATGAGCCTCAATTTTAAACATTCCTTTTTCATTCAGTTCATGTTCAGTCCATGCATCGCTTTTCTTAAACCGTTTTGCCCAGGAAGGGGAAGGGAGAAATAAATTGAAAAATAAATGATTTAGCGTCTCCTTGGGCCGATCCATCGCGGCTGGCTGAGCGTTAAGCATTTAATAATCAATCAATCAGGCCTCCTTTTTGCCGGGATGTCACCCGGTTTTCATCCGCGCTTGCGTGCGGTCAGCTCTGTAACGTGGTGACGTTCTGCTTTGCGTCGCAGCGAGTATTGTTTTCCCCTTGTAGTTGTACGATTGCAGTGGCTCTAAAACTGAGTGACGTTCACTACTTTAAAAGGTAGTGTTAACAACCTCAAAATAATGAGCACTAACAAGGCATAATTCACTCACAGAAACATCAGAAAGGAAATTATCACTAACTCAGAGTTTCGAGCGCAGAGAAGTCAACACGTGCAGAAAATGAGAACATATTCATGATAACCAAGAAGCTAACATTAGAAAAAAGTACAATGATGAAACTAATGTTCACGGGCACGCTCTTTGTAATTACACACCAGCTTATACTTGCACAAAGGGAGAACGTATTCATCAGCATTCATAACCTCCCAGTAATAAGCAGGGTTTAGCCGTTGAACACAGACACGACATATGAAGCCAGCGGTTAGAGCGTGTCGGTAATGACCGATAATTGGCACTGGCACAGATATATATATGTATAGATAGAGAGAGAGAGAGAGAGAGAGAGAGAGAGAGAGAGAGAGAGAGAAAGAGGGGAGGGGGGAGAGAGGATATGATATGATAATTATATGATTGTACAGTTTACAACACAACCAACGCCACGGGCTGTCATTTATTTGAAGGCTTTGCGGCAAATGACGGACGGAAATTCTATGCATGAACATGTGCACACTGCGAGAATAAAGGAACACACACAACACAAGTGTTGGTCAACTGTTGCCAGGCGATTCTGTAATAATCGTGTTTGATTATTAATGACCATAATTGCACACGCACTCGCTGTCTCTCACCGCGCGACACGACACGAGGGTGTCCCGTGTGACTTATTGTGTAGACAGAGCCCTCCCCCCCCCCCCCCCCACAACCCAGATTTTAAAAAAGTCCTTATACAACAACTGACATAGGTGAACTCATTTGGGTGGCATTTCTTGTACTACGAGCCTCATGGTTGTTGCGGGTCGCGATATGGTTGTTGCGGTTCGTGATAGAAAAACAGTATATAGCCTAGTCTCTCATACCCCACTTTTTCCCTACCACCCCTACCCCCCTACTCCACCCCAACACGACCCTGCGGCCACTAGGGGAAGCTGGGCCCCCCTCCAGGAATCCCCCCTAATCAGCGGGTCGGGGGAAATCGAAGCCAGGGCTGCGGCTGGGAGAGAGTTGATGGTTGTGAACCCGTGCAAGGTCGAGCAGGTCGCCTGTATTTCCTGCTGAGAGAGGTTCATTCACTCACTATGCAACACTGGTGTTAGTAAAGTATTTACTGTGTGGGTTTGTGGTTCTGATTGCGTTCTGCAGGTTGTAGTGTGTAGACTGTGAGCTGGTGGTGGTGGTGATACTTTCACTGACATTATGTAGAAAGCAGTTGTATCTGTGCGTCTCTCGATTTTGAGATACAGACTCTTGGCTGGGATGACTGTGTGCCGTCATTGTTCAGTCCGCTGTTCAGTCTCCATGGAACGCTAGTGTTTGATGTTGTGTTCTAGATTGACGGCTCTAACTGTGGTGCCGGTTGTAGCTAGTGAAGTGTGGCCTGCGATGTCTGTGACACTGTCACTCAACGTTATATTCACGCAGATTCCAGTAGCGGTCTTCCCATTTTCTTGTCGTCCATTCAAGCATGACAGTTCAACGTCCTGTTTGTAAATTAATCACTGATACGGGATCAACAGTTTGTAATTTGAACACTGATACGGAATTGAATACTAATACGAGACCAACAGTTTGTAAATTGAACACTGATTCGGAATTGAACACTAATACGGGATCAACAGTTTGTAAAGTGAACACTAATTCGGAATCAACAGTTTTCAAATTGAACACAAATACGGGATCAACAGTTTGTAAATTAAACACTTATACGGGATATCTGCGATGTGCTCTCAGTGTGTGTTTTTTTACCCATCCAACCGCTCATACCCCTTAATTGTCGCTCTGCTCTGCTCTAGAAAACGGGGGTCGTTTTCCAACCAGACATCATACGAGGAGACCTACACCACTAAATTCTGTGACCGATACACACACTAGAAACCCACACAAGACCGACACCAATATATTCTTTGCAATCATGCACACAAGACTGCCAACACTATATGTTGTGTATACACACAAGATTGACACCAGTTTATTTCTGTGACAGATGTATACACTACAAACACACACGATGACGTTCCCACAGTCAACGTCCTTTCGTGGGCGCCAGTCATATCGCAGATGGAGACTGGGTCGCCAATCCCATATTGTCCTAGTTTTACTACAGCCATATTCGCGTCTGCACCGGCGGAGCGCGTGGTCGTAGTAGCAGGCTTTTATTGTTTTCCCATTGATCGCTAGAATCGATCCTCGTTCGGCGGTTGCCTCATCGACAGTGTTCATGCAGAAATAAAGCGCCCATCTGTGTCTCTGTGTGTTTGGTTGAGTAGAGAACCGCGGCAGCTTGGATGCTGTTTGCTAGTGGCAGCTTTGCCTTTCTGTGTTTTGGGTGACATAGATCCCTTACTGTAGTAGTGACAGAGATGCCTTACTGTGGTGTTGATAGAGATGCCTTGCTATGGTAGTGGTTGCACACAGAAGATGCCGAGTGGTACGACCCGTGTGCCTTGGTGTCCAGGTCGAGATCGCGTGGGCGGCGAGTAATGGAGAAACTGACCCAGAGAGCGTGAACGCCTTCTGCTTTGTCACTGATTGTGCTCGTGCAACAGAAAGGGAACTGCGTTCTTCTCTGTGACAGTCTGTCTTTCAGCGGTAGCGTTAGAACCAAACGCTTTTCTTTGATAAAGAGGACAGCGAAATCGGTGACTAGTGGTCAAAGAAAGGAATTACAAATGTCTGTGTCTATGGCAGTCTGCCTTTCAGCGGAAGCATTATAACTATTGGTTTTCTTTCATGAAGAGAGACACCGGAACCGGAAACTGTTTAGGTAACCAGGAATCGAACACTGACAAATAATTAGAATGTTGGTAAGAGATACAAAATAGTGAGCATGACAGAACACAAACCACAGACGGTGAAAGGTGTTTATGAACAGACGAACACAACAGTGTCTCTTGCGATAAAAGAAAGAAAGGAAGAGGTGTAAAGAGTTTACTTGCACCATGTCACAAACAGAAAGAAGAAGAGTGTTGACTCGGTAAGAAAAGAAGTAAGGAAACCGCAGGGAACTCTGCACATATTGGGTGCAGACGGAAGCACAGATAGAACTAAATAAAGTGAGAGACAGTGCTGAATCTGTCAGAGCAGAGCCAACGAAACGTCTGGAACTCTGCGCAGATTGGGTACAGAAAGCGAAGAGGAGAGAGAAGGATAAAGTGTGAGCCGTGTACCGATGTGACAGGCCATCGTATGGCAGTGTCGCTGACAAAGGTGTAAATGTGGTGGCCGTCGTTCAACTGAAAATAACTAAAGGAAACCTCATCAAAAACAGTGCACAGATTGGGTGCAGAAAGCGAAAAGGGATAGAAATAAAATGTGGACTGTGAACTGGCACGACAAGACGCGGTGTCGCTGATGCAGGTGTAAATGTGGTGACCGACGTAGAACTGAAAATAAGGGAAGAAACCTTAGAAAAACACTGCACAGACTGGGTGCAGAAAGCGAGGACAGAGAACCAAACGTGTTGGCTGTGCACCAACGCCGGCGACAGGCGATCGTGTTGGCAGTGTCGGAGGTGTGAAAGTGGTGGCGGTCGCAGACTGTGTAGATTGGGGATGAATAATGCAGGGAGAGAGAGGGGGGCACGGCGGGAGGAGTGATGAGGCGTTGTGCTGTGTGATCCATGTGTCGTGTTCTTCACCTCCCTTCTCGCCGCCATCATGTGGATGCGTCCAGGCGCCTTCGCACGCTATGGGTAAATACTGGTAGCACCTGTTTTGTCGAAGGTGTGAAACCGGCTTAAATACGGCCAGAAATAAAAACACGGTGTTGGTGTCTTTTTATATTCTTCTAGCTGGTCTCTGTGTACCTCTTGGTGATTTATTAGAGGCCATGATTCTTACAAATGAAAAGAGCGGCAGTTTGGATTACTGTCCTTATATACATCGCCTTTCCATTGCGACCACCTCTCTATAATGGCCAGATCTGTTCAATCCTTTGGGTATTCTTATAGACAGGATGGACTGAACTAATAGTTTTCTATGTGCTGCATTGAAAATAAATAAACTAGGGACAAATACTGATAGCACATTTAAGGGAAGACTCTTAAAGTATGTTATGCTTGAAAAAAAATGAAAAAAAGATTGCGCCTGCAACACTCACATACAAATCTTAATAGTTTTTTTGTGTGTTGAATTTAAGGGTAAATTCCGATTGTGGTGTTGTAAGCTGCCGGTCGATATATATTTCTCACACTTGCCGTACGCGACCAGGGCGGCTGTTTTCTATCTCTCCGTGATTGAGAGTGCACCTCTGCTTCGCAAAACGATTTGTGGAATTGATTAACGATACGGCTGTTTAACGGTCTGCAGATTTTGTTAGACCCATGCCGCGTAATCGCACTTACACACAGGGAGACGAGGACTCGTGGTTGACAAGAGAGAAAAAGATGGCAGGACGGGGTGGCGGGGTGAGGGGAGAGGGGGGGGGGGGGCGGGATCGAAGGGAGAGGGGGGCGGGATCGAGGGAAAAGGAGGTAGGGTTGTCGTCAGAGATAGGGAGACACATAGACAGGTGTTTGAAGCCGGGGCAGTGAGATACGGAGCAGATAAAAGACTGAGTAATAGATGGATGAGTGGGTGGAATCACTGATCGATTGATTGATGGATGGATTGGCTGATTGATTTAGGGACAAAGACAGCGAGGCAGCGAGAAATAGAAGTGCGAGAAAGAGTGGCTGTGCAGGTGGAGGGATGAGATAGTGAGGGGGGAATGGAATAATCTTCAACACAAAAGGATAGAGGTTGTTGGCATTAAGCCTGGTTTAAAGCATGTTCAAGACAAATAAAAGGTAAAATCATTTAAAAAAATATTTAAAAAAAGACAGAGGAAAAGAGGACGGCATTCGCACTGAACATTTAAGCAATGTGCAGATAAAATCGTATTGTTCGAAATGTGTGCAACAGATGTTGAAAAGTAGGCTAGCAATAGGAGCCAACGGGTGCAGTTCTAAAACACATGTTGGCTTCTTCTTCTGCTTCTTCTGCGTTCGTGGGCTGAAACTCCCACGTACACTCGTGGGTTTTTTGCACGAGTGGAATTTTACGTATATGACCGTTTTTTACCCCGCCATTTAGGCAGCCATACGCCGTTTTCGGAGGAAGCATGCTGGGTATTTTCGTGTTTCTATAACCCACCAAACTCTGACATGGATTACAGGATCTTTTTCGTGCGCACTTGGTCTTGTGCTTGCGTGTACACACGGGGGGGTTCGGACACCGAGGAGAGTCTGCACACAAAGTTGACTCTGAGAAATAAATCTCTCGCCGAACGTGGGGACGAACTCACGCTGACAGCGGCCAACTGGATACAAATCCAGCGCGCTACCGACTGAGCTAGCTACATCCCCGCCCTGCACATGTTGGCTTGTCATTTCATATGTTGCAGGCAGAATGAATAACACTTAACTGCTGAGAATATTTCATTGATGGTCGATATTTATAAACGAATGCGATATTAGTTTGTAAGGTTATTAGGCTAAGTGAGAGTTTAAGCTGTCAAAAGGCAATGAATGTCAAATAAGACAGATTGACAAGCGTGTGTCTGTTCAAAGAGAACAAACGTGCATTGCGCGAGCGCACGCACGCTCGCTCGCACACACACACACGCACGCACGCACGAGAAGTCAGTAGTGTCTGTGCCGTTCATTATTTAATTTTCAAAGCTTTCTTTTGAAAAGTCTGATATATATTCACGTGCGTTTGATGTATGTGTCAATATTTTCTGATCGTTCGGAGCATAACGATGATTATCTATCTTGCAACGTGTTTTCCTTCCTTTCATTTGCTGTCTTCCCGTCCTCCCCCACCCCCACCTCTCTCTCCTCTCTCCCTCTCTCTCCCTCTCTCTCTCTAGCTCTCTCCCTCTCTCTCTCTCCCTCTCTCTCTCTCCCTCTCTCTCTCTCCCTCTCTCTCTCTTTCCCTTTCTCTCTATCTCTCCCTCTATCTCTCTCCCTCTCTCTCTCCCTCTCTCTCTTCCTCTCTCTCTCCCCCTCTCTCTCTCCCTCTCTCTCTCTTCCCTCTCTCTCTCCCCCTCTCTCTCTCCCTCTCTCTCGCCCTCTCTCTCTCTCTCTCTCTCTCTCTCTCTCTCTCTCTCTCTCTCTCTCTCTCTCTAGCTCTCTCTCTTTACTCGTCAAAATATTCCCCCAACACCTGAAGTGTGCAACCGTTCCCTCAACATATCAAAGTGCAAGCTCTGACTGTGCACAGTGCAGAACCGACTGACTGTCTAGAGGGGCATGTCGTATATTGAGTTAGCGGGCAGCGGGTTTTAAATAAGAGGCGTCGTGAATGCATCAGCCATGCACAATGTTCGCCATCGATTCTGGAAGCCGGGCAAGACGGAGAGAACATTCAGTCCTATTAACACTACCACACTCCTGGGAGCGGGGCGGGGGGGGGGGGGGGGGGGAGAGAATAGTCACTTCATGGGGGATGGTGTGGGTGGAGGTTGGCGAAATGCAAGGCTGAGAAGTGGTGAGAGTGGACGGCGTCCGTCTTGAAAGGAAGACAATCATTGCGAGGATGGTATGTACCATGCAAAGCGGCCAAGTAGTCTCTCGAAATGACAATTCACCGGGCCCGGCAGCGGGCGAGTGCTAGTCTTTGGAAAAGAAGGATGGAGGAAAAGTAGGTTCGAATGAACTATCTCGGTAGCGGAGGTGGGGGGGGGGGGGGTGAAGAGAGAGGATGAAAGTGAAGAAAGGGGAATGAAAACACGTTGATTGTTGAAAACCTAACGCCGTGACAAACTCCGTGGCACGGAGGGGGTATCGAATGGTGAACCGGAGTAGGAGGAATCAAAACAATGTCAGGAGATGAGGCCTCCAGTCGCAGAGTGGGAGACCGGCTTTTAACCATGTCCTCACCCTTATCACAAGTTACCTGTGAGTTCCACCTACCCCGGAAGAGGAAACCAGAGGAAGGAGAACTGAAGATAAGGAGGAGAAAATAGCCAACGGTGTGCCTTGCCGCTAGGTACAAATCAATAAATGGCCATACCGTTCAGATACAGCTTTTAGTCCGCTCCTCGATCTTCCTTATCACGTATTACCTGTGCTACATCCCTTCCTTCCCCTCCCCACCCCTCCCCACCCTTTGTAGTAATCACTAAGAAAGGGAGAACGGAGTACACGCAGAAGAGAAGGAGCAGAAAGTTGCAAAAAGCGAGCAGATGCAGCTAGGTAAAAATCAATAAATTACATACCGTTTAATTTAAGTTTTCAATCATGCCTTCTTCTTTATCACAAGTTAGCTGTAACCCTATACCGCCCCCCCCCCACTCCCTCCCCGGGAGAGGTAACTAGAGAATTGAAGACTAGAAGAAAAGGAAAGTAGCCAACTGTGTGCCTTGCAGCGAGGTAGACATCTTGTAGTCGTGTCCACCTCCTTATCACATGTTACTGGGGCCACCTTCCCCCGTATACCAGTTACAAGAGGAAAATGGACAAAAGAAGATAAGGATGTAGCCAAAGTAGCTAGAAATCGATACATGTCAACGCCATTTAGTTACAGCTTTTAGCAAGAAACTCTGCCTTATCACATGTTACCTGTGCTACCTCTGCGATAGCCCTTGTGTTGTTGTCGTCTGCCATCTGCGAGCGCTGCAACCGACAGAATGGAAACAAAATAATGTGGCCGTGACAAGACGATAGCTGTCTCTGCCATGCATCGTGAAGGTCGAATATTTCTGCATTAGACATGTAGATTCCAAGAGGGCGATCATATGATCAGCAAAATTGATTTTTTTCGAGAGAGAAAGTATTGTCATGAAGGACAATGTTTTTGGTTTAAACTGTTTTATTCAACGTTTGTGCATTATTTACAAAAAAAACGCATAATTATAGAGTAAACAACAACAAGCATAATGCTTATAGTGGTGTTTACAGTTTTCTAGAAAAATACATATAAATGGCGGCTTATTGTACAGTTTAAATGAAAGCAAGCAAACATGAAAAGAAAATTGAATGAAAATTGTACATCAAAACAAAAATCCGTTCAAGAATACATATATAATATTTATGGTATTAGCGAGTAAGAGATAGAGAGGGAGGGAGGGAGGGAGGGGGAGAGAGAGAGAGAGAGAGAGAGAGAGAGAGAGAGAGAGAGAGAGAGAGAGACGAGTAGACGTATCGATTGTGCTTTCACTTTACATGTTTATCTGTTCGAAACGGCCGGAATGTCCAATGTTTTTCGAAAATACCCTGATATTACTTTAGTGTTCTCGAGAGTTTAAGATTGCAGAGCTACAATGGTGTTATTACAATGTCCCGAGGTTGAATTCTACTCTGAAGAGAAAACCCGACTTAGTTCTATCCGAAAACAGATAGATTCTTGTAACTATCACCATCGTTGTCATCTGCGTCATATTTTCACCCTCTGTACTTTACTACTTGTGTTTGTAGCCACTTCTAAGAGCTCTTACTCGTTTCCACTACGGATACCATCGCATGTCGCATCGCTTTAATCAATGTTGCTTGGTTTGTAGCTTACCCTCATTGTGTTGTTTCTGGTGAAGTGTACACATTGTTATGTTGTCAACAATGTTTATATATGTGTTTCATGTCAGTGTGCGCCAACTCTTAATTAAACCCAAACAAGAAGCGAGATAATATGTCCACATATGTTGCACCACACCGTTTAATGCCATATCCATAATACTGGATGCGGTGGATATTATTTCAATGATGACAGTGAACGTTGGTGGTATGTGGGTGTGATATGAATAATATATCACCCTGTGTCTGTTTTCTGTTTTCAGGAGCGAGGAACCGGCGGCCACCAACATGGACATCTCCACTGGACACGTCGTGCTGGTCAGTACTTGTTTCTTCAAGTCTGCTTTGATTTTCATGAACTCATTTTACCCGTGACTGTTTTGTTTTGTCAAAATGAAAACCATTCTTGTTTTGAGTTATTGATGTTGGAACGTCAGCAGCCTATCTGTGTTGGGGTCTGATGTTCCTGTCTTCTGCACGCTTTGCTCCTCTGTCTTACTCGTCATCCCTACCCCATTCCTCTTCTGTCTTCTTTCTCTCAACCTATCTGTCGCTCTCTGTTCGACTCTTTTGTCTTCATGTGCTTATGAAGATGTGTTTTGGTCAGTCTGTTTGTTTGCTTCTTTCTTTCTTTTGTTCTTTATCACCCTTCGTGATGGACTGGGCGTTAAGCAAACAAACAAACAAATTCTTTTGTTCTTTGTACCTCGTCGTCTTTGCGATTGTTGTTGGCACTGCGTCTTTACTTTTTTTTCTTTTTTATCAACTTCTTACCTCATGCGTTGTCAGAATGATCAGTTTAGTATTCGGCAAGTTGGCTTCACAAAATAGTTTCCTTGTGTTACAGTGGCATGAGAGATACAAATACATTGATTACAGAACCTACCGCAGCACCACTTTATTTGTTTGTTTCGTACACATAAGTCAACTTGAACTTATGTAGTCCAAAGCCCTGCATCGAAGTCGCTAACTACGTGACCACCTCCCACCCAACCACCTCGATCACCCCCTAATGTTCCCTCTCTTTCTAAGCTGCACCAATGATATAAAACAGATCAATGACTTATGGTCAGTAATTCGTGATAAATGACAGGCGATCATTGATTGGTGATGATCAGTAACTCGCGGTTGGTTATTCCGTGTCATGACCCCTAGCGGTTTGTATCGACCAATGGCCGGCTCTGCTGACCGCTCCTCTACTCCACCCCCACCCCCCACCCCCCCCAGTCGGCTCTGTGCATGAGATCTAGTCGGCTCTGTGCATGGGATCTAGTCGGCTCTGTGCATGGGATCTAGTCGGCTCTGTGCATGGGATCTAGTCGGCTCTGTGCATGGGATCTAGTCGGCTCTGTGCATGGGATCTAGTCGGCTCTGTGGCTGGGATCTAGTCGGCTCTGTGGCTGGGATCTAGTCGGCTCTGTGGCTGGGATCTACTCGGCTCTGTGGATGGGATCTACTCGGCTCTGTGCATGGGATCTACTCGGCTCTGTGCATGGGATCTACTCGGCTCTGTGCATGGGATCTACTCGGCTCTGTGCATGTGATCTACTCGGCTCTGTGCATGGGATCTAGTCGGCTCTGTGCATGGGATCTAGTCGGCTCTGTGCATGGGATCTACTCGGCTCTGTGCATGGGATGAGACCATCCTTCCTTCCACTTGCCAGACTTGGACACACACCAAAAATCTACACTGAGAAGTTTTTGCTAAATTAATTTCGCAGATTTCATAGGTATCGATTACGAAATTAATTATAATCAGAAAAACAAGAAAAACAACACCCAAGTGCATGTTTGCGTTTTGGCCTGAACAAAAAAGTCTTCCGAGACGCGATTAATTACACAAATTAATTCAGCTCATTGCTGAAATGTCCGATATTGAATAAGAGGCAGCCATGCTGTAGACTTCTTGTGTTGGTATGTGTTCTAGATGAAGGATGTATGTGTTCTAGATCTATGAAGGATGTATGTGTTCTAGATGAAGGATGTATGTGTTCTAGATGAAGGATGTATGTGTTCTAGATGAAGGATGTATGTGTTCTAGGTGAAGGATGTATGTGTTCTAGATGAAGTATGTGTGTTTTCTAGATGAAGGATGTATGTGTTCTAGATGAAGGATGTATGTGTTCTAGGTGAAGGATGTATGTGTTCTAGATGAAGGATGTATGTGTTCTAGATGAAGGATGTATGTGTTCTAGATGAAGGATGTATGTGTTCTAGATGAAGGATGTATGTGTTCTAGATGAAGGATGTATGTGTTCTAGATGAAGGATGTATGTGTTCTAGATGAAAGATGTATGTGTTCTAGATGAAGGATGTATGTGTTCTAGATGAAGGATGTATTTATCCCTTGAACAAAATCGGACAGATCTATGGAGATATACAGTCGAACTTGTGTTTAACAACCACCTAAGGAACCAACTAAAAATGGTCCTTAAATACATGTGATTGTTATGGAAAGGTGAATTTATGTAGAAAAGAAGTAACCTCGTCGGGGTTTATGTGTGTAGTTGTAAAGGACAGGGGTCGTTATGAAGAGGTGGACCGCAACACGGTGGCCTAGTGGTAAGGCGTCCGCCCAGTGAGCTGGAGGTCGTGGGTTCGAACCCCGGCCGGGTCATACCTAAGACTTTAAAATTGGCAATCTAGTGGCTGCTCCGCCTGGCGTCTGGCATTATGGGGTTAGTGCTAGGACTGGTTGGTCCGGTGTCAGAATAATGTGACTGGGTGAGACATGAAGCCTGTGCTGCGACTTCTGTCTTGTGTGTGTCAAAGCAGCACCGCCCCTGATATGGCCCTTCGTGGTCGGCTGGGCGTTAAGCAAACAAAAAACCAAAAAAATGAAGAGGTGGTCGCCAGGGCAGATTCGACTGTACAACTACTAATCCTCTTCTACCCGAGCAGACCGAGTCTCCTTGCTGTCTCAGACACAAGAGTCCCCCCCCCCCCCCCCCCCCCCTCACTCACTCTTCTATCTCCTACTCAGCCCTATTCTTTCAACTCCCCCAACCCTCTGTGCCCAATGGCTGCGCCCCTCCCCCCCCCCTCCCCTAGCACCCAAGTCCCCAGGGATGGACAGGCCGTGCGTTTCAGCACCCGCTCCATCTTATTTAATTCCTGCGTTCCTCGGCACACTGCTCTCCCCTTTTAGTGTCACACAGCCGTGGCTCTCGTCACCCATTACTCTTCATTTACTTCCTGCTTTTTCCTCGTCACCTCTTGCCTCTCTTCTACTTCTAGTTCATTCTTGTTCACCTCATGACCCTTCTTCACCACCTCTGCTGTTGTATGCGCGCACACGTCCACGAACGCGCGCGCGCGCACACACACTCACACGTGACACAAACGCACACACGAAAACGCGCGCGCGCGCGCTCTCTCTCTCTCTCTCTCTCTCTCTCTCTCTCTCTCTCTCTCTCTCTCTCTCTCTCTCTCTCTCTCTCTCTCTCTCTCTCTCTCTCTCTCTCTCTCTCTCTCTCTCTTCTCGTCCGTTCTTTTCTGACAAGCCGATTCCATGTCTCCTCAGTCATCAGGATTTGTTCAAACCCGCACAACCCGGGTTTCCTTCATCTCCTCTTCCAGGCTTTTACATGGGAGATGAGAACACCCTTCCAGGCTTTTACATGGGAGATGAGAACACCCTTCCAGGCTTTTACATGGGAGATGAGAACACCCTTCCAGGCTTTTACATGGGAGATGAGAACACCCTTCCAGGCTTTTACATGGGAGATGAGAACACCCTTCCACTTAAACACGTACACACAACTTCAACATTTCAGTCTTGTTACTTTCTGCAGGGCTGGATTTGAGCGGGGACGGGGAGGGACCCTAAACTCTGGAAGAGTTGATTGAGCATTTTAGGTAAATAAAGGCCGTAGCACCCGCAGACTGTCAAAATCAAGGTTGCCGTAAAGGGAGTTAAAAATCACACAAGACATTCATGGGTGCATCTAATGTTTAACTCCAAACCGTGGGGTGCCAGAAGCATTGCCATTACGATGCCTGCATTCTCTGGCAATGGCTATTCTCAATTCATCCTTTTCTTTGAATTGACTGAAAGGGATTGTATATATTTCATGCTGCGTTATTTTGCTAAATGTTGACAAATCGTCTTAGCCCTGCGGCCACCGTTCGATATGAATAGCCCGCAGTATTAGGCTTTTTAAAGAATAAGAAAGCATAATGAGTAATGGGGAAAAAAAGTACGAATTGTGCCATAATTAGCACAGCAGGTAGAAGGGATCGTTTGAGAACGGGAAAGACAACTTCCACGCCAAATTAAAACGAATCAGCAGTAAAGGTCGACAGTCACAGTTGGTGTTGTTCGTACTTATCGTTAAAAGTACAATGTGGATTTTTTTTTTAAATTAAAGTTTAAGGGGCTTATTGTCCGTCAGGTCTTAATTGCCTATATTGGACATGAATTGGTTTATACGATTCGAGTGTTACGCCCTCACGGCATTTTGATGTTTGCGTGTTTAGGTGGTATCAGCCATCAGCACTTAAGGTAAAATGACCAAGATCTTTAACGTGCCATTGTGGTGACACGGGGGGTGGGAGATGGATACCGTCTCTGGGTCTGCGCATAAAGTTGACCCGTGTCCGTCCCGGCCCGGATTCGAACCAGCGACCTCTCGATCACAAGTCCAGTGCTCTACCACCTGAGCTACCCGGGCCCCATTTTTTTGTGTGGTTTAATTTTGTTTTAGTTTCGTTCTTTCTTTCTTTGTCGGGTTTCTGGTGTCTGTTTGTGTGCTGTTGTATTTATGTGTGTTTTTCGTGTGTGTTGTTTGTTGTGAAGGTTCACGTTAGTACTTAAGAACCGAACCACGTCTGCGTGTGTTGTTTGTTGTGAAGGTTCACGTTAGTACTTAAGAACCGAACCACGTCTGCGTGTGTTGCGTGCAGGCCATCAAGCATTATTTTTGAGGAAAACAACACCACCTCATGAAGTGTAGTATTACCAATAAAAGATGAAACGGAGAAGAAGAAAAAATCAAAAACATGAATTTTGTAACAGCGAAATGTATGGGAAGGTGGAAACCTGAGCCAATTCAGGTGGAGAATAGGTAAGATTAGCGAACGTTTGCGAAGGAAAGTGAGAAATGGGTGTTCATGCTCACAGTTGTTCTTATAGCCACGAGAGAAGGAGGTAGTCAACGTTACCAGGTAAGGGATCAGATCGTGTCACTTCTCTGTCTGTTTCTATGGCAACCACAGGCTGCGTCACACATTTTGCCAGGGAAAAAACGAATGGTGCATCGGAAAGTGTTGCAACGTGTGCCGACGTAGGAGGGGCAAAAATATGTTTTTGAGCGGCCTTAAAGATACTTTCAGTTACCCGAAACTTGACTTGGCTATAATTTGTAATTGTGTTTAATTCAGTTAAATACAACCGTATTATCTTAATGTGGTAAGTACTTGTATTGTTCTTTTTGGTCGCCATATACAAAGATGAAGTATTGTACCGAGCTGTATATGTAAAAGTTAGCGAGAAAAACATTGTCCTACAGCGTTTGATAGCATCCGACAGTTTTGTTGTTATTGTTGTTGATGGTTTATTTTTTATCAAAATATAGCCATTGCAAGTTAGTTTTCGTTATGACGGGAACACGTTTTGTTGCTTGAAGAGTTGTGGCCTTTGAGTAATTGCCGCTTGATAGAACATGTAGCACTATTACTGACTTGCCCCCGTGCAAACCATCAAGCACATGATTAAGAGATCCGTCTTTATTCTACATACGCGAGAGGGACCACCCATTAATACATGTAACTAAACCATATACTCGCACGTGTGTATATCATGTAAATGAGATCGTGTCAAACTAGTCTGGCAGGGGCCTGATTTTCCACTGCTCATAATTACAAAGTCACCTAGACAAACGTCAATGTGGGAACACTTTCTCGCTTGCTGTTTTCCCTTGAAGAATTTTGAGAACATACACGTCACGCTATACTTTCGCTCGCGTTTCAATATTTTTTTCTGTAAACTCGTTTAAATCTGATATGACACAGCTAGCCATGTTGTATTATATATGCATATACATGAGATGAGGGAATCATTCCGCTTGAATGCACATTAAAAAAAAAGTAAGAATTGTCAGTCTGTCTGCGTCTTGTTCTGATCGTGTGTTTTGTTCTCAATTAGATGTGCAGATTGCTAATAGTGTCAGTTACGAAATGTTATCAGCAAAAAATACCCACTCTTCATAAAAAGCGACAAAGCTGTAGTTGTTGTTTTTGTTGTTTGTTTGTTGTTGTTCTTGGTTTGGTAATGTGTTGTGTGTTTGGGATTTTGGTTTTTTTTCGGGGGGGGGGGGGGGGGGAGGTTGTTTCCAAGTTGAATGGTGATCCTATTCCATGTCATGACCAGACGGGGTTTGTGTGTGTTTTACGTGATCGTTGACACGGGAAGGATGGTATCTTTACAAGGCAGGTGAAACATTTCACTTGTCAAACAAAACTAGCTAAAACAAAGTGTCGCAGAAAACAGAGCTAGCGCGGCGTGGGCACAGGCGAGGAGAGTGGATTAAAACGCTTTTCCCCCAGGCTCAGAAACTGATGCCAAAACGGGTACATCGAATCTAGACGTGTCATCAATCCGGGTAGATGAGGTCGAAAAGGGAATACGACCACCCGTTTCCCCACCCTTCCCTCTCTTCCCACTTTCGATCAATTTTGGTTGAGGGGGGGGGGGGGGGGCACGTTTTACTGGAAAACGGCCAGGTAGGTTTTTAGTTTGAGCACACACACACCTCCACCCCCCTTCACTGTCACCGTAAGAAGCCAGGTAGTCTTTGAGTGTGAGTATTTCCTTCCCCTTCTGCACAAACACACAGACACAGACACGCACACAGACCCACAGACACAGACACCCCCCCCACACACACACACACACACACACACACACTTGCTATCAATACCGGTTCGACAGTATGGTAAAGGGATCCTGCCCCCTACCCCCATTACCCCTCCAGTGTGTGCAAGAAAAGCCAGGCGACGTTTCACTTTGTGAGCATCGATCGCTGGCAGCAAAGACAGTGCAGGAAAAGCCAGGGCTGCAAAGTGGCACGCAGTACCCGGTAACTCGAGCAGCCTCCGGCTTTTGTCGTTTTGATCAGCTAACAAAAAGCCGCGCTGGACTTTCCTTTCTGCTAATAACCAGACAGGCATACCCGACTTCCTGCTGGCAACGCAAGCCGTTAAAAACCTTCTCCGCTGTCCCTCCCTTGTCTCCCCCACCCCTTCCCTCTACCCCCCTCCCACCCCTTTTCAAGATCATGGAGGAACAGGAGAAGACATAAAGTAGAGAAAGGAAAACATTCTCAATCCTTTTTAACTACGTTGGGAAGGGCGCAGCGCCTATCAGGGCTCTCTCGGCAAGGAGGTTGCTAAGCACCCAAATTGTGTTGCCTGGTTACTGCGGCAGTAAAGACTGGAGCGGCGGGAGCGGAATGGTGCCGTCGGTTCTTCGGCGTCAATGGTTTGGCCATAGAAAGGGTGATCATGTCCATTGCTAAACCATGTCCATGTACCATGTCCAGCGCTGATGATGCTGAGCTGTCTTTGTCTCCTGTTTGCTGATACACTCCGCTCTCTCTCTCTTTGTCTCTCTCTCTTTGTCTCTCTCTCTCTCTCTCTCTCTCTCTCTCTCTCTCTCTCTCTCTCTCTCTCTCTCTCTCTCTCTCTCTCTCTCTCTCTCTCTCTGCGCAAACTCACGGCCCCCCCCCTCCGTTCGTCGTGCGTTCTACCTTTTCTTGTCATTTACGTTTCCCGAATCTTCCAGGAGGCAACCAAACTGAAAAAAAACTTTCGATCTTCAGCCAGAATTTGAACTTTAAGACAGTGCCCTAATTAAAGAGAGATTAAAACAAAAAGTCATTGTATAAATTTAAGCGTGCAAATTACAAGGGGAAAAAACGATGATTACAGGATGAAAAATGGACGCGTTCAATTTTGAGCATAGTCATAAGAATTAGCTTCAATTCAGCAGTTTGAGTTAAAATGAAAGAGTAAAACATGTCGTTTTGCATGCTAGTAAAAAAACTCCGTCTTCGACATGATTAAGGGGGAAAGTTAAGGAAAGTTAAAACCATCTCGCAGGGATAAAATGAAAACGGCTTTTATTAAATTACATTAAAAGAAAAAATACCGTAGATAAAAGATGCTTTGCTCGCAATGCGGATTAAAAATCGTTGAAATTGAAGAGATCACGAAATATTGCAGACTTCAAATTACAGGAGCAAATCAATACAGGAACGTCCAACGTCTGAGGATGAGTCGAGCGTTCTAAATGTATGAAAGAAGAAAGTAAATACATGTTCCGCGAAAAGGAGGCATATCACACATACGGCAATTTTTGAAGAAGAAAAGTCTCGCCGTAAAATGCGCAACTCTGACTTAATAATATGTTGATGATTTTGCCTTGATAGAGTTATCTGGTATTTTTTCGTAGCAGAATATAATTAGAGTCATTGAATTGTGGGTGGAGAAAACAAATAATGATAAAATGGTGGCAAAAGGTCAATTACTTCAACGTTAACGAGAAACAGAAAATGTTCAAGTTACGAGTTACAATATACGAACTGAAAACTGTCATGCTACTTAAGGACTTTTTTAGGGTTACATTTCAAGAAAGAAGTAAACCGCTGATATTGAAATTCAGGCGTACTCTGCACGAAAACTAACAAAATGACACTCATTATTTTTTTGCAGAGAAAATAAATTAAAAACTTCAGAGTTCATGAACAACTGTTTTATAAGTCTTATAAACAAAAGAACGTCCAATTATTTTCAGAGTGCAAGTGGGGAAATAAGCGTTCACTTACACAGTCGGTACGACTATGATTACGTAAACTCCCCCGCTGTGTTTGGTTCATCTCACCTGAATTAAAAGAGAAGTTACTCTCACTTGGCGCAAGACATCAGAACGAACAGTCGATATGAGGCAGATGATGTGAGAGGATTGTTTGAACTAATCAGAGGTGACAGGCAAGCAGTACTAAAATGAAGAGATAATAAAGGATGAAAAAAATGAGCGCGTTCAATTCTGAGCAAAGTCATAAGAAGTAGCTTCAGTTTTGCAGTTTGACTTCAAATGTAACAGTATCACGTGGCGTTTTGCCTGCTGGGAAAAAAATCGGTCTTCATCATAGGATTTTGAATTTCTAGTGAAAGTCAGAGACTGTAATGGGGAAATGTGGGGAGGAAGGGGAGTGTTCGGAGGTGATAAAGATCGGGGCGTGACAGGCGTCGTTCTGCTACACGGAGCCTTCATACATTTTTGATGGAGCGCGCTCGCCAGCGTAACTCTACACTGGGGCCATCAGCTTCTCGCCATTGATTTTCTTGTCAGCTCCACTGCTCCTACGACATCCGCCTGGACATGGCTCTCAGCCTCCACCTTGACAGCAAGGCTTCCCTAGTCTGGCTCTGTATGGCCTTGTCTTCCTGTAAGTAACTCTGCCACTGTGGTCTGCTCCTTCGTGAACATGTTTCCTTTGAAGGAACGCTGCTAACGGTCTTTTGGTTGCATTAGAGAGATTTAAAAAACGAAACGTCGGGACGTTTCGTTTTGAAGTTGTGGTAAACGTCATCATTTCGGGGGTCTCTCGCTGGAAAGGTGAAGGTCAACTGAAACGGAACGTGGAACGTCAAAACGCAGTCACGTTTTCCCCCCCAAAAAAACGAGCAATATTTCGTCAACTTTTGTGAGTATTTTTGCACACTAACAGTTTTATTTGTTGGCCATTTTATGCATTGCTAGATTCATCAACCCTTTCACAGTCTTTCAGCGCTGAAAATGTGTTCATTGGAGGTAGACAACTGTTGTGAACTGAAATATTTTGAAGGGTGCTGATCCTGGTACATTTATCCAACTTCATGGTGAGAAAGCAAATGGCGAAGCAGAAGTAGGTCATCGCATCGAATTTTTATTCTGGCTTCGTATGTGATTTTGTATAAACAAAGTCTGTGTGATTTATTTGGACTGAAAATAATCAAAGTATGCCCGATTCTGGACCACCTCCTAGGGTTTTTTTTTCCATTCTGATCGAGGACAGACGTGATAATTTCACTTGAAGATTTATCGCCCTTCCTTCATTCCGAAACGAAACGTGAATACATCTAAATCTTGTCTGCGGCCTATGCCGTCTCGTTTCACGTTCCGTTTCGCGGGGTGACTCATTCACCAAACGAAACGTGCTGTCTTTTAAATCTCCCTATTGACAGAACGATCTCTCTCTCTCTCTCTCTCTCTCTCTCTCTCTCTCTCTCTCTCTCTCTCTCTCTCTCTCTCTCTCTCTATCTCTCTCTCTTTCTCTCTCTCCTATTGATCATGTGTTTACCCTTTACGCTTGCGTCCAGAAACAATTTTCACAAAAGGCCAAACTGTATGTAGCCTACATAGATTTTTGTAAGGCTTACGATAGCATTAAGCGCCCCGTGCTCTGGTCAGTGCTTTTTCGATTAGGCATACAAGGCAAAATATTTAAGGTGTTAAAGAGCATGTATGAAAATGTGAAAGCATGCGTGCGGTGCAGAAACGAATACACTGATTTCTTTGAATGTATGCAAGGCCTTAAGCAAGGTTGTGTAGCCTCACCGACAATTTTCTCGTTTCTGATCAACGAACTGGCACAGGATGTCATACAACGAGGCAGACATGGGATACGTTTATCTCCGTCTGAGTTAGAACTGTTTGTAATGCTTTTTGCTGACGACATTGCGCTGTTATCCAGCACTGTAGTAGGCCTACAAAACCAGCTTAATGTCCTGCGCTGCTCTGCAGAAAAACTGTGTCTGAACGTGAACTTGACAAAGACTAAGGTCATGGTTTTTAGAAAGGGCGGGCACATTGCACAGAAAGAGAAGTGGTTCTACGGAATAGATCGTCTTGAGATTGTGAACTCGTTTAAATATCTCGGTGTAACCCTTTCCACCCAACTGAGCTGGAACATTGCAGCAGAAACAAAGACAACCATGGCGAAAAAGGGAGTGATCGAAATCGTTAGATTACTGAACAGACTTGGCTGCCATTCGGCAAAGGTGTTTTTCAAACTGTTTGACGCACGGATCGCTCCTATGCTCTTGTATGGTTCAGAGCTATGGGGATATGGAAAGTATGACTCTGTGGAAAGGGTCCACCTGTTCGCGTGTAAAAAGTTTCTGAAAGTGACAATTCGAACTCCAAACAACATTGTGTATGGTGAATTGGGAAGACATCCGCTGTATATTAACTCTGCAGTCAGATGTGTGAAATACTGGTTTACACTGCTGAAGCAACCTGATTCAAGATATTCCAAGATTGCATATACAGCTTTATGTAATTTGGCATCGAAGGGCCACACAAATTGGGTCTCACATGTGCAGAGTCTTTTATGTTGTAATGGTTTTGCTGCTGTGTGGATGTACGGAACTGTTGGGAATGAGAAGTGTTTCTTACAAGAGTTTAAAAGACGTTTACAAGATTGTTTTTGTCAAGAATGGTTCTCCTTTTTAGAATGCAGTGAACGTTTTGACATTTATAATTGTTACAAAACATGCTTGGAAAAAGAGAAATACATTGAATTAATCGAAGATATTAAGTACAGAGTTGCTCTTTCTCGTTTCCGCGCAGGAGTATCCGAAATCAACGCTCACAAGTTTCGATACGCACCAAACCAAACGACAAGAAACTGTCCTCTCTGTACAGCTGATAAAGAAGATGAACACCATGTTGTATTTTTATGTCCTTTTTATCAAGACCTTCGAGCAAAGTATTTGAAAATCTCGAACTCTAAGACGCTGCAACAACAACTTGTGTATTTCTGTGGCAGTAATGAGGAAAATGTGATGAACAGCTTCAGCAGATTTGTGTTCTTCATGCTACAGAAGAGACGAACCCTTATAAATGAGGTTCAGTGATATGTCATCAGGGTTTTAATGTATTTGTTGAATTTTATGCGTGACTATAATTTATAACTGTGCAGATACTATTGCTGTTATTTTAACCACTATTGTAAGGGGCTGTGGCCTTAGACAATTAAAGATTTGTTCTTGTTCTTGTTCTTGTTCTCTCTCTCTCTCTCTCTCTCTCTCTCTCTCTCTCTCTCTCTCTCCCTCCCTCTCTCTCTCTCAGTCTCTCTCTCTCTCTCGCTCTCTCGCTCTCGCTCTCTCTCGCTCTCTCTCTCTCTCCCTCTCTCTCTCTCTCTCTCTCTCTCTCATTGGTTTGCTGATATAAACGCATGGGTCGTCTGTAAGTTAGTCTTCCGACTGGTCTCCTCTCCAAAGTCACCAATCGTTTGGTTTCATTGGATAACCAGCCTGACGATTGTTCACAGCGGGGGGAAAAAAGCATGTTAATTGTTGCCGGGAATTACTTTCCTACCCCCCGCGGTTCTGTTTCTCCTTTTACCCTTGTTAAGTGTTTCTTGTATAGAATATAGTCAATGTTTGTAAAGATTTTAGTCAAGCAGTATGTAAGAAATGTTAAGTCCTTTGTACTGGAAACTTGCATTCTCCCAGTAAGGTCATATATTGTACTACGTTGCAAGCCCCTGGAGCAATTTTTTGATTAGTGCTTTTGTGAACAAGAAACAATTAACAAGTGGCTCTATCCCATCTCCCCCCTTTCCCCTATCCCATCTCCCCCCTTTCCCCGTCGCGATATAACCTTGAATGGTTGAAAACGACGTTAAACACCAAATAAAGAAAGAAAGAATTACTTTCCTAATATGAAAACACTTCATGCTGCTTTACCTGTGCAGGTACAAATTCTGACGACTCGAATTTATAGCACAAGAACTCAGTAGCTTAGTGAAAAACGCTGTACAGACGTTGTCGAAAGTTCGATTCTAAAGCGCGGGAGGGAGACACTTTCAAAGAAAGCTGTGACAAAACAGTGAAGGGATGGGGGAGGTACGCTCGATTGTATTAAAACGTAATAGGTTCATAGAGGATACGAGACCGAGGTTTATCTACTTTCTCTCTGTCTGAAGCTCTACTTCTTTGAGATTAGCTACACATTGGAAACAGACAGGAACAAAATACCTATTTGGGTGATATTTTGGTTGTCATTTTTTGGTCAAAAATCTACGCTTCGCCTTGAGACTCGGAGAGACGTGTGACTGTGTGGGTGATAATTAGACGTCTCCATTACTGACCCTAGGCCTGGTTCCAGGGCGGATGTCATTATTCCACTTGATCCCTTGACGGATGGCCAACGTCAGCTGCGTCCGCACGCCATCTTGAATTGTACGATGGCTGAATGCTGCTTGGAATTTTGTTCTCATTCTGGAAAGGGAGAAGGGAGGGCAGAAACGGGTGGGAGAGAGGGGGGGGTGGAGGAGAGAGCGAGTGGGGAGAGAGGTGAAGATTGAGAGAAAGGAGAAAAGGGAAACCGAGTGTGAGAGAGGGATTTAGAGAAGGGAGATAGAGAGGAAACAGTGACAGAGAGAGAGAGAGAGAGCGAGTGAACGAAAGGCTGTTAATTAGGCTGAGAACGAGACAGATATTTATATATTTAGAGAGAGAAAGATAGCCTAGAGGAGGGGAAGAAGACAGAGAAAGCAGGGAGAATGAGCAAGGAAGAAAACTGGCCTTTGGAGGGTAAAGAGAGAAAGAAAGCGGGAACAAAGAGGCAGACAGGTGGAGAGGGAGATACGAACATATATAGACAGACAGACACACAGACACACAGAGCAGAGGCAACGGGTGGAAAGAGACAGATGGAATGTCTGCCCAGACCGAAGTATAAGGATGATGACAAGGATAGCGTACTATCTTTCTCAAGGACTTCCAGTCACCGCCATTGGCGCGAGAAGTAATCACTTCATTTGAGGATCTTCAATTCTTTTCTGTTAGCTCGTGATAAAATCAGCCAAAGATAGATAAGGGGGGGGGGTAGAAACAGAGGGTGAGAGAGACCCAATGCAGAGTGAGAGAGAGAACGAGAGAGAGGCGGAAAAACAGAGACCGAGGCGGGAGTGACAAACCAGAGGTAGAATTTTCCGAATCCACCCAGAACCTTTTGTGCGTCTGCGAAGCTCCCAGCCATGTAATGAAAGTTTAATGACATTTGCTCCACGTCTCACCTCCACCAAGCGATGTGGAGATTAAAGTGTACACAGATTTGTTTTATCAGTAGCTTTGTTCTTTTACATCTCTTCAACTCTTGTGGGAAATGACGGGGATGGCTGGCCCAGGGCTCTCTCTCATCACCTCTCGTCCATTGGCATTTCTTTCTGTCGGCGTTTTCCACGTGCTGATAGGCTGGCATGCTGACAGCGGAGTCCCCCCGCGGGTTAGGGGGAAGAATTTACCCGATGCTCCCCAGCATGTCGTAAGAGGCGACTAACGGATTCTGTTTCTCCTTTTACCCTTGTTGAGTGTTTCTTGTATAGAATATAGTCAATTTTTGTAAAGATTTTAGTCAAGCAGTATGTAAGAAATGTTAAATCCTTTGTACTGGAAACTTGCATTCTCCCAGTAAGGTCATATATTGTGACGTTGCAAGCCCCTGGAGCAAATTTTTGATTAGTGCTTTTGTGAACAAGAAACAATTAACAAGTGGTTCTATCCCATCTCCCCCCTTTCCCCGTCGCGATATAACCTCCGTGGTTGAAAACGACGTTAAACACCAAATAAAGAAAGAAAAAAGATGACAGCGGAGAAGATTCTTTTTTTTTAGACTAACGATGTTGCAGAAAAGGGGTTTGAGACTATCGGTGGCCCCTGCGTGTCTGATTACCCGATTTAAGTGGGGTTTGTTTTCTTTCTCCAAACTATTACGATTTGTTAGGCAGACTTTCTTCTACCGTAATAAGTATCATGGTGCATAAGCGGTGCACATGGGTTCGTTTGATGATGGAGAGAAACACTGTGTGGCAACGTATAGTTGTTATTTTTTACTCGATGGTGAATTTGGGACTGCCCTGCCGCGTCCTTGAATGATTGATAGCATTTTTACTTCTGCTTGGACCCAATTAACTCATTTTTTTCATTTAAAAAGTATGTATACACGCACCTGAAATAAGTCCTGAATTTCACCTGGGCCGCAAAAAAACAACCCTGCAAAGACTAGTACATGTGCATAAAGCATTCTGCAGTCTGTGAATTCACGTCACTCTCCTGTGATAGTGTACCGAGGGACGTTCTACTCTTTCGTTTGGTTCCCAACTATGTTACACTGCAGGTGCACCACGAGCGAGAGCATTAGAATCCACGAAGATATAAATAGTTCCATGCTGAAAAACTTTCGTTTCAAAGCCTATGCCTCAAAGGATGTATTTTGATAAATGCTGAGCCATTGAGACAGAGGCATTTTTTGAACTGTTGACTATACGTGTCCACTTTCTGTGACAAACTCGCGACAAAATCGGCTAAACGTCAACCTTGGTCCCTTTATTGCACCGGCATTTAGGAACACGATTTAATACAAATAAATATGTATAGAAACAACAACACGCTATACGCTGATATTTCAGGAACTTGACGGTGTGTAAGCCCAAAGTTGAGTACAACGATGAAGAAGAATGTGGCAATTGTGCTCTGTAATCACCCGTAAAAAGCACCCTGGGCGCAAGACGGGTGGTTGCTCACCCTGCAAATGTGAGAACTCTTACCGCTGATGAAATATGAATCTGTCGCTGCCCAAGGCTTCCGTGGGCCATAGCAGCGGACCGGATCTCAAGTGTTGATTACGGCTGAACCCAGTAGTTGATTACTTGTCTTCCTTGCATAGCAAGATTGGAAAGGCAATTCGACAAATGGCCCTCGGCTCCAGACAAGAAATCGCTGTCCTCTGATCATGTTTGGACATTGTTTGTTCTGAAATCTATACCGTGTGGAAATGAATTTCTCTCTTGTGACTATTTTAAGAGTTTAATTTTGTGATTAAGTGTGTTGTGTGTGATGGGTTGGCGAGCTGTTTTGAGAGGTTCTGTCGATGACTTTGTCATCTTTGGCATGCTTATTCGTTTACTGTGGTTGTTTTTGTGTACAGTGCCAATTTTGAATTTTAGTTCTCTTTGTCATTTTGTTTTCATTCTGTTCAAAGTATGTTATCATTAATATGTGGTTTCTTTAAATTTCTGTAGATATGTTCAAATCTCTTATAACTTATATATGGACTTTTGTTTTGAGAATCAAGGCTTATGAGGGACTCGTCTCGGTCAGCCTTTAAAGTCCCTGATTTCTACGTTTTTCAAAATGACAGTTGCACTTTAATATGTAATCTGTTGTGTGTTTTGTTTGTTCGATTTATTCATTCGTGTTCTATCTGTTTAATCCTCCGTTGTATTTTTGCGGACTCTCGGCCGTCACTACTTGAGCTTTTCCGTCTGTTTTGGGAGATAAAGTATGGAGCTTAGCCAGGCCAGAAAAGCAAGAAAAAGTACACGACACGGGTTTCAGCAAAAGTACCTTAAGCTGGATTTGCTCAGACACTGGAGGGGCTTAAAAAACACACATCATTCTTAGGCCTGCAATGTTTAATTAAACATCGATTTTCCGGGTGGTGGATGGTCGGTTTCTCTTTTGGAATTGACAAATTGGGGGAAATGGATGTGGGAATCCCACAAGATGTAAGCAGGGTTGTTTTTACAGAGGCTGAGCGAGCAACTGCGGGCGGCCACTTGCACAACACGGCGGTGACGTGAAGCCCTGCAAGCTGTGATTAAAAATGTCACCCTCTGGAACAAGGGGGAAGCAAGGGCGGGATCGTGCTCCCCATTACCAATGCAAAGCCCTGTTTTGTGGCCTTTTGTCTTCTGTCCAACTCTCTTGGCTCTGCTGGTTCCAGCCGCTCTATTTGCTGGCGAAGAGGCGAAGGGGGGGGGGGGGGGGGGTGTCGTGTTGCTGGTAACCGGTGAGGAGGTAAGACCAGGATGGCGTGGTTGTGGAGTATATATAGTAGGTTTGAATAGATGAGGCAGATATTTGAACTGTACAGTCTGTTTGAATAGTTTGAATAGGCTGTTCTTTTCTATTTCTTGACTGTTTTCAGGAACTAATCGTAAGGGGGGTGGGGGTGCTTGTGGTAACTGGAGAGGGGTACGATGCGGGCTTTACATTTATGAGGCTAATATTTTGACTGTGCCGGTTGTACTTTCTTCACTGTGTTGTCTGGACGTGAAATAAGGGGTTGTATCTAAAGAGGGATGTGGATTTCAATAGAAAGACTGATATTTGAACTGAACAGTCTTTTTTCGATTTCTTGACTCTGGAACTAAAATACAAAGGGATCGATGCGGTGGGTTGGGTGGGGGGGTGGGGGGGCTGGAGGCTGCAGGTATAGTAACTGGAGAGGGGTTAAGAACAGAGGTTTGATGAAAAGACGAGGCCGATGTTTGGACTGAAGAGGCTGAGGTTGTGTTTTCTGGAACTGAAACGAAGGAGGGTGGAAGTTGCGGACAACGCTGCTGGGGATAAGACGTGGAGGGGGGATGAGTAGATAGTTTGCCTGAAGAAGAGGATGTACTTTTCGCTTTCTCAACTGTTTTTTGGCCCTCAGAAAAAGAGCAAGGGTAAAATATATCGGTGTTGATAACGCCAGGTTCAGGATATTTTCTTATTCTACCCATTGAGATGTGCGTCATCGTAGGATTTTGTTTGATGTCATAAAGAGAGGGAACAGAGTTGAGAGGGGTCACAGGTTACAACTGCCTTTTGGCTCCAAACAGCCCAGATTTAGGGTTAACAGTCGAAGACCTTGGGTTCCTCGTTTTGAAGCCATCGTGTTCTATTCTAAAGGAAAGTAAACACAAAAGAAAATGGAAGAGTTAAGGATGAGAAACGATTGGTTGGTAAGGATGTTTACTGATGTGATTTTGGTTCATAGAATTCCAGAATAAGACAACGAAATTAAATGAATTTCTCTATGTCTTTTAGTAACGTGACAGGTACAGAATTTGTCTCAGAAAACAAATCGGCATCTTGCAACATAGAGTATTTTGTCTTATATCGTCCGCACACAAGGTTTGTTTGTTTGTTTGTTTGTTTGCTTAACGCCCAGCCGACCACGAAGGGCCATATCAGGGCGGTGCTGCTTTGACATATAACGTGCACCACACACAAGACAGAAGTCGCAGCACAGGCTTCATGTCTCACCCAGTCACATTATTCTGACACCGGACCAACCAGTCCTAGCACTAACCCCATAATGCCAGACACCAGGCGGAGCAGCAACTAGATTGCCAATTTTAAAGTCTTAGGTATGACCCGGCCGGGGTTCGAACCCACGACCTCCCGATCACGGGGCGGACGCCTTACCACTAGGCCAACCGGCACACAAGGTGTCACAATCGCTTTTATCACTAAACTAAGCAAAACCAAAATTAAAGAATGAAGAATGAAGTGAATTTATAGACTGCAGAAGTGCTTTATGCACACGTACTGTGCAGCGTTTTCCCCAGGTGAAATTCAGGACTTATTTCGTGTACGTACGTATAGATTAAAATTAACACCATGACTAACTACAAACAGAATAAAGAAAACACGTATATGCAAAAACATCGGCTGTACAAAATTAAAAATTAAAAAGTTAAAAAGTGCCACACAAAATTACAACAAAAATAAACAAAAGATCACAAAATGAATATGGTTCGATCGGCAAAATTAAGCAGTGAATAGATTTGTAAAACAAAATCACTTGTAAGATGAGTAAGGTAGGTCAAGAAGAAGTATTTAGGAAAAACACACGAAGACATTTTAGCTAAAGACGTTCGAAATTGGAAACGTAAAGCTAAAACTAGCTTTTCGTAACGTGCGAGGAATAAAATGTATCGTGAGAAAATAAACATAGCCAAGTTATGCAACAAAAGAAACGATGGATTGAAGACGAGCACACATCCTGCTCTGCAACCTTGAACGTTTCACCGTCGGGAAAAATACACAGTATGTCTACCTGGGGTTATGCTTCTATACTGCTGTCAGTGTTACAAATATCCCAACAGAAGGAAGCAAAGTAGATTCTCAACGGCATGTCTGTCAGGTGCTCTTGTTGTCATGGTATCCATGTCTGTCGTTATTTTAAGCTTTGGTTGACTTCCTGGTACCTGAGAAATAGAGTTGGAGGTGTCGGTCCAATGACATTGCAGATGGACTTTGCCTGAAAATGCTAGTTTTTGTTTATCTCACTGGCGTGTGCCATCTTGACGTGATGTATGAAGTGTTTACGTTGCATGTGTAAGACCACACTGAACGGTTCTGATAAATAAAAAGAAGTAAGCGCTCAAAATACATACGCCATGTGTAATAGAGTAAGTGAGAGTTATGCAGAATCCCGAGAGAATAACAAGCGTTGGAATGAACAAACGAATTTCAACCTCATACGGAACTGTGTATACAACAGTGATGACCGGTATGCTACCATGACTTACTTTATTTGGCACAAACACATTAAAATGTTTGTTTTCGATGACAAGGCCATTAAAAAGGGACGGTAAATCGGTTACTGTATTTCTTTATTTTGTGTCAATATGATTCAAGTTGGGTTTGTATGTGTGTGATTGTTATACTTTAATTTACACAGGAGCATGTGGCTGTGTGTATGTCGGAAGTCAGGCGAGCTGTGTCCCCTGGAAAAGAGTAGCTTTCTTTGTAAAGTCTTCAAAATCGCGTTTCGTCATTTTAAATTTCTTCTTGTTTTTAATGGTCAAAAGGGATATAGGGTCGGGAGGGGGTAAAACTTCAGTCGGGGAACGGGAAACACTGATTGTTTTGTTATTTTCTTGGCCTTACTGTGACGTGTGCTATGACGTGTTTCAGTCGTACATGGAGGACCACCTGAAGAACCAGGACCGCCTGGACCAGGAGTGGGAGGCCCTGGCGGCGTACCAGGCTGACCCCTGCAGCACCATCGTCGCCAACGACCCTGGCAACGCTCGCAAGAACCGCTACTCCGACGTCCTGCCATGTGAGTTCAGTTGTCTTTTCTTGGTTTTTGGATTTGTGACAGGTTGGTTAGAGGATGGTGATGATGGTTGTCAGGAGGTGAGTATTGGTTGGTTGATAAATGGTTTGTTGTCACTTGTGGTTGACTGTGGTCCTAAGTCAGGTTGTATGTACATGTACCATGTTTGTGCGCATTTGTTGTTTAAGTGTCTGTGAGTGTGAGCCCTGTGTTTTGAGTGTATGTGTGTGGGTGTGTGTATGTGTGTGAGTGCGTGCGTGCGTGCAAGCGTGCGTGCGTCCACGTGTGTTTGTGTGTCTGTGTCTGTGTCTGTGTGTAATATCATTGTAAAACGTTCTTCACTGGCAAAGGATCACCATTAACGCACTAGCACTGGTCAGGGGTGATAAGAAAGAAAATAAATGTCACGATACCCAGCTTTTGGGTAATCGAATCGGCAGACCCGACTGTCTCCATTATTTCAGAATACCTAGCAGTTATCTCGGATGAACTCATCCGTCAAGGTGTTCAAAAAAAGATGCAGGTTAGTTTCCGAGTTGTGACACACAAGGGTGGCCCATTTGGTGGCGAGGAGCTGTATCGCAGCCAGTGAATCGAACCCTGGTTTGGGCTTGAAATGAAAGCGAACGGGGGTCATTGCCATTGGACAGCGCCAGTTTCTGATAGACCAAGGCAAATAATCAGCACTTTGAGCAGAAAGGGGAGGCAACTAGATCATTATTGACCGCATCCTTCCAGACGTGACGGACTGTTTGAGACGGCAAAAGAAAATGTGTGTGCAGGGTGAGGAGGAGGGGGAGGGGGTAGGAGGCAACCCATGGTGTCAGATCGGGCAGTGGACACTTCATTCAAAACGCCTTTACCGTCACCTCGCTTGATCCTCTGTCGCTCTTCCCTCCATCGGCACACAATTGGGGGCAGGGAGGTCACTGCCGGTTGTCTCTCAGGCGTTCACGCTGCCCGCCCGTCCGTTGCCTTGTGCGAGGCGCAAAGGTCCAGGGGGTTGGATGGGAAAGCGAAAGAAAAGATCAATTCGCTGAGCTTTGCCAAGAACCTTTTTTCGAACAACTCCCGATGAAGTTTAAGCGTGGCTTGGACTGTTTGGGGACATGTCTTGATGGTTGTGGAAGGGATAAAACAGTAGCCGATGACAGTTATTGTATTGCTTGGCTAGAACAGTAGCTGAACAGTCCAACAGCCAATAGTCCTTCCTCCCAATTTGGTATAAGAGCGGCAGTGACTGTTTGGGAACTGATCATCGCAATGGGAGTGAAACAGTACCTGATGACAGCTATTTCTGTTGCCCTCTGATAGCCTAAAAAAAACATTAGCTGGCGGCAACTATTCGTGTTCTTGGGTTGAAGGCTTCTTATCTAGAAACAGACCGGCACGGTGGCCTAGTGGAAAGGCGTCCGCCCTGTGATCGGGAGGTCGTGGGTTCGAACCCCGGCCAGGTCATACCTAAGACTTTAAAATTGGCAATCTAGTGGCTGCTCCGCCTGGCGTCTGGCATTATGGGGTTAGTGCTAGGACTCAGGTTGGTCCGGTGTCAGAATAATGTGACTGGGTGAGACATGAAGCCTGTGCTGCGACTTCTGTCTTGTGTGTGGCGCACGTTATATGTCAAAGCAGCACCGCCCTGATATGGCCCTTCGTGGTCGGCTGGGCGTTAAGCAAAAAAAACAAACGAAACGAAATCCAGTAAAATAATGAGTAATGGCTGTTATTTGTGTTGCTTGGTGGAAAGTATGTTATCTAGCGATTGGAAGAAAAAACAGCAGATTTGCGTATGCTGGTGTAAGAGTGTGATCCAGTGCAAGCTTGCGTGGTGTAGTCATCCGGCGGCAAAATCGGTGACGCTTAGATAAGATCAAACAGAATATCGGGTTGGATCCAGGTCACTCAAAAAACACACAAAAAGACACACATGTAGGGGAGGGGGAAGAGCGACAGATAGAAGAAAAGGCCCAACACAACACACACACACACACACACACACACACACACACACACACACACACATACACACACACACACACACACACACACACACACACACAACACAACACAACACACACACACATACATACATATACACACACACACACACACACAACACAACACACACACACACACACACACACACACACACACCTCCTCACCTTCATTCTCACAAATGTCCCCCCCCCCCGGACACACACACACGCATCACCAACGTCAAAGTTGATCTTGGTGGCGCGTGTCCACTTAAAGCCCAAGCCCATGATGACGCCAGGCAGCGTGTAGCCTTCAGCTCGCTCCCTTTGATCATGGCGATGATGAGACGGGTCGCATCTGCAGGCCCAGGCTTAGAACAGTCCCGTGAACACCGACACCCAGATCGCGTACACAGCCACAACCTTCATTACCACGGCCACCGTATTCATCTGCGTGTCCCCAACCAGACCCGATGTCAGGATAAGCAAGATGGCCGCGGACAAGGGGAGGCAATTATCTCTGATCGGCGGCCGCGGAGCGGAAGTAGGATGTCATTGGCCACCGGAAGCGAGGCGACCGGTCGGCATAACAACCAGAACGGTGCTGACTTTGTCCTTGTCACCCCGTCAATACAGCGTGTCAATAATAAACCAGGGTTTGGGGGGCCGGGGAGGGGGTTTGAGGGGAGGGGGTAGGAGGAGGTTGACAGAAGATCGGGATCAACTGGGGGAGGGGGGGGGGGGGGCGGCTAAGTGGGGACAGTCTTGACAGTCTTTTGGAAAGCAAAAGCTAGATAGCAGAGGGGAAGTGGGGTAGCAGGAGGGAAACTTGTTGCACATTAGTCATCACACTTAAACGTGAATGTGGAGTCTTGGAAGGCTAGAGATGTGATAAAATAGGATCAGAATCAACGGTTTGGAGAGTTGAGGACAGTCTTGATTCAGAAAGCAAACACTAGACAGCGAGGTGAGATTGGTGAAAAAGGGACCAATTTGTTGCGCTTTTTAAAAAATCGGGATCGATAGGTTGGATCGTTAAAGACAGTGTCGCTGAAAGTGAAAGTCACGAGGGCTGGAGTGGGGACAAGAGGGGACGTGTTGAACATGAAAGGTTGTGACTCCAGGTTCGAGTGGGAACAAAACTGAAGAGACACGCTGAAAATAAAGGTTGTGGACTCCAGGTTTTAGTCGCTAAGTGGGAAGAGGGTATCCCTTTTTATGTCTGGACATGAACACAAGCGGAAGGAGATCTGCGTCGATGGAATAGATACATGATGACTTGTTTCTTTTTGTAACTTTGTTCGGGGGCGGGGGGGGGGGGGCAGGCTGCTAATGCAGAAGTTACAGAAGGATGTATAAAATACTAGGTTGCAGGAGAAGGAGGAAGGGGGGTGGAGGGGTATCAATAAAAGTCACAGAAACTAAATATGTTGGAATCTACACTAGGCAATTTGGCCGAAAGTTGTAAGAGGTTAGTCTGAGGGCATATCGGCGAGAAGACGACTGTGAGTCCAAGATTTATATTATATAGCTAATCGTGACAACAATGTTTTAGCGTGTCGCCTGGTAAGGCACGTATGTCTGCACTTTTCACCCCCACAAAGCACGACATTTCATGTACCCGATTTTCTGTACTTTTTCCCTTTTGGTTGGTTTGGCTGACTTTCGTTTGAACAACATTCTTGAGAAAATCAAGGATTCACGTAGATATATTGTGAATACGCAAGGGGTTTCACAGTCAGAGTCGTCTCTGTTATCTTGCTTGGCTAATGTTTGAAATTCTCTGGTGACCACTAATTATTTCGGTGTTGGGGGAAGACATGGCCATGCTTGAAGTTCATGCTTGCCTGATTGTCTTCACAGCAGCATTCTTTCACAACGATGTGCTTGATTTTTTATGTGTTTTTTCGAGGATGGGGGGGGGGGGGGGTGCACAAGATAGTTTACCTTTGTCTACTTATCAATCAGACACGGGTTTCTGAACCATCAGCCTCGGGTGTTATTTGGCTATCACGTCTGCCTGCTATGCAGCGACGTTGGAGACACATACAACAAAATAAAGGCTAGTGGTCAATAGAAACAGTGATTTTCCCCCATCAAAAAACATGAGTCTAGTTTCAGTTTGCGCTTAATGCATTGCTTCTACAAAACAAATATGTCACTTCCAGTCGCTTTTGTTCGACCGGGAACGAGCTTGAATTCAAATTGTTTGGCTGAAATGAGCCGCAATACCGGCCCGCCTCGGCGGCCCTCTGTTTGTTCGGAAAGCACGTCAAACCTCGCGATTAAATGGAAATCATAGCAACTGTATCTGTCAGGCGGGCCGCCATCTTTGACCGTTGTCACCCGGATGAATAATTCCCGCCATCGACCGGAGCGCACGGGGTCTGTCAGGCCTTGTCTTGCCTCCAAGAAGAAACAGGAAAAGAGTGTTTCTTGGCGATAGCGCATCTTGTGCTGATTCTTCCTGATAATCTGTCACGTTTTGTGCCCGGTGCACAAAAATGGCAGGTCGGATGGCAGTGAAAGGGGGAAAAGGATCGTCGTTGCTGGAGTGACAGGAGAGGTTGATGTAGTAGCGTCGTGCGAGACCCGAGACAGAGAGAGAGGGGGGGGGGAGAAGGGGGAGAGTTGGCGTGCTAAACAGAGAGAGGGCGAGAGACAGAAGACAGGGGGGGAGGGATGGAGGGAGAGAAAGAAAGAGAAACAGAAGGACATAGAGAGAGAGTGATAGGGGAGGAGGAATAGGTGAGAGGTGTGGGATGTGTCATCGGCAGCGTGCTCCGCCCAGAACGTCTTCCGCCAACTCCGGATCCCTCGTTGGTTCATACATTCAGGACTGAGGTGGACAGGAATGGATTCATACGAAGCAACATGAACTCCCTATAATTCCCTCGCATTGATCTCCGTCTGTTTTACATCTTGCGGGAATGTCGACGTGTTTTATTCACAAGAAGCTGCATGCACTCGGCGTAACCCAATATTGTTTCATGCTCTTGGTGCATCAAATAAGGTGATAAAGTCACTTTGTAAGACGTTTTACGCACTCCCTGTAGCCCCCTCCAATGTACGACCCCTACTCCTTCCCAGTTGTGTCCCGCTCTTGTTGCATTTATTGAAAAGGTTGTCGTTTTGCAAGAAGTTGCACACACACACACACACCCTGTAACTCATACCAACGTCGCACCATGTCAAGTTCCATCCGTGGAAGAGTTGGATAATGATTATTTATAAGAAGTGTCATTACATTCCCACCATTGTGTTACACTCTTGTTGCATTTAGTGAGGAGAAGGAGGCTAATTCGTGATGAGTCGCACATGTTCCCTGTAAATAGCACTTTTAACTCCCAGACATGTAAAGGCCTTCCTTCTATTTGAGCCCGAAGTTGACTTCGCGAAAACTTTGAAAAGTTATTTTGCCAAACATTCAGTGCCAAGTGTTCATGCAGCGAGCTTCGCGAAGTAGATTTTGTCCAATGAATATCAGGCTTTCAGAACCTTTGATGTCGGCATCGAGAGATAGACTTCAATTGTGATAAGGCATCCGAAACGACAGAAATCGAGAGGTAGGCATCAATTGGCAGTTCCGATTCTCCTTTTGATTTTCTCTTGGTTGAGAGTTTTTTTCTTCAGGACATTTAAGACAGAACGTGAGGTGTTTTACAGTCTCAAGTACCTAGCTGCATGAACTTCATGTGACTCATTCCCTTGAAGCCCTCTCTCCGTTGTGACGATTATTGAGGAGGAGGACGCGAGGCGTTTCACGGGGAGGTGCATGCCTCTCCGTGACACGGTGGCCAAAGCAGGAGGCTTCCAGACGAACACAATCAATGAGCCACTCTCACGCAACCTTATTCCCTCGCTCCCCTCTCCCATTCTTTATTCTTTCTGTCCATTAAAATCCACAGGACCTGCTTGTCTTGAGCTTGCTGGTGGCTGCATCGCGCAATGAAATAATGCACTGCCTCTTGCTTGCTCAAAAATGTCTTCAACCCTTCTGTGTTCGGGGGTGTCACTCTGTTTGTTCAGAGTTTTGTTGAAAGCGATTTATTGCAACAAGCTCTGTTGGCATGACCGCTTCGAAGCGAGAGACTTTTATTTTTGTGCAACGTTATTTTTGCCATTGGTGTTTTGGGACAGGTTTTTAACGCACACAATATATGGGCAGCCAGCTAATGCTTCCAATCGGACTTCAAATAGAGGACGTCAAGAGTTCTCATTGGCTTCATAACAGAATGAAACATGCTGTGCAGGCAGCCACCCGTAGTCCATATTTGGCTGAGCATGTCAAGATTTCAGTCAAGTCAACGTCAAAGTGTCGCCTTCTCTGTTGTTCATTTTGAAAGCCCGTCTAATATCTCACACTTTCGTACGTGCTGGTCAAGATTGGATCAAACTGATTGATTCTGAATAAAACTAGCCTACTGTTTTCATGTTGTCTTGGTCAGTGACGTCTTTGCGCAGATTCTGTCTAAATAATTACTAATTGTCATGCAACCTATCCTCCTGGTCAAATACAGGTCGTGAAGTAACTGTTCCACAGTAGACTTGCTAAATCCAGTATCCGTCCGTTCTGGGATGCAGTCAAAAGTCAACCACTCTTCTGGTTTAAAACCTAGTATACCCTACCGGTGTTTAAAGTTCAGCCGTGCAGTTTTTCAGCCAATTGGGTTTCAGGTACCCTATCCGGGTTGTGAATTCAGCCGTGCGCTTTTCAGCCAATTCGTTTTTAGTTACCCTACACGGGTATTAGACTTCAGCTATTGCAGTGTTCGGCCAATCAGGCGTCTGGAGGCATGACGTTACGGGCCACTGGAAGAGGGCATGTTGTGTCCAAACAAGGCAGAAAGGGCCAGGGCTCTCTCCCTGACATTAACAAACACAGCGGCCACCTTGAAAACAGATTTGGGGGTGCAAACACGGCCACGGGGAGACAGGGTGACTGGAGAGGCCTCAATTGAATTAGGGTTTGAGCTGGGAAGCAGGAGCATGGTTAGGGACATGTTCGGAGAATGCTGATGTGGTGGAGGTTGTGGGTATTTTTGTGGAGGAGGTGGGCTGGGGTATTAAGCAGAGTGCCGACCTGGCGAAGCTGGAGAGTGGGGATGGTGAGACGAAACAAGAGGGGTGTGTTGGGGGGTGGGCGTGTTTAGTGCGTGTTGTCGTGGAGGAGTTGGGGTAAGAGTAACATAAAGTAGTAATGTGTGAGGGGGTAGGGATAGGTGAGAGCGGGGGTTGGAGTGCAAGGAAGAGACGAAATTGCGGTGTGTGGAAAGGGGGAGGGGGTAGGGGTAGGTGAGAGCGGGGGTTGGCGTGCAAGGAAGAGACGAAATTGCGGTGTGTGGAAAGGGGGAGGGGGTAGGGGTAGGTGAGAGCGGGGGTTGGCGTGCAAGGAAGAGACGAAATTGCGGTGTGTGGAAAGGGGGAGGGGGTAGGGGGAGTTGGAGAGTAATGTGAAAGAGTCTGTGAGGGGAGGAGAGTTGGGGGGGGGGGAGGGTAGATTGGTAGTTAAGAGTGATGCGAAAGAGGTTGTGTGTGAGTCTTGGGGGAGGGGTAAAGGGGTATTTCGGGAGACCGGGAAGGGGTGGTGTAAGAGTGATGTGAAAAAGGCGAGGCGCCTTAACATCCATTACGTCCACGTTGCGAGGGTCGCTATGAGCCCAGCAAGGCTTGTTAGCCGACCCCCGACACTGCCGCGTCAAACTGGAAATGAACTTTTTGGTTTTGTTTTTTCTCTCTTTCTTTTCCCCCCTGTCCTCTCCTGATCTGTGCGGCAGGCTGCGAGCCCATGCTTTGCATTGTGTGTTGAAGACTTGCATTATAATGGCCGCCGTCTGCGCAGTGGTTAACGCGGGGATGGAAGGGAAGGGTCGGAACACCAGCACTGGAATGCACGTGCAATCCAATGACACGGTTTGCCGCTGTGCTTTGTGATCGGGGCTCTGTATTCCATTTGTGAACTGCAGTGGCGCTTTCATCCTTGCACACTTTGTTATAGTTGAACTGGAGACACTGCAAACAGTTGTGTGCTGGAGTTTGTGTTTGTGTGTGTGTGTGTGTGTCTGTGTGCTTGTGTGAGACGAATGACGTTGCATGCTTGTAATGTAGGCCCTATTATTGGGGCATGATATGCTAGTTGAATGACCGTTCAAACCCAAATCGCCCCCCCCCCCCACCCCCCACCTTTTCCTTGTCCCACCCCTTCCGCTTCCTTGTCCCAACCCCAAACCACCACACCACATGTACCCGTTATCTTCTCTATAGATCGTGACGTGTCCGAATGATGATGCAACAGTTTTCTGATGTATCAGTTATGATGAGTTAATTTATCAATACCCTCTTCATCGTAATCGTTGTGTCTGTATGGGAATGTAATGACTTGACATGTTCGTGACGTAATGTGGTGATGTTTTGTTTAAAGATCAACATTTCCTCTATGTTTCGGTGTGTCTCTACGAGTAAATGATGACGTGACATGCTTGTGATGTAATATGGTGACGTCATGTTTCAGATGACCACTCCCGCGTCATCCTGTCCTCCACCACCAACGTCTCCAACTCGGACTACGTCAACGCAAGCTTCATCGTGAGTAGTCTCCCTACTTTTTTTTCTGTAACTCGGGAATGTGGAAGTCTGTAAAAGAGCTGAATCTTTTCCTTTCAAAAGTGCGTTGAAAAGATAATCTCTCTCTCTCTCTCTCTCTCTCTCTCTCTCTCTCTCTCTCTCTCTCTCTCTCTCTCTCTCTCTCTCTCTCTCTCTCTCTCTCTCTCTCTCTCTCTCTCCTCCTCCCTCTCTCTCTCTCTCTCTCTCTCTCTCTCTCTCTCTCTCTCTCTCTCTCTCTCTCTCACTCTCTCTCTCCCCCCCCCCCCCCCCGCGGGTTAGGGGGAAGAATTTACCCGATGCTCCCCAGCATGTCGTCAGAGGCGACTGACGGATTCTGTTTCTCTTTTTACCCTTGTTAAGTGTTTCTTGTATAGAATATAGTCACTTTTTGTAAAGATTTTAGTCAAGCAGTATGTAAGAAATGTTAAGTCCTTTGTACTGGAAACTTGCATTCTCCCAATAAGGTAATACATTGTACTACGTTGCAAGCCCCTGGAGCAAATTTTTGATTAGTGCTTTTGTGAACAAGAAACAATTGACAAGTGGCTCTATCCCATCTCCCCCCTTTCCCCGTCGCGATATAACCTTCGTGGTTGAAAACGACGTTAAACACCAAATAAAGAAAAGAAGTTGAGTGTGTGTGTGTGTGTGCGTGTGTGTGCCGTGTGTGTGTGTGTGTCTGCGTGTGTATGTGTGTGTGCGTGCGTATATGTCTGTGTGTGTGTGTGTGTGCGCATATGTGTATGTGTGTGTGTTTGTGTGTGTGTGTGTGTGTGTGTGTGTGTGTGTGTGTGTGTGTGTGTGTGTGTGTATGTGTGTGAGTGTGTGTGTTGTATTGAGTGCGAACGTGATTGCAGGCATGCGGCCGCGCGTGTGTGTGCGAGTCGACTTTTATTTTCCTTTTTATTATATTGACATACATGTACATTTCAATGTTCTATCATGCATTATGTATTCGTATAGGTAATGTTGTAATTAGTAAAACTGTATGGTTGCGATTGACAATTGTCCTTTTATTGTCTTTTTTTTATGTCTTAGTTTAGTAGGGACAGATTGTAAGACTAGGCGTGAGCCTAAAATCTCCATCCTTGAGTAATAAAGTTCGTTCGTTCGTTCGTTCGTTCGTTCTCTCTCTCTCTCTCTCTCTCTCTCTCTCTCTCTCTCTCTCTCTCTCTCTCTCTCTCTCTCCCTCTCTCTCTACCTCTCTATCTCTCTATCTCTCTCTCTCGCTCTCTCTCTCTCTCTCTCTCTCTCTCTCAGACACAAACACGCACTGACTATATAATATGTTACACACGTTCACGGACCAATACACACAATTTAGAGAGAAAGGAGAGAGAGCGTACTTTTTTCACGTGCACATAACCCCATCTGGCCAAGTCACCGACCGGGTCACGTGACCCACAATGATGAGTCTGGTCCTCGCTGTCTGCAAAAGCAGTTTTCCTGAAATCGAATTCTGCACCAGAGAGAGGGGAGAAAAGACAAGAGAGAAGGAAAATCTATCACATTCCAATCACATTGTCATTCTTGATTGCGTCTCTCCATCAGTCATTCTTTACACACTTTCTTCCCCCCGCTTCAAGGAACGTCCCAGTTTTCCCCTTCATTTAACCTCTGACACTTTTTTCTCGCTTTTTCTTTTTTGTTCTTTCTCCTTCTCCCCCTCCCCTTCTCCCTCTGCTGTTTTCCCTCCCCTTTCTCGTTGGATGTCGTTCCTCTCTCAGCCTGTCGCCTCCGTGCTTTTCATTCTCACCCCATCTTGTCACCACTGCAAGGATTGGGCTTGTGCTTTGGCATTGCGCACTGCGCGGAGACTGCTCTCTCTCTCTCTCTCTCTCTCTCTCTCTCTCTCTTCTCTCTCTCTCTTCTCTCTCTCTCTTCTCTCTCTCCTCTCTCTCTCTCTCTCTTTCAGTCTCTCTCTCTCTCTCTCAGTCTCTCTCTCTCTTCTCTCTCTCTTCTCTCTCTCTTCTCTCTCTCTTCTCTTCTCTCTCTCTTCTCTCTCTCTCTTCTCTTTCTCCTCTCTCTCTCTTTCTCTTTCAGTCTCTCTCTCTCTCAGTCTCTCTCTCTCTGTCTCTCTCTTCTCTCTCTCTTCTCTCTTCTCTCTCTCTCTCTCTCTCTCTCTCTTTCAGTCTCTCTCTCTCTCTCTCTCTCTATTCTGTTCAGATTAAAATGATAGTGGGTTTTTTGTTTGTTTTGTGTGTGTGTTCGTCCCAAGCGGGAAAGATTGTAAGATCTTCATCCCTGTAAAATAAAGTTCAGTTCTATTTCTCTATCTTTCTATCTTGCACACAAATTCCTCTCAGTGGTCATTGTGTCTCTCCGACGTTCATGCAATCATTTACAATGATTGTTACTCAATACGTTGCAGTATTCTCCTCTCCGTTCAATCCCCCTCCCTTCCTTTCCCGAACTTTGCTTCCATGTGGTGGCGACAGTGGAAGAGAAGTGACGGGCCGGTGAAAGGCTCTGATGAATCATGGCGAGGAATTGAACAAAATCTCTTTTAACAATGCATTCCGGCAGATGCCTCGGCCTCAGCCGCAATCCCCTTTTCGTCAGCATCACTGATTACCCCTCCCCTCCTCTCACCCACCTTCCCCTACGACCCCCCCCCCCCCCCCCCTATCCCTGCATTCTCTCCCTCCCCGCTCGTTTCCCTGCCTTCCTTCCTTCCTTCCTTCCTTCCTTCTCTCTCTCTCTCTCTCTCTCTCTCTCTCTCTCTCTCTCTCTCTCTCTCTCTCTCTCTCTCTCTCTCTCTCTCTCTCTCTCTCTCTCTCTACTTCTCTACTTCTCTCCTTCCTTCCTTGTCTCTCTCTCTCTATCTCTCTCTCTCTCTCTCTCTCTCTCTCTCTCTCTCTCTCTCTCTCCTTCTCTCTCTCTCTACTTCTCTCCTTCCTTCCTTGTCTCTCTCTCTACTTCTCTCCTTCCTTACTTGTCTCTCTCTCTCTCTCTCTCTCTCTCTCTCTCTCTCTCTCTCTCTCTACTTCTCTCCTTCCTTCCTTCCTTGTCTCTCTCTCTCCCCTACTCTTTCCTCTCTCTTCTACCCCTCCCTACCTCCCTACCTCAGTCCCTCGCTGTCTCTGTCGCTGTGTGCAATATTAGTTCATAGAATGCCGACATTGTTGGGCCGTCTATTGATTTTAAAAAGAAAAGAGGCTGAAATGAGGTAGAAAGAATGGAAAAATAGGCAAATCGGAATTTGTGTCTTGTCTAGTCTGTCAGTCTCCGGCTGGGGAGGGGGAAGGGGGTATTGAGGGAATCGTCGGTTTGTGCAACATCCAGTGTCCGGCTGCGGTATTTCCCTTTATCTCGCTTCCCTATTGTTTCCTCCGAGTCGGCCCGGCCCCATTAATGAATTTGGCGTTGAATATTCATGCGACAAAGAAAATCAATTTGGGTCTGTGCAAGGCCTCCCCGGCAAAGGCGACCTCGATTTTTTTAATAATATTTTTTTGATATAAATAGAGCAAGAAAATGTGGCGGAATTTCATCTCCCGCTTCCCCTGTGTGGCTTTGCGCTGTATGCTAGAACTAGGGTGGTGTGAGGGATGGGAGTGATGCACGAATGTTTGAGGTTGACGTCGTGCTTTGAGTGGGTTATATCTATGATAACAGGCTTGCACAATAAGGTTATAGTTTGTTTTGTTTTGCCAAGGATGATCTCTCTCTCTCTCTCTCTCTCTCTCTCTCTCTCTCTCTCTCTCTCTCTCTCTCTCTCTCTCTATTGGCCAACACATCTCTGCAACGCCGCTTTAACTGATGTAGTCTTATCGACTAGCTGTACTTCTTCAGGAATGCGTTTTAAGAGTTAGTTTGCAGTCGACAACTTCTTTGTAAAGATAATGCATGTATTAATCATGTAGAACGTCAGTATAATATGATTATTACAAGTCCATGTGTGTGTGTGTGTGTGTGTTTTACAGACGGACCATGACCCGCGCAACCCAGCCTACATCTGCACCCAAGGCCCGCTACCCCACACTGTGGCTGACTTCTGGCAGGTGAGTGTTGCACTTACCTCCCTTCAACTCGCACACACTGACTACTATACGGACCTCCATATGCTTGCTTGCTATGTGGCTCTCCACAGTGTATATTTAGAGATAATTTTACCTTTGATAAATTGCATCCAAAAAAGTATTCGTCGGCTGAAAACTGAGTTGTTTATAAAAGTTATACTACATATTGGTGTGCAACTTTGTACTCATTGTAATCAGACTGAATAATATGACAATCGAAAATCATGAAGGCAAGGCCCTGGTTGAGGATAAAACAGTATATACGAATAACACAACAGACAGGGGCACAAAAAAGACAAGAATGATGATGATGATGATGATGATGATGATGATGATGATGATGATGATGATGATGTGACAGATGGTGTGGGAACAAGGCAGTGTGGTGATTGTGATGCTGTCCAAGCTGACGGAGAACGGAACAGCCATGTGTCACCGCTACTGGCCTGAGGAGGGAAGTGACCTCTACCACATCTACGAGGTACTACTGACGTCTGTCTGTCTGTTTGTCTGTTGTTTGTTTTTCACTTTGATCTTGGAAGTGATTCTGTTTGTTTGTTTGTTTGTTGTCATTTTTGGGCCTTCGTATTTGTCCTTTCTCGAAAGTTGTTCCGGTGTTGCCTGTTGGTGCAAGTGTCTCTCTGTCTGTCTGTCTGTCCGTCTCTCCCTCTGTCTCTCTGTCTCTCTGTTTCTCTGTCTCTCTCTCTCTCTCTCTCTCTCTCTCTCTCTCTCTCTCTCTCTCTCAGTCTCAGTCTCTCTCTCTCTCTCTCTCTCTCTCTCTCTCTCTCTCTCTCTCTCTCTCTCTCTCTCTCTCTCTCTCTCTCTCTCTCTCTCTCTCTCTGTCTGTATCTGTATGTATGCCTGTCTGTCATCACTTTTGATTGTTTGTTGTCTGATCAATTAATATTCTGCTATGGGGACAGGTTCAAGTTGTACCTGTACTACTCTTTATTCCTACCTGTTGTTGTCACTTGCAGGTGCACCTGGTGTCTGAACACATCTGGTGTGACGACTACCTGGTGCGCAGCTTCTACCTCAAGAACCTGCAGACCAACGAGACACGCACCGTGACCCAGTTCCACTTCCTTACCTGGACCCACCTCAATGTTCCCCCCTCCATGAAGGCGCTACTCGACTTCCGCAGGTTTGTCCTTAGCCTCTCAGAATGGCCGTGTTCACTTTTGCACCAGTCCAGAACCAATACAAATCCGAATCAGCAAATTCAAATTATGTTACCTTTTACATGCGTCTGAAATATCAATGCGATCCTAATTGGTGATGACAGCTCTGTTACATGTTGCGCACATCTGAAATCATTACGGTCAGAATCAGCAGTGGAAGCTATGTTCCCTCAGCGAAGTGTCCGAAATCAGAAGGATTGGACTGGGCAACGATAGCTGTGTTTCCTTCTAAGGGCATCCACAATTGGATACAACCAGAATCGGGAAGTCCAACCATTAATACATTGGTTACTTTTAATTTATTCGCATCAGAAGATCATACTTTCAGAATTGTTGAAACAAATTTTGTTTTGTAGAAATTTCGGATTTGGACTGGTTCTGTTCGGGATTTGTGCGAAAGAAAACAATTGGCTTTGCAATCTATTTGCTTTTCTTCGTCTTCTTTTTTCAATTCATCATTTTGCTGGCCTGTCTGACATGGTGGCTGATTTACTGACTCTTTGTGCATCGTGAGGGCTGGTTGCATGGGTCTGCCTGGATAGCATTGACCTTTAAACAGCTTGCTACAACCTTGCTACGCTAGAGCTCTTTTTTCTCATTATATTTTTCGTTTACTGGAGTAATTTGTTCAAGCTCCTGACAGAGGGGATGAAAGAGAAAGAGAGAGGGGGGTAACGGAGGGAGGGAGAGTTCATTATTTTACAAGAAATGTTTGCTTTGTGTCAGTTTTTTTAAGTATATATTTGATTTATTGAAAGTTCACTCTGCATGCTGTGTGAGTCACTGTGGAACTTGAAGTGGACCATTTATTTTGGTTTTGCAGGTTCAGTCAACATTGCAGATGCAAATTTCCTGATTAATGACATTGTCTAATTTCAGCTTTTTGTTAAAATCAATGAAGACAAGTTTGCTACTGACATTCTGTTTGTAGACTTTATAATGTGTGCCTGTATTTTTGTCTGACAATGTTAACCATTAATCATTTATCATTGAACTACTTATATACTATATTCTCTTCATAATTTCACATTTGTGGGGCACTAATTACCAAGCTTAACAATGATTGTACGTCTTTTACACAGAACTACTTAATGTCTGGTTTTAGTATTTAGGAAACATGTATGTACGCTGATACCATCGTCATTTATTTTTGAGGTGATCTTCATTGCTTTTCTTATTTTTCTCTTTGAGCTCTGAATTAAGCAGGAATTGCTGCTAATTATTACAAAGAGGTCTGTTTAAGTTTGACCCATCATCCATTGACAATTAAAGACAACCATTTCTTGTTGCTTACACTTTTTCATTTGGTCTCAAATTTATGATATGTGGATTTAGTATGAAGAGAATTTTGTTGGAGGAATGCATATTTGTAATGCTCAGGACAGCACGAGAATGGGCTTGATGCGGTGGCGGTTTTCTAATGTTTCGTTGTTTTAGAATGCTTTGGGATTTTGTTGCTGATGATTGCCATCTACCTGGCATGTAGCCCTACCAGTAGATCTCCTTAGAAAGTGGAGGTTTGTCGTCACGTTTTAACACTTTGATTCAGCGGTTAAGACTATGATAGTTTACACTTTCTAACAAAGTCTGAAGTTGTCCTTTAGTCAAACTCTGATGAAGTGTAAAGTGAAGTTAACTCTGATAACGACGTTAAACACCAAATAAAGAAAGATTAACTCTGATGAAGTGTAAAGTGAAGTTGAGGCATTTAAATTGTTGCGTTTTCTTGGTCTGGCTTTGCAGTGAAAAGGTCATAGGGTTTGTCAGCACTTGTTCATCATCATTTACAGGCTGCCATGGGTGTGTCTAGTTTTCTATCAGCATGGCTTGACAACAAAGTAAAATATTTCTTTCTAATTTGACAACGGTTTGTAGCATGACACAGTAGGGGATTTTGAGGTGGCTGCATCTTGGTCTGTCTGCATTTTGAGAGGGGGACGTTCTGGAATGCTCTGAAAGGCTTGCTTGCTTGCGGACTATGCAAATGAACAAATTGCTACTAAGCTACTAACTCCACCTCCTTCCCGAGCAGCTTTTGTGATTCAGCAATTGTACTGTCAACAAATTGCATAGTCACAAAAGTGATCGGGATTGAGGTAACTCAGCTAACACTCTGCTTGTATCTACTACACTTACCTACTCATCTGCATATCACGTCCACTAACTTTTGTCTGTGCCTTGGGTGACATGCTGTGATGGTGGTGCTGCCTTGTCAACTGGTGCTTGCTGGGGAGATGGTGATGCCTTGTCAACTGGTGCTTGCTGGGGAGATGACGCTGTGTTACTTACTTTGTTGTAGTGTTTTTGAAAAGTGTATACTTCTGTAGCAATTATTATGTAGCATCTTCTTGTAGCAAACAGTTAGCTAGTACTCATGTAACATTAGAACCGTAAGGAAAATTCCTAACAAACATGTCGCTCACACTTTCTTTTTTATTTAGCACTTGTTTTAGTAAAAGAACTAAATGATGTAGAGCTTTGAGAGAGCATGCAGACAGATTGACAAAAAATAGAATATAAGTCACATTCATTTGATCTTTATTCTTTTTTAATACTATTACCCCAAAACCTGAGGGCTTAAACAGAACGGTTCTCATTAATATTTCCCACAACCTGGTGTTAAACGGAGGACAGTGACACACTTATCAATTTGGAGGGAAGAGATAATTAAAAATAACTCGTTGGAGATTTAAGCGTGGCTATGTTGCATTGCGCATGTTGGTGCACAGAGATCACTGACGTCAAACAACTTCAGTTCACAAAGCATTTTCGCGGATGAACAGATATAAAAACAAATTATTGTTGCTATGCGATTGTCATATGTCCATTAAGCTTAATAGTGCGAGAATCCCAGAAGTAGAACGTGAAATTGACAGTTTAATTTGAAAGCTTTTATTTGCACCTGTAATATACCCCCCCCCCCCCCCCAAATATAAAAACAAAATAAAAACACCAACAAAAACACAACAACAGATGATGCAAAGAGGGCAATGACGCATTGATTCAGCGTATGTGTAGAGCACTAAGGGGGTAAACGCCGATCCCGGCATTTGGACAAACATGCAAGGAAGGTGGGGAAGGTGGTGTTGGTGGATTGCATTTTGCACAAGTGATGGGTTAGCTGTTTCCGCTACAAGAAATTCTCAGGGAGGCAGGCAGCTGGAAATATCGTCTGGATTTTGCCCTGAGGCGATTTTCCTACTGTCGTTCCTTTCAGATTTCCTTTTTTTGGCTTTAACCGAAAAATCTCATTTCATCCGTAAATGTCCGCATAGTTTCTTGTGTTACTTTGCCACATTTTGAGAAAAAAACTTTTTTGTTTTAAAATTATTGTATTGTTTCTGGAGGCAATGATATATTTTTTCTACTTTAAGAGGTTAGTTTAAAAAAGGCAAAATAGAAGTTAGGGTTCTTAATATTGTCCAACCCCAAAGGAAGAAGTGTGTCATTTGAAAGTGGAGTTTGGTTTGCTATTGGCCATCAATGATGACAATTTTATTAAAACTTCTACAATGATAGACCTCTATGAATTGAAATGACAACAAGCATGATTCGTTGATATCATTATCCTTGCGACCTTTGTGTGATGGGCTACAGTCACTGAGCGAGTGTCACTGTGCTGGAGGGAAATGTCGCTTTCAAGGCGTCAGGTTTTGTCTGGACCACTCATTCCATATTTGTCTTTTTGCAAAGGTTTTCTCTGCATTGCAAGTGTTGTGATCAGATACGGTTAAGGGTAGCCGAAGGTGTTTTTTCTTATGTCTGTTTGATTGTAGAGTTTTCTAGTCAGGAATAGCTGAAGAATGTTCATGTCTGATCGTATAGTTTTCCGGCCACAGATAGTTGAAGGTTTTGTTATGTCTGTTTGTTTTATACACTTTTCTAGCTAAGGATAGACGAAGGTTTGCGATGTCTGTTTGATCGTACAATTTGTTCGCCAAGGATAGCCTCAAAAGAGTTATGTCTAATTGATTTTACCCAAAGATAGCGAGGCATTTTGATGTCTGTTTGGTCAAACATTTTTCTAGCCAAGGATAGTCAAAGGATTTTTGATTTCTGGTTGATCGTACAGTTTTCTAGTCGACTTTGACATTGTTGTGTGCAAATGTGGATATTGCTAGAGAGGTTTAATGATTGCTTGTACCTGATTTAGGCTACGATGTGGACCATGCGCTGTTGTGCCAGGTTGAAAATGTTCCTAGCTGGCTTTTTGATATTCATGTGTGCTTGCGGAAAAAATGCTTTACATTTTCTGCAAATTTCAAGGAGTTGTGTAGGCTGACGGTTGAATGTATGCCGCTGATCCTTGTTTGTGGACTTGAAACCAGAGGATCCATCGCAGGGCTCCTGATCAGTAGGCAGGCCCATCAGATTTGTTTATCTGCATGCGTGTAACAACTCTTTGCAAGATGTGGATTTGTGCTGCCAGAGCGACAGGGATGACTGTATCTGACATGTGTTTGTCAAGTTACCAAGGTGTGTGTGTATTGACAGGAAGGTCAACAAGTCTTTCCGAGGTGGATCCTGCCCCATCGTGCTCCACTGCAAGTGAGTTGATAACCTAGCAGTCTGCCTGTGTTTCTCATTGTCTGTCTCGCTCTCTTTGCCTCTTTTTTTCTCTGTGACTATCTAAGTCTTTCTCTCTCTCTCTCTCTCTCTCTCTCTCTCTCTCTCTCTCTCTCTCTCTCTCTCTCTCTCTCTCTCTCTCTCTCTCTCTCTCTCTCTCCCTCTCCCTCTAAGTTTCTATTTCGCTCTCTCTCTCTCTCTCTCTCTCTCTCTCTCTCTCTCTCTCTCTCTCTCTCTCTCTCTCTCTCTCTCTCTCTTTATTTTGTCTCTCACTCTCTATCTCTCTGTCTCCGCCTCCATTTCTCTCTCTATTTTTCGACTCTTTCTATATCTCTGTCTCTCTCTCTTTCTCTCTTTCCCTCTCTTTCCCTCTCTCTCGCTGTATATGTCTGTCTGCCCCCCCCCCCCCCTCTCTCTCTCTCTCTCTCTCTCTCTCTCTCTCTCTCTCTCTCTCTCTCTCTCTTCTTCTTCTTCTTACAACTTTGTCTCTTTCTGTCTGTCTACCCTCTATCTCTCACTTTACTTACCCCCCATCTTTTGAGATGTCTACCATTTGCCTCATGAAAATCAAACTTGATAGGCCATGAGCATGCCTAAGTCAAGTTTTTTTTTTTATAACAGCATGCATGACTTTTTGTTCAGTCTAAGATGTCCAAACGTATTGAGAGTATGTTGAGCTTAAACAGCCAGGGGCGGACGAGGGGGGGTGCACAGGGTGCAGGTGCACCCCCCCTCCAGCAAAAAATAAAAAAAATAATTGGAAAGCTGATTCTATGACCATTTCTAAGTTCAAATGGCACCAGATGGCACCATTTTGCTTCTTAGGGCCAAAAAATTTCCGGGGGGGCATGCCCCCGGACCCCCCTAGCAAATTCGGGCGCTTTGCGCCCATCACATTCACTTTCAATTCAAAGTGCACCCCCCCTTACAAAGCATCTGATCCGCCCCTGGTCAGCAAATTCATGTACACATGCACATGTGTTCAAGTAAAACCATCGAGAAAAGGCTTAACTCCAGCGTGGTTCATTCCAGTGACGGGTGCGGACGCAGCGGCACGTACTGCCTGATCGACATGGTCCTCAACCGCATGGCCAAGGGCGCCAAGGAGATCGACATGGCCGCCACGCTAGAGCACATCCGTGACCAGCGAATGAACATGGTGGCTACCAAGGTACGTTTGGCATACTTACAACAAACTAATGCTGAGCAGTTTTGAAGTAGATGTACTCTTCTTCGTCTTCTTCGTTATAAATAAAGATAAAGATATTGAACAAGATTTGAGGTAACAAGTGTGGACAGATAGGACCTTTTGATAACCTTCTTCACTTTGCTGTGGTGGACCTGAGTGTAAATAGTCACAAACTCTCGGAGGCCACCTTGTAAACTGAGAAAGGACACAAAATTGAATCAGTCGCAAATACTTACATTTAATAGGATCAAAAACAAACAAACCAGTCCCTAAAAAAAATGGGGCCCAATACCTATACTTCTGTCTGTATGCATGGGGAAAATTAGAATGCCGAAGACCATGCGAGGTCGATGCGTGAATGTTGAATCAGTGGGTGTTGTTTTCCTTCTATAGTATGTATCGGAGTGTCCGAGAGCAGGAAATTTACGTTGTTTCTCTGTGTGATGGTTGCAGGAACAGTTCCAGTTCGCTCTGTCGGCCGTGGCCGAGGAGGTGCACGCTATCCTGAAGGCCCTGCCTCAGTGAGCGGTGCTGACGTCATCAACCTGTGACGTCACAGCTCCTTGACTCGTGGACTCGGATCACGCACCAGCCGGACTGTGGACGAGGCAAGCGGACTTGTGGATGACGTCATGTGACGTAGGCAGACCTGTGGATGACACCAAGACAACCGCTGGACTCAGCTGCTGATTAGAATGACGTGCAGGGACCCCACTATCCACTTCGTCTGTTCGTCTGTCTGTTTGTGTGTTAGTCTGCCGGTCCGTTTGTCTGCGCGTCCAGTCCGGAGTCCCAGCACTCAGTTCCTCCTTCCCCTCCCTTTGAAGTGCGAGCCATGATCTCGTGTAACACTTGCAGTTCAGTCATCAGCACTTAGTCTTCAGGCAAGAAAGAACTAGGACCTTATTTATCAACAGTTTGTGGTCAGCGTGAGAAACAAGACCAGACCCACCAGTTTATTGTCACTCTGTACTGTGGGAACCTTTCCCCCCACACAAACCTCTCCCGTTCTCGACCAACATTCACCAAATGGCAGGTGCCAGAGATTTCTATTAGTAAGATTTCTCTGTTTTAAAAGGGGTAAATTACATCCCAGAAAAAATCCTTCCCACTGCAGGATCTATAGGGTAGGAAAACTGACTCCTCTTTGCAACATCATCCAGGCTGAGGTTTGTGTACGGGGAAACTGTTTGCCACTGTAGAGGTTGTGACTTATACGTTATGGAGACTTTTAAGATTAGAAAAGAATGGTTGTTTTAAAGACAATGTGTTATGGTAAACTTTAGAGGGTAGGAAATACTGTTGTTAATCTTTGGTCTAGGGAAGACTTACAGGCGATGGAAAGGACAACAGCCAAACAACGTCTATGTGTTATCATGTCAGACCCCTGTGTGTAGTTGTGGTGAGTTGTTGTATTTTGGTCGTTAATTGTCATCAGTTATCACATCCCTCCCCTCCTTATGTCCTGATCTTGCTCCAGTTTAACACGTTACAAACACAGCTGCAGTACAACATCTTTCAATACTCTTTTAACAACAGCAATACGCTTTTAGCACAATTATCCAATCAACACAGTTTCTTTTTATTTTGCATTCTTTCGTTGTTTTATTGTGATTTTAATAGAATTATGATGAGTGAAATGAATTTTAAGGAGGGTTGGTTGATATTTCAGAATTATTTCTTGTTACACACCATTGATATGAGACAATTTTATTATTTGTAAAACCTGTCACGTTCGGGTTTGTCCTGCTACTTTTTTTTAAATACTGGATTGTTATTGCACGAATAGGTGGATGACATCTCCTTTATGTCCGAGGTTAACCTTCAATCAATCAATTAAGCCTAAACAACGTTTTCTTTGCTAAAGGCTAATCGATTTGAAGTATTTAAAACCCACTGATATTTGTGTTATTCTTACTTCAGGAAGTGCACAACTTTGGTTACGTTTTGTTTATTTCATACATTATGATTGCTTTGACAGCACGAGTTTTCTTCTTGAGGCATGTTTGCAATTCAGGATTTTATAGAAGAGCATACAGAGGGGTCCCATTTCGGTGTGGTCTTGCTTAGTAACAGCAAATGGACGGAGATTTAAGTCCTTTCATTTTGAGGTTGTTGTTTGCAGTGTTGTTTATCAAGAATTGCATGAATTATTGCGCCAAACAACAAAGCAGGGACACTTTGTGATCCAGTTCAGCATTTCAAATTCGGCCTTTCCCAGGAAAATTTGCCGAAGATGTTTCCAATTAAGTTCGCCGAATCCGGTATTTTTCCGGGAAGCTGTTTGTAATCTGCCATTGACCAAAGCTCTGTGGGTTTTTTAGTGTACATTCCTTGGCTTTTATTACCATATATTGCTGGTTACCCAGGTAATGGTAGAAGATTCTTGTTTTGCGCGCTTTTAAGGTAACAAATTTAAGTCTAGATTCTGCTTATGTTCTTTTGTTTGGCAAATATCTTTAAAGAAAATCACTCTCTATCAAATCTAACAGTGGAAAGAATGGCAATATTTCCTTCGAAATGTCAGCTTTAAGCAAGGAATGTTGTATATCTGTGCACACTTTTGCCAGTCTGTACCAAAATGATTCGGACTTTTTGCCAAATTGTAACTGTCAATGGTGAGAGGCTGAGCGTTGACGAGGAAAAGGTATTTCCCAAGACGTTTTTTAATCTGTTTTATTGATTGTGTCTTACTTTTTGGTATTTGTTTTAATCAAGCAGCTCGAGTGCTGTTTTTAAAATACGCATTTGAAAAGTAATTTCAAACATTATTTGTGGAGACAGGAAGTGCTGCAATTTTCTAAAGTTTGAATATTTTAAGCAGTACCCTGTTTAGAAGGTACATTTAAAATTAATTGTGGGCTTCATAAATGTGCAGCGTCAATATATTTTGATAAAAGCATTCCGAAATCCTTCAAAGCTTAAGTTGACAGGTCATATCTAGTCTCAACAGTGCTCGCTCGGGTTACTGGAGATGTTTTCCTCTAGTCAGCTGGTTTTCCCTGCCGGCCCATCCTCTTCCCCAACTCCTCTTCCTCCCAAATCGTCATTACCTCTCAATATCCCCTCTTCGTTTGCGCGTTGATTATCAAAATTCCTCGTTGCGCAGTGCAACCCGAGTTTGTTGAAGCCTTTGTCAAGTTTTGGTACCTTCTCTCCTGCTCAGACGTATTTGCCCCTATGTTGTACGTTTCTCGATTCCTGTGATATGATATCCATTTGTTTCCCCCTTCTGTCAGGGTTGTTTCTTCTGTCAAAACCCGATGCATTCCACATTCGGCAGCTTTCTGTCTAGCAAAAATTCATGCAACTACGTTATGTAATTATTGAGGATCCACTTTTTCAAGAAGCTTTGGCGGTTTAGCTTATAGTTGTCAGGGAAAGTATGAACCAGTATTAGTAAGACAACTGTGTTTCTCTAAGGAATACTCGTGTATGTATGGATACAGAGTAGATACCTACATAATTGATGAGTCCAAAGCTATTCGGAAAAAGGAGGCAAGTCGTGGATAATATAAACGTTTTATCCAAGAACTTCTTAATATGAACTGAAAACCAGATCATAGATAATGAATGAGAACACTTCGTCGTGGATAATGTGAACACTTTATTCATCAACATGCATCCCTCCTAATGCGACCTCTGGGTACATCAAGTATAGTGAAAACGCTTCATCATGAATAATGTGAACATTTCATTCATAATTTCAGTTTCCTTCCTTGATCGAACATGGATAGTGAGAACACCTTATCATGGATAATGTGAACATATTATCCACGAGCGTCCTTTCTAGTACATACTGTGAAAAGATGGTGACAAAATGTGAATACTGTATCCGTAATTGAACTTCCTGCTGTGAATGGTGGGTTTTCCTTGGAACACTACCACTGTTCTGGAACAACGTATATTCTCGCTTGTCTTGTATAGAACAAAAAAAAGGAAGAAACTATGTATTTTATTAACACACTTAACTCAATTTGTGTTATCAGTGTACTTTTCTCTCAGTTTTATTTTTCGTGGACTTTGTTTAAAAGGAATGCCATACAGACAACCAACGTTGGTCTTAGTCTTGTTTCTGATTGTGATAAGCAAAACGGTGTATTCGTTTTGGTTGGTGGCGCGATATTTAAAAAGAAGATAATTCCTATATATACTTAAGCCTAAACAAATCTATTGAATGTTATCATTTCGATGTTGTTTGTTGGCCTGTCTGTTCAGGACTTTTTTCTTTGGTCATCATTGCATTGTGTGGAAGTCAGTAAAATGCCCTTACTGCAAGTGTTCGTCGCTCGACTTGCATGTTGATTTTTTAACTCTCTCTCTCTCTCTCTCTCTCTCTCTCTCTCTCTCTCTCTCTCTCTCTCTCTCGCATGCTCGCTCTCTCTCTCGCTCGCTCTCTCTCTCTCTGAGTGTGTGAGTGAGTGAGTGTGTGTGTGTGTGTGTGTGTGTGTGTGTGTGTGTGTGTGTGTGTGTGTGTGAGTGTGTGTCCAAGACACAGCCAAGCATACAGCCAGAACAAGAAGGCCTGGCTGCAAGTTTATCGCTTTTCAGTCCAAGACGCATGTTTGCAAAACAATTTATTGACGTCAAGTTCTCAGTACAAAGCAGTTAATCAGTACAACACGACTATTGCAATTTGTAAATAGGTTCTGACAAACACAATGAGTTGTACGGGCGGACGGAAATGTTGTAGTAAAAATTAATCAGGTTTAAAGGTCAATTAAAATTGTAAATATTCATCACCGTCATTGTACATACGATAATTAATGCAACCGAAGCGGAATTAGTAATGCGGTTCCACACACACACACACACACACACACACACACACACACACACACACACATACACACACAACACATATTTAGCAGATTGTCAGCATACAGGAGTGCAAATACTGAAAGAAAGAGAACAAGACTTTTTCTCATCAGTGGAGAGGAAACTCGTCAGAGCACACTGTCAAGTGTAATGACAAGAAGTCACCTCACGTTTACTTAACAATTATACACACGTGCATACCTGCAAAAACATGGTCGTAGTTTTCGCATAAAGAGTTATCTCTATAACCTAAAGTGAGCTGTGGTAGAGTTGTACCGCTTGAAGCTGAGAAAACATTAAACAAAGTTTAAGACTTCAAAGACCAGACGGTGGCAGGCTTAACACAAAGAGTCAATGAAAACAGTCATTAATTCAAGACAAAGAAAAATACTGAAACGGAGTCAACCTCATGAAATATATATCTTGACTGTTCAGTTGTTTTACCCAAAAAGGACGTTAATAGAGCGATCTTGAAATACTGAAATGCATTGAACAGTTTTACCGCGGATTTGTATTTCATATTCGTGCTTGTGTTACGTTAAATGAACGCTGTGTTGTAATAATTGTATTGCACAAGCTCGTACACACACGCGCACACACACAGACGTATACATACACACACACGCGCACATGTACAAACAATGATAAACAAACACCAGAAGTATCCGGCACTAAAAAAAATACTCTTGGACTAGACATATTTCTCGGCACGATCTTAAAAACACGGGAAACTGTCAGTTCTCTTTCGAATGCTATGTGTGCTATGCTTTGTACAAAGAAATTCTGAGAGCATTGTACAATACACCGGCGGAACGCTACCCGAAAACGAGGTGTTCATAAACTTACACACACAACTCTGACATCATTTTTCTCTCTCGGTTCATCTTCAAAAGCAACGCAAATATATATGAAAATGAATCGGACGCTGACGGTAGAACTGTGTTCACAAGGAAGATACTATTCTTGAGCAAACATTCAACGTTACACAGCGGATTCTTGAAGTAAAGTTTTACCCAGAAATTAGGCAACGCTCTAACCATCAGGCAAAGAAAACAAACTGTATTATTACATATTTCAAATACAATGTTTGCCCATCACAAAGTCAAATGGACAGAAAAAATGTGCTGAGGAATTGAAAACGATTTTACGACATACATACACGAACGCACGAACACTCACGCAAGCACATGACACCACACACTCTCACTCTCTCTCTCTCTCTCTCTCTCTCTCTCTCTCTCTCTCTCTCTCTCTCTCTCTCTCTCTCTCTCTCTCTCTCTCTCTCTCTCTCTTTCACTCTCTCACTCATTTCTTCTCCATGGTCACCAGATTAATAACAATCTACGAGGAGATGTGTAAACAAAGTAACACAGTCATAATTATATCTGTGTCGGGTGTCAGCTCCGGAAGTGACTTCTGCAACACCGTCGTGACCAGAAGACTGCTTGCGCGCAGGAAGGGGCGCAACTCAAGCCGCCAGGCTTTCTGTTGTATTGGTTCCCAGCGAGCCATCCTGGCTGACTACGGCTTGTGTTGACCTGGCCGTGGACTGAGTGGGCACTGTAACAACAACCATCATCACCATCAATCATCATCAGTAGTAGCAGCAGCAGCGTCGTTGTTGTCGTCGTCTTTATTATCATCGTCGTCGTCGTATTCTGGCATATACACAGTACTGTACATGTATGCTTAAGAAGATATGATACAAACTAGACAGTTTGACCCTCCCTCAATATTTTGCCATTGTTGTTTCCTTGAGTGTGTGTGTGTGTGTGTGTGTGTGTGTGTGTGTGTGTGTGTGTGTATATATATATATATATGTGTGTGTGTGTGTGTGTGTGTATATATATGTGTGTATATGAATATGTATATGTGTGTTTATATATGTGTGTTTGTGTGTGTGTGTGCGTGTGTATGTGTGTATATATGTGTGTGTGTGTGCGTGTGTGTGTGTGCGTGCGTGATGCGGGTGTGTGCGTGCCGCGTGCATGTGTGTGTTAAGAAGTCGTGGCACAACGTTAATAATGGCTCGAAAAAGGAAAAGTCACCACACCTAAAACGTCCGCCCTTAGATATCTATCACAGGTACGAACACTTACTCCGAAACATTGGTTACACTCAACCAACCATACAAACAAACAAGAATAAGATCATTTTAACTTTCACAAAAGCAGAAGCCAAAAATGGACTCAGCAGGGTAGGAAAGGGATTGATTTTGCTGGCTCTCCCTCCCTCCCGAACCCCTGGACAAACATTGATTTCCGAGCGGGAGCCATGCATTCTTCAGGCATCAAAGGTAAGGTCTATGCATGCAAACTGCGCATGTTACCGTGCTCATACGTTGTGATGCCGCCATTTAAAATGTAACAGATTATTGTCTGCTCGTGGAACTGTTCTTTTCGCTAAAAATGCTGGAGCAGTATTGCAGATTAAGTCGGACTATTAAGTTGTGACGCTGTCTTGGTGTCTTAACCCCCCTTCTAAAGACCTCCAAAACTCGGAGAAAAGCAGGTCTTGAAAAGGAACGAGTTTTAAAATTATAAAAGGTTATGAACAGAAAGCCTGTGGAAGCAATGTCTTAAAAGGGGGTGGGGTAAATCGGGCGGTGGGGGGGGGGGGGGGGGGGGTCAGGTGGAATGGGTTTTTTTTAAACCAGGGGGTTTCCACTGTTCTGTACAGGCGTTTGCATTATGTATAGCCTTTTCTTGCCGTCGCAATCAAATGGGTTGGGTTTGTTTTTTTTTAAATCGTGTACACCTTGCATCACACAGCAGGCCATGTAAATTTAGTATTCTCTATTTCTGTGCAATGCGTTTCTTGTTTTTCTTCTTTTCTTTAATTTGGTTGTTATTTTGTGCTGAATCGACTTTGTACCTAACACTTATATCAGTCTGTGACCAAAAAATGCCCAATCCACACAGAGAGCGGTCGGACTGTTGATTGTTGGTGGGCTAGGTGTCCAATGATGATCTCACCCCGTGTTAAAGCCTGGACACATCTGTGGAAGTGTACTGTAGATGGTTCACTCGAGAAGGAAGGCACCTTTAACACAGTTTACCTACAACTGATTTAACACAGCTCAGGCGGCTTCATCTTGCGATTTCCTTACATCGACAGTCCCATAGGTGGGTTGGTAGAGCGCTGGATTTGTGTTCCTCTGTTCACTGGTTCAATCCAGGCCGAAAAGGACACGGGGCAATAGACATTCTCCGAAATAACTGTCTGGATTTAGAAGCGTTGTGGAAGAGTTGCGCCCCTTATCTCGTACAGTCCGGAAACACGTGCATAATACATCATCGGAGTCAGTAATTCACTGCGATCGTGGTTTTTATCTGGTCGATCACGTGTTTTCTGTTTGTAACGCTTTGTTTCTTCCACAACGCTTGCAAATCCTGACAGATTTATTTCCGAAAAATCGTCTATTTTATACGATGATTCATGTCCAACTACCATGTCACCGCCGTAGCACGAAAAAAACACCTTTGTCAGAAGTGCAGCTAGGTACCTGATTACACCTAACCACGCACACACCTGGTAAGTGCGGCTCATGTTGCTGCCAGCTTTCCACAGGTAGTATAGGTTTAACAAAAAAAGTTTAGCAAAGAGGTAGGCTACTAATGTAATGCAATGAAAAAAAAATGAAAATGAAATAGAGGATAAATGAGCCTTACATGTAAACTGTAAAATATCGACTTGTGATTTCTTCTTGTTATAGCGGTTGACAAGGCACATAATCCCGATGAAGATTGCGATGCAGAACCAGAAAATCCCAAACCTGAAACACATAAAAAATGTCGACTGTTTAAAAGTAGGCCTATATGTCATGCACAGAATTTAAAACTCGCGTTGTAAGGAATTAGACATACCAAAATACCTGCAGTCAACCTTTCAATTCACGCCAATGCTGTTGATGAGCGACAACACTTTAGTCCTAACACACACACACACACACGCACGCCTACACGCACGCACGCGCGCGCGCAGACACATACACACGGATGGAAGAGGGGTTTGAATGTGGAAGGTCAAAGTCTTATTCAGAGGATAACGGTCCCATTTCTGTGGACATGAACGGATCCATTATAAACAGAATGAAATCAATGAATGCTTTTTACATCCAAGAGTCGAAAGATTTTCAAGCGTGTCGCGAGTAGTGAAAGAGAGAGAGAAAGATAGAGAGCGAGCAACAGAAGACAAGACAAGACAAGACAAGACAAGACAAGACAACATCTGTATTAATGACAGTAAATGAAAAGCACGTATATACGCGTGTTGCCGTGTGTGTGTGTGTGTGTGTGTGTGTGTGTGTGTGCGAACGTACGTGTGTGCGTGTGTGTGCGTGTGTGTGCGTGTGTGCGTTGTGTGTGCGTGTGTGTGTGTGCGTGTGTGTGTATGTGTGTGTGTGTGTGTGTTTGTGTCTGTCTGTGTGTGTCTGTGTGTGTGTGAGTGTGTGTGTGGGTGTGTTTGTACGCGTGTGCTTCCGTGTTATAATTGTGACTAGTTTAATAGGGCATATTCACACTAGTTCATGAATCTTCCCACGAAGATGAACACTTCAGGATTTAATAGAATATCGACACTTGAATTGCCCAGTCCTGTGTCAGTTACAATCAAGCCGAGGAATGAATCATGAAGTGGGTATTTGTCACAGTATAATGGTTTTACAGCCTTTTGTAATTTAGCCCTAGCCTTAGATTGGGTTATCTTTATTGAACAGAAAAAATATTGAGTTTGAAAACAAAGTTTTAACACTTTAACGGTGTGTGTGTGTGTGTGTGTGCGTGTGCGTGTGTGTGTTTGTGTCTGTCTGTCTGTCTGTCTGTCTTTCTGTGGTCATGTACGTGTGTGTGTGTGTGGGGGGGGTGGGTGTGTGTTATTATCTGTCTGTCTATCTTTTTGTTCCCCTGTGTGTGTGTGTGTGTGTGTGTGTGTGTGTGTGTGTGTTATAATTGAGACAGACAGACTAGTTGAACAGGGCATATTCACACCAGTTCACGAAACTTCCCACGAAGATAAACACTCCGGGATTTAATAGAATATCGCCACGTATCTAGTCTTGTGTCTGTTACAATCAAGTTGAGGAATGAACCATGAAGTGGGTATTTGTCACAGTCTCGTGGTTTTACAGCCTTTTGTAATTTATTCTCCTATATATGAAGCCATGTTTATTGTGTGTCTTCCCCGGCGCCTGGCTTGTTTTTTTCTACCTGAAGTGGTCCGGCTCACTCGTTATACATCCGAGTGTTTCATAGCAACCGGTTGGTTACCAGTCTTCTCATTGTGACTGACGGCCGGTACGTTTAGCTCTCATACAAAGTGCGTCCTCTCCTCCCTTCAGGGCCATTGCTTTTGCCTGACCCCTTACCCCCCCCCCCCCCCCCCCCCCCCCCTCTTTTACCCCAAACCCTTATGTTCATGACTGACCGCCTCTTGCTGCCGCTCCATTTTTCACAACCCCCTCTCCGCTCCGACCCTACTAGTATCTTCGTTCACAAGTCCAACAATGCGTACTGTTCAACCTTCAATATTAATGCGCGTAAATATCAACTACACTGAACGCATTTATACCTTTGGGTCATCAAATAAGTGGGGAACCCCAGCCTTCCTTCGTTCTTTCACTCACAGAGAACAGCGAAAGTTTCGCAATATGCCTTTCTCCCCCCCCCCCCCCCAACATACACCTCTATCTATCATTCCCATGCATCCTCTCCCCTCCACAAACACACTCACACATGCACGTATGCACGCACGCACGCACGCACAAACGCACACACAAACACACACGCGCACACACACGCGCACACACACGCACCCACCCACGCACGCACATACTCGGGCGCGCACACACACACACACACACTTCAAAAACATCGATTGGTTGTTTCTTTTCTGTGTCCAAGAACTAGGGCAATCATGCACCACCCCGTGATTCACAATGCACGCGATTTCAAAGTTTAACTTCTAAACTCCGTATAAGACCACTAGATCGACCAGCTAGTAGTGAATGCTTTGCTGAGTCCATGATTGATCGTTCCAATACCTACCCTTTCCTATTTGTGTGTATCCCTACAAGACATCAACCCCCCCCCCCCCCCCCACCCCCTCAATCCCCATCCTCCGGAATCCTACCCGTTTGCTTGTCCTCTTTATCCCTCCCTCTCAGTCAAAACGAGACCTGAGACAGATTCGCAACAAGAGCTAGGTGTTGAAAACATCTACTGTTCCAACTTGAGCTTTTCCTTGAAACAGTGCGAAGTGAACTCCTTGACGCTCCACAAAACACACTCACCCCAAAGCCCCGTCCGCACTCTCTAGACTCCTACCCCTTTATTCATCTTCTAAATCCGTCGCTTTCGATCAATGAAATAATCAATAAAAGATCTCTAACTGTTTCTAAACAACAAGCAAGAGCCAGCCTGTTATTTAAGGCCTTGTCACATTTTACTGAAGAGCACCCCACCTTAACACCCCGGACTCCTACCCGTTTATTCACCCTCATACCCCCCCCCCCCCTTCTCCCTCTCCCCTCCCCCTCTCTCTCTCTCTCTCTTTTTCTCTCCCCTCTCTCTCCCACCCCCCTCTCTCTCTAATCCAGGAAAGATATTTGACAGATTCCCAACAAAACAAGAGCCAGTATATTTTGTTTTCAAAGCGCAATACCTCTCTGTATAGAAGACCTACTCACATCCCAAACCCACACCCACATCCTCCGGATTCCTACCCGTTTTTCACCCTGGTAAACCCTTGCTCTCAATCAATACAAGATTTCCAGAAGACCCGCACCAAAACAACAAGATCTAGCATGCTATTCCCAGACGTTGACACGGTCATTGGGTTGCGTTCACAAGTTGTCACACGAGTGCGAGGAGCTTGTGGCAACTGAGGTGTCACGACCCAAGCAGGCCTTTTCGCCAGCTTTTCCGCTCGGTTGCGCCTCTTATCGAATTGTTGAGGGCATAAGAGTCAATCACCGTCTGTGTAGGCTACCATGGGGTGTTGAAGGCTACCCTGGGGAAGTGTGTTTGAATAGTACGTAGGCCGATGTTTGTATATTCCTTGTAAAAACGAAAGGTTTGAGTATCCATTCAACCAAATGAGGACACAAAAAGGGGGTAGGGATGGGGGGGGGGGGGGGGGGGAGTTGAGTAGGTACTTAGGAGGGTAATTAAGTAGTCCCTTTGTGTTCTTCTTTAGTGTTGTGCTTATACTTTCATTCGCCCCTTCTTTTTTGTGTGTGGCTTTCTTATATATTTTTTTCTTTCAATAATTATGTCTTTCTTTCTTAATTCCTTCTTTCTTCATTAGGTTTCACTTTCTCCCAACAGATATACACCCCCCCCCCCCCCCTCCCAAACAAACGTGTTTTTCTCAAATATTGTCATTTCTCATTAAAAGTAGGAACAGACATCTACTCCAGATTTCATTTTGTGCACCGCTTTTGTAAAACTTTGTCTAAGAAACATTGATAAACTAATTTATTACCAATTCAGTGCCCCATATGGCTTTTTGACCAATCAGGACGGATTCTAGGTGACCCTCTAAATGTTATAACGTTCAGGCAGGGACATGTCGAGAAAAAAGATATCAAACATGAGACTTTTAGGCGAATGCTGATATCGTTTGTGAGACATGTCTGTTATCATTTGCTAACAGTCAGCATATTAGAAATAACGGTTTTATTACCGTTTAATTCGACCAAAAGAAATTTCGAAGCAACCCCGCGAATTAGACAGGACAGCCGCAATGGGAACTTGAGCGCTTCTACTTGATTATGCCTGTCAGTCAAAGAATTCTCGTGACCTGAGTCAGCCAATCAGAGTAACACACCTGACGTGATGAATATTCACAGGTCAAATGCCTTTGACACACAACAATCTCACATGATAAACCATGTTGAACATGCGTTTCGATTGCTTCGTTTTTTCTCGTTGAACAGAGAGCGACAGATTTTGAACCGACTCCAGACGGATGGGAAATGACGTAAAGATACATTTGATGTAAAGCGAGTGGCGCAATTTCACTTGATTTTTCCGAACTTTGATCATTTAGATTTCAAGTGAGCAGTCGGCATTGCACACTCAGACGATGGGCGGTGCCTTGCTGTTCCGTTACGCACCCACCGACAAAACTCGCTTTTCGGTATTTTTTTTTAGATAAAGAGAGTATTACCTGACAGCATTTGAAGTGTCATTCTTTAGAATAAATCACGCTGATATTGTTGAATTACATTTTTACTTTGTCTTGTTAATTTTTAGCGTGATAAACAAAAAGGGTCCCTGCCTGAACGTTATAACATTTAGAGGGTCACCTAGAATCCGTCCTGATTGGTCAAAAAGCCATATGGGGCACTGAATTGGTAATAATATGAGTTATTTCTAATATGCTGACTGTTAGCAAATGATAACAAGACATGTCGAGAAAAAAGATATCAAGCATGAGCCTTTTAGGCGAATGCTGATATCGTTTGTGAGACATGTCTGTTATCATTTGCTAACAGTCAGCATATTAGAAATAACGGTTTTATTACCGTTTAATTCGACCAAAAGAAATTTCGAAGCAACCCCGCGAATTAGACAGAACAGCCGCAATGGAAACTTGAGCGCTTCCACCTGATTATGCCTGTCAGTCAAAGAATTCTCGTGACCTGAGTCAGCCAATCAGAGTAACATACCTGACGTGATGAATATTCACAGGTCAAATGCCTTTGACACACAACAATCTCACAAGATAAACCATGTTGAACATGCGTTTCGGTTGCTTCGCTTTTTCTCGTTGAACAGAGAGCGACAGATTTAGAACCGACTCCAGACGGATGGGAAATGACGTAAAGATACATTTGATGTAAAGCGAGTGGCGCAATTTCACTTGATTTTTCCGAACTTTGATCATTTAGATTTCAAGTGAGCGGTCGGCATTGCACACTCAGACGATGGGCGGTGCCTTGCTGTTCCGTTACGCACCCACCGACAAAACTCGCTTTTCGGTATTTTTTAGATAAAGAGAGTATTACCTGACAGCATTTGAAGTGTCATTCTTTAGAATAAATCACGCTGATATTGTTGAATTACATTTTTACTTTGTCTTGTTAATTTTTAGCGTGATAAACAAAAAGGGTCCCTGCCTGAACGTTATAACATTTAGAGGGTCACCTAGAATCCGTCCTGATTGGTCAAAAAGCCATATGGGGCACTGAATTGGTAATAATACAGGTACTACACGTCATACTTACCAGAAGTACCAGAGAGAAGAACAGTAGAAATCACCAGAGGAGTCAACACACGCCTCAGCACACTGAAAGCAAAATGGAAAACAAAGGTGTCAGGATTGTGGAAACAGCCTTCTGAATTTTGCAATAAAGAAAAATACTTATATTCAAACTATAACGCATCGCATGTTATCACGCATGGCCTGACGCACACACACACACACACACACACACACACACACACACACACACACACACACACACACACATAGTACATACACACAAAGAGACAGACAGACAAGACAGACAGACGGAGAAAGAGAGAAAGAAAGTTTGTTTGTTTGTTTGCTTAACGCCCAGCCGACCACGAAGGGCCATATCAGGGCGGTGCTGCTTTGACATATAACGTGCGCCACACACAAGACAGAAGTCACAGCACAGGCTTCATGTCTCACCCAGTCACATTATTCTGACACCGGACCAACCAGTCCTAGCACTAACCCCATAATGCCAGACGCCAGGCGGAGCAGCCACTAGGTTGCCAATATTAAAGTCTTAGGGGTTCGAACCCACGACCTTCCGATCACGGGGCGGACGCCTTACCACTAGGCCAACCGTGCCGGTCCAGAGAAAGAGAGAGAGAGAGAGAGAGAGAGAGAGAGAGAGAGAGAGAGAGAGAGAGAGAGAGAGAGAGAGAGAGAGAGAGAGAGAGAGAGAGAGGGAGGGAAATAATTATAGTGAGTAAAATTAATGTAATACAATCGACGCCATTCATAAACACATGAATTAGAACTGAATTCATGTTTGGATCAGCTCATTGGTTTGAAATAAGCTGTGCAGTACTTGGAGTTTGCTACAGTGTGCCAGTTGACTATTTTATAAATAATGAAGGTTGTTTAACCTAAACTCCCTTTAGACCCACCATCGATAATAGGTAGCAACAAAATCAATGGCTGTCATCACAAAAAACAATTAACACGTGTCACTGATATCAGGCCATCAAAAATCATAATCACATCAGCAGTGCATTCACCAGCCACAACAACGGCAATACCAATGGCAACCCAACCCACACAAATGATTGCAGCAGCAGCCCGCAAAAATCAACAGTGACAGGAGACACCTTTTAGCACGGGCAACGCGGATTGTGGAAGGTCAAAAATCGCTTGGTTAAAAGCGAACTCGATTTTATGACGAGTACCGTGGGTTTTCGAACGAAGAGCCACGTCACCAAGGAGAGGAACTCAGATATCCTCCTGTTGTTCGCCTGTCTATGAAATGAACCGAAGTATTCCTGTCAGGACACTTATGGTAACAAGAGAAATTGCGTGCATGTAATTTTTGAGTGCATCACTATTGGAACGATGGACAGGCCCTCACTGATCAAGTCAAGTGAAGTCAAGTGTGTTCGATGGAATGTTTTTGGGGGGCTAATCGACGTAACGATTGTCGAATGACTTTTGGGCCGCCTCTATCTCACCAAATGACCTTTGGGCAGAAAACAAGCAAGCGAGTCCTCCTTAACGCCACCAGATCAAGCGAGAAAAATCTGCTGGATTAACTCTCCACCTAAGCAGGACATGTCCTGCTGCGGTCAGTAGAAAGTCATTGGTACCCAAAGCGGACAACAAAATCTATCCCTCCATTTCCTGCTTCACTGGTCAGCCTCGTCAAGGGACAGTGACACGACTAAACGTGACTTGGCTGAACGGGTCTGTTTCACCACTTTAGTACATACAGTTGGCCAAAAAATTATTGCAACACATTTCAAACCCAAATTAAAGCATTAATTCCTGTGTAATTTCATTAAAACTGTATATGCCAGTTAAGGCCGTTTACTTAACCTTCAGGATCACCTTCTGGATTAAATATTTCTTTAACAGGGATCACGTGACCGCCGCTCAAGTAAGGGTACCGTCAAAATCGACCAGACAAAAACGGAAGAGCCGAATGAAAAATCGACCAAAAATCACAATAGGCAAAACTTTGCAACTTTGACATACGAGAAGAAAGTCAAACCAATTATCTACCCTGAACAGATTGTTTTGTTTTGCTACCTTGCGTATTTCGCGTGCTATGCTATTCCTACTGATGCAGGTGTCAATCGCAAGAGCGGTCAAAAACGGGACGTTTTACGTCAATTTTTATGGGTATCATGTCAAAAAGCGCTACATTTTAGCAATGACTTGGTGGATTGCTTTGACACTTTCAGAATATTTTACCAACATAATAGAGATACTTCGTGCGAAAGTTTGGATCGTTACGGTTATTTATCCAGATGTGACACAATGTTTCGAAAAATGTTGTTAAACTTGTCATAGGATTGTTCACTTGTGTCCAAAAAATTCCTGATTTTGCATATCTACAGATAAATGATTGATACAGATTCTGTCTAAGTTTCATTTGCGTGTAGCTGCTGGCGTTAATTTGCTAGTCATGCAAACACATGAGGAAACAAGAAGGGCAAAGCCCATACGACTCACATGCTTGACCTTGACATGGTCAAATAACTAAACCTAGCAATGACATCATACACTAAGAACTGCTTTACACATTTTTCCTACCAAAATACATGTGACCTTGACCCAAGGTCAAGGTCATCCAAGGTCATGCAACACAAAGCTGTTAATTCAAGACATAGGAAGTACAATGGTGCTTATTGGCTCTTTCTACCATGAGATATGGTCACTTTTAGTGGTTCACTACCTTATTTTGGTCACATTTCATAAGGGTCAAAGTGACCTTGACCTTGATCATATGTGACCAAATGTGTCTCATGATGAAAGCATAACATGTGCCCCACATAATTTTTAAGTTTTAAACAGTTATCTTCCATAGTTCAGGGTCAAGGTCACTTCAAAATATGTATACAATCCAACTTTGAAGAGCTCCTGTGACCTTGACCTTGAAGCAAGGTAAACCAAACTGGTATCAAAAGATGAGGCTTACTTTGCCCTATATATCATATATAGGTGAGGTATTGAATCTCAAAAACTTCAGAGAAAATGGGAAAAATGTAAAAAAAATAGCTGTTTTTTAGGCAACATTTATGGCCCCTGCGACCTTGACCTTGAAGCAAGGTCAAGATGCTATGTATGTTTTTTGGGGCCTTGTCATCATACACCATCTTGCCAAATTTGGTACTGATAGACTGAATAGTGTCCAAGAAATATCCAACGTTAAAGTTTTCCGGACGGACGTCCGGACGTCCGGACGGACGGACGGACGGACGACTCGGGTGAGTACATAGACTCACTTTTGCTTCGCATGTGAGTCAAAAAATGGAACGTTCACGCTGTTTCGTGCTTACAGCTGTTATCGCTGCGTGCCTCTTTTAAAACATGCTACGGTCACGCTTGCCGCTTGGCTGGGCATCGCTGTGGCACCAGAATCATCGCTTAAATATGTAGCGTGTTTACAGGCCCAACAAATTTGCGTCAGTGCTTACACGCACATAAAACTTTAGCAGTGTGTGTATCAATCATTGGCTCACGAAGTGTAGCCTATGCGATGCTAACTTTTGTCTGTCTGTGCGTGCGTGCGTATGTATGTATGTATGTATGTATGTATGTATGTCTGTGGTAGAAACTTTAACATTTGAAGACGTCATATTACATTGACGTCACATTATGACGTACGAGGGTTAGACGTCACGCGATGGAATTACTGAAAGTCTCGGTGATTGTTATTTTGAGCGGGCCGAGACTATTTGGCAGTCGTGTCCATGTAAGTAGGCTACATGCAGACAGACAGATCTAGATCTAGTGTCTCGCTTTCTTGCACAGTTTCACCTATGCTCTTTCTGTGTGTGTGTGTGTGTGTGTGTGTGTGTGTGTGTGTGTGTGTGTGTGTGTGTGTGTGTGTGTGTGTGTGTGTGTGTGTGTGTGTGTGTGTGCGTGCGTGTGTGTGTGTGTGTGTGTGTGTGTGTGTGTGTGTGTGTGTATGTGTGACGGAGTGATTGAGTTTGTGTTACTGTTTGTCGATTTCTTACGTGAGCCTTGAAGGCTTCGCCTCTTGTTTTTCTAAAGACATGCAAAGTCATGAATTTTTTGGACCCAAGGGAACAATCCTATGACGAGATTAAAAACTTCTTTCGAAAAATTGCATAACATTTTAACAAACACCTGTAACAATCCATCATTTCGCTCGAAGTATTTCGATTATGTTGGTAAAATATTCTGAAAGTTTCAAAGCAATCCACCAAGTCATTGCTTAAGTGCAGACTTTTTTGTCATGATACCCCTAAAACATGGCGCAAAAAGTCCCGTTTTTTACCGCTCTTGCGATCGACACCTGCATCAGTAGGAATAGCATAGCACGCGAAATACGTAAGGTAGCAAAACAAAACAATCTGTTCAGGGTAGATAATTGGTTTGACTTTCTTTTCGTATGTCAAAGTTGCAAAGTTTTGCCTATTGTGATTTTTTTGTCGATTTTTCATTCGGCTCTTCCGTTTTTGTCTGGTCGATTTTGACGGTACCCTTACTTGAGCGGCTGTCACGTGATCCCTGTAAAAGAAATATGTAATCCAAATGGTGATCCTGAAGGTTAAGTGAACGGCCTCTGGCATATAAAGTTTTAATGAAATGACACGGGGATTAATGCTTTAATTTGGGTTTGAAATTTGTTGCAATAATTTTTTGGCCAAGTTTATATCATTATTTTGTAAAAAATAAAAAAAAAAATAAAAAATTAAAATAAAAAATTAAGGAGAAGCGGAATATTTAGTGACTAATATACTTTCAGATTGTTTAGAGGCCCAGTCTGCCACAAATGGTTTACAGACCGATTTAAATCTTCTCATAAAAAAGCAGTTCTAACCTTATGGAACACACTTGCAATAGCATTTAACAGCATTAAATGACACAGTTCGTTTGAATGGCAATTTAGCTCGCGTAAACCACACACCAGTTTTCGTGGTTTATCTAACCCTGAGCCATCTTGGACCCGTGTGATCAACTTTCCTTTTTTTCACAATTTAGTCGTCAGTTTGTGATTTCAATGCGACAATGTATCTGCAATAGCACGTTATTTTGTACCTCTGAATCTAAAACGCAACAAACGGCTGCGAGTCACACGAACTTATCGGCGGCGATGGGTTCAAAGAAGCAAGCGCTATGCAGAAAACTCGTCTGTGGGCATAAACGACCTTGCCTTGCTGGCGACATTCACCCGAACCCTGGACCGCCACGAACTAAGAAACCTAGCGAGCTATCTGTTATACACATAAATGCTAGAAGTATCAGAAACAAATTAGATATAATAGAAACAGAGACTAGTACCCACGATATTATAACGATCTCAGAGACATGGCTTTCGGAGACCACTTCTAACTACGACATTCATCTTAACGGTTATCACCCCCCAATTCGTAAAGACAGACCTAACGACCCCCACGGCGGGGTAGCAGTATACGTGAAAAACAGTCTTGTGTGCAAACCAAGGCATGACCTTCTGATCCCCCAGCTTGAGGCCGTATGGGTTGAAACTAGATTAAACCAGGATACGCTGTTAATAGGTACATTTTATAGGCCGCCTAACTCTAATGTAGAATACTGGAAACTCATCGATCAGTCCATTAAAAATGTCGCCGCTTCAGAGCATATGTTTATTATTCTTGGTGATTTCAATTCAGATTTTACAAACAACCCGTCGCAGCATCTTCTTGATATTATCACTTTAAACAGTCTACAACAACTAGTTACACTTCCGACCCGCGTTACAGAAACAACATCGTCATGCATTGACCTTATTCTTACCTCGAGTGTAGACATCGTGCAAAGCATTAACGTTCTACCCCCTATTTGCAGCGACCATTCTGTGCCATGTGCGACAATCAAGAAACACATACATAAAACTCCTGCATCTAAAAGAACAATATTTAACTATTCCAAATTAAACAAAGAAAAATTCCTTATCGAATTGAGGAAAATCGACTGGATGAACATTGCAACGCTACACACTGTCAACGAAGCTGCCAGGTCATTTTCCGAAAAGCTGTTAAGTGTCGCAAGACTATGCATGCCAGTAAAGACAATAACTGTTCGCGATCAAGACGCACCATGGATGACAGAGGAAATTATAAAACTACGCGACAAAAAAAGATCAGTTCATGATACAGCAGTGCGACTAAACACACCTGAGGCCTGGGAACACTTTCGTATGACTCGCAATAATTATACTGACACAATTCGTAATCGGAAATTAGAATATATAAAAGAATTAGACAAAAAAGTATCCAGTGGAGATAACTTTGGCACTAAAAATTGGTGGAAACTAGTTAAATCATTCTTATCAAAGAAAGGATCAAACCCCAATGAAATTCCTCCTTTGACGTCAAACGGAACAACCTACTATACTAACCTAGAAAAAGCAAACTTGTTCAACGACTTCTTTATCCAACAGTCCATTGTCGAAGACGATATGTCAGACATTCCTGAAGTACCAAGGCTTCCTTGCAGAATAAACAATCTCACACTTTCAGTCGAAGAAGTTAAAAATACGATTAACAAACTAGACAAAACAAAAGCAGTCGGTCCAGACGAAATCCACAATCGAATTTTAATTGAGAGCTGCGAAGTGATTTGTGACAGCCTAACTGCACTGTTTAATCGGTCTTTACATGAAGGACTTTTTCCGTCAGTTTGGAAAATAGCCCACGTTTCACCAGTTCATAAAAAGGGGAACAAAGATACATGTAGTAATTATCGTCCAATCTCCCTCCTAAGCTGTGTTGGCAAAACACTAGAGAAATGTATACAAATTCATGTCTTTGACTACTTAACACAAAACAATATCATTACAGAGTCGCAGTCCGGTTTCATCCCTGGAGACTCAACTGTTTACCAGCTTCTTACAATATACAATGACATATGCAAATCACTCGATAATAGAATAACTACCCAAGCAATCTTCTTTGATATATCCAAAGCATTCGATAGAGTTTGGCACCGGGGCTTATTGCATAAACTCGAAGCCGCTGGAATTAATGGGCCATTATTAAACTGGTTTACAGACTACCTAACAGATCGAAAGCAAGCAGTTGTATTAAAAGGCAGTAAATCAACTTATCTTCCAGTAGTAGCGGGAGTTCCTCAAGGTTCAGTGCTTGGACCCTTGCTCTTCCTAATTTATGTAAACGACATTGTACGTGATATAGAATCTACGATTAAGCTTTTTGCTGACGACACTAGCATGTACTTGTCTTTAGCCAATCACAACATCCGTGCCGAAATTTTAAACTCAGATCTTGAAAAAATTGTAAATTGGGCAGAAACATGGAAGGTAGCATTTAACCATGCAAAAACTGAATTGGTGAACTTTTGTACACAAAGAACCCCTGATATCGCAGATCTAAACTTTGGCAATACCATCCTTGAAAGTTCCCAAAATCACAAACACTTAGGAATAATAATACAAAACAACTGTAAATGGGATGAACATATAAAATCTCTTGTTGCAAAGTGCAGAACTCTCGTAGCTTGCTTGCGTACATACAAATATAGACTGAGCCGAAAATCATTGGAAATTATGTATAAATCCTTCATTCTACCACACTTTGATTATTGCGACATAATATGGGACAATTGTAGCAAAACCCTAACAGATGAACTCGAACAGTTAAACCTAGATGCAATACGAACAATCATCGGAGCTGTCCGCGGAGCCAGTCACTTTAAGCTTTACGGAGAATCTGGACTCCAATCATTATCTGAAAGGCGTAACCGTCATAAACTAACAATGTTCCATAAAATTACTCACGACAAGACCCCCCCATACCTACAAGCAGCACTCCCACCTCTCGTAGCAGCCAACAACCCCTACCACAGACGCCGCCCCTTAGAACGAAGTATACCCCCACATCGAACAGAAACGTACAAAACATCCTTTTTTCCTTCGACAACAGTACTCTGGAACCAACTACCTGAACAAATACAGTTAACCGACTCCCTCGGGGAATTTAAACATTACTTAACAAAAGACGACACACAAATTCCCGTTTACTTCTACAGTGGCAGTCGACAAACACAAATAATCCACACAAAAATGAGACTTAATATCAGCGATCTAAAGAAAGACTTAGTTGAGCGACACCTTGCGGAAAATAGCGTATGCGACTGTGGTGATGGAACAGAAACTGCAACACACTTCTTACTAGAATGCCGTTTACACTTAGCTGCAAGAAACAACACAATCAACAAACTAACCAACAACTTCATACACACAGATATTCTACTTCATGGAAACCCCTCCTTGCAAACAAAAATTAACAAAAAAATCTTTTTAACAGTGCAGGAATTTATTGGACAGTCCGGCCGTTTCGAACAGATAAACATGTAAAGTGAAAACAAAATCGATACGTCTACTCGTCTCTCTCTCTCTCTCTCTTTCTCTCTCTCTCTCTCTCTTTCTCTCTCTCTCTCTCTCTCTCTCTCTCTCTCTCTCTCTCTCTCCCCCTCTCTCTCTCTCACTCTCCCCCTCTCTCTCACTTTCCCCCTCCCTCCCTCCCTCTCTCCCTCCCTATCTCTTACTCGCTAACACCATCAATATTATATATGTATTCTAAAACTGATTTTTGTTTTGATGTACAATTTTCATTCAATTTTCTTTTCATGTTTACTTGCTTTTCATTTAAACTGTACCCTCCCCAATCACATAATTCACCTCCCCCTCCTTCCTTCCTTTACTGTCTTTCTTTATCATCATTATGCAACGTTCATTACGTTATTAATAGATTTGGTTTATTGAGACAAATTTTTCAGCCGTTACCGCCTTATGTTGTACTGTCATGCAGGAACACCACTATAAGCTTCTAGCTTGTTGCTGTTTCTGTGAACTTTGTACACATGTCATGATTGTAACCTTTGTTAAAATAAACTTATGTTTAAACCAAACGACCTTGCGGGACTTGCTTTTGGGCTCCCTTTTTTTCAAACTTTCAAAACTTCGAATTATACTGATCTTGTATTGATGAAAAAAGAATTCTTTTATGATTTAAGAAAGTTTGTGTTTATTTATTATTTAGATTTTAAAAAGTTAGGTCTAGCGCCAAAACGAGGTGTCCGATTTGTCGCATTGTAAATCCGACTGGCCACGCAAAAATAAATTCTTTGAAAAATGCTCGCTCTTTACGGAGGGCACCTAGGATGTTCTCAAGCGGTGAGTGTTTAAACGAAAGGGTGTTTGTACTGTGTGTAAAACCCTGACAGTGTCGGTGATCAGAAACTGATGGTTTACGTGTGACTGCATGAGTGTGCCTTTAATGTGTTATTGTCGGTATTATTATTATTTTTTTGTTTTTTGTGGTAGAATTCAAAGAGAGTGAGCGAAAGAACATTGTGAGTGGATGGATAAATGTTATTTGATTAAATGCTCCAAAATGATGTGCTTGGCAAAGCTAAAAAATAAAAATCTGAAAACTATGCATTTTTCGAGAATGTTTAACATGTCTTAAATTGGCAGTTGTGGATGCCACATGGCTTTGATGATGATCAACAAGTGGGGAAACGTCTTCTTTTCAAGGGGGGGTAGTTGACAGGAATGTCGTTTGGAGTCGAAACTTTTGTTTTTATTTCGGTAAAACTGCCGAAGTTTACCACGTTGAGGAAAATGTGATGCGTAATGTGTTATGGCTATTTCAGCAAATTTGCCTGAAAAAAAACACAAAAATGAAATGAAACTAAATTGAAGACACGGTTGGGGACTCTTCTTAAACCAGAGGATATGACAGGGGGCACACAAACACAGAGGACGTGCCAGTAAATACGACGGTAACAAATATATATGTACCTTAACAAACGTCTAGCAAAAACCTTTCCTTCAACTTTTGGACGATCCAAATGAAGAACCTCGCTCAATGTCACTTTTGTTTTTAATATTAATCAGTTGTCAGTATGCAAAAATCCAAATTGGAACAGTAAGATAGGTGAACGAATAGTGTCAACACTGTTCCTCTCAGTGGGAAAATCATTGTAGACTATTGTGTGTGAAGCGTGACCAGTTGTAAATTGATAACGGTCTGCGACTGAGAGTAAGTGACCTGTGTTTGCTTTGTGTCGGACTTTGGACGGTCGACATATTGACCCAGCCCGAGAAATCCAGTGGCTGTTTAGATTTGCGTTTCGTCATACCCACCCCTGGGTTTCCATTAGTGTTATGTAGCGGGTAAATGGACGTGGTTTTGTTTTAGCGTCGATCTCGATTTTACTATCAAGTTGTCGTGCATGCATCATTAATGTCCATTTTCTGTGCAAATGATTAGCAGATTGACAGTAACATTATCTGAAACCACGTTGGTAATTGGAACACGACGAAAAATGGATAGGAATAAAAGTGTGAGATAGCGAATAAAGAGTGGGTGTGTGGAGGGAGGGGTTGAGGGAGAAGATCGGATACAGTCGGAGAGAGAGAGAGAGAGGGGTAAAGTTTAAGCCGTTTAATAAGTTTGTATATATACACTCTTCAAAAAAAGTTAAGGATCATTTTTTTACAAGCACGCCACACAAAACAGACAAGACCGAATTCTTTCATTTTTTTTAAAATTATATAATTGAACAACCAAGGAGTAATTACAAACAAAACGCGGCAGCGACAATTTAGCTAGAGTGTGTCAAACGTGACAACCCTCGAAAATGGAATTCACAACAATGTGAATCAGTGTCAATAACGCGTGTGCCCTCCGTTGTGTGCCAGGCATTCAACACATCGTTGGCGCATGGAGTGGATCAGGTTGCATATGAATGCTCTGGGAACTCCATTCCACTCCTGCTGGAGCCATTGCAGCAGTTGACCCAGATTGACAGGAGGAGGGTGATGTTGCTGTACCCGACCACAAAGCTCGTCCCACATGTGCTCTATGGGGTTCAGGTCCGGGCTGTTGGCTGGCCACAGCATCCTGTTGACCCTGGCCTGCTGGATGAAGGTGTTTACAGCTGCAGAGCGATGGGGAGGTGCGTTGTCATCGTGAAGAATCGCACGAGGGCCGATCGCTTGGAGGGCTGGAACGACCAGGGGTTGCAGGATCTCATTCTGGTAGCGGACACCGGTCAAGTTGCCCACTACATGGTACAGAGGTGTCCTTAGACGTGTGCTGATCCCTCCCAAGACCATCACAGAGCCTCCGCCAAAACGCTGTTGTTCCAGAACAGCGCCTTCTGCGAAGCGCTCTCCGCGACGCCTCCACACTCGGATGCGACCATCAGCAGGTTCCAAGCAAAAGCGGGACTCATCTGTAAACAACAACTGAGCCAACTGCTGACGTTGCCACCTCACAGTTGAGTGCACCGGGCTCGGTGAGCTGCTCGGTGATTAGCAGTCAGGGTTGTTCCTCGGACTGGACACCTTGCACGCAAGCCAAAGTTGTGTAAGCGGTTTCGGATCGTCTGACCACTAACAACAGTGTTGGTGGTAGCTTGTAGGCGTTGCCTAATGTTGTTTGTCGTAGCCATTCTTTGTTGCATGGCCTGCCTCTGAATGAAGCGATCCTCTCTTTGTGTGGTGACTCTGGGCCGACCACTGAGAACGTTGTCGCTCCTGCACTCTTCCAATTGCGTGGAATCTCTGTTTTAGTCTGATGATGACAGAGGGAGCCACTGCAAGCCTCTGGTCCACTTGCCTGGCAGCAACACCGTCTTGTAGCCATCCTATTGCCCTTCCTCCATCCAAATCGCTCAGTTTTCTTCGTGGGGGCATGTTGCTACTGTGCAAAATTGTGTCAGCGTGTCAACCTTTAAACACAAGCTGATGAGCGATGTTTATAGCCAGGACCCTGTTAATTGTAGCACGTGCATCACAACCTTTTGCTCTGGCATGCGTTCGGCAAATTTCATGGGGCTATAAAAAAACACCCAAAGGGAAATAACTCTGCCTGCCAAACAAAATTCTAGGTCAAGACTCATTGTTCTTTTGTTAGTTCAAACACATTAATCAGGGATCGCGCTAGGATTTTTCAAATTGCGTACGGCTCACGCAATGTCGGCCAAAAAACGCGTAAAGCAGAACCGATTTTGCGTCACACTATAAGTATAACACAGTTAAATCATGTCAGGGTTGTACTGAAAGCGTCTCTCGGCCTAGATTTGGCGCCACACGCCCAGTGCATTTTGGGTGTATGTTCTGTTTCAGAAAACCGACCGGCGTTGCTTTGCGTAGCTTGCGACACTCTTATGCCGAGAGCACGTCACCTCATTTTGTTTTATCCAAAACAGACTTTAGATTTGAACTCGCGCGCTTGTGCTATATTTAATCCAGAACAGCCATGCGCGTTGCTCAGAATCACAATAGCCCGCTCAGAGAAAAGTCGCTCTGGATTGGTCTATGCAACGGGCTCACAACGAGGCAAATCGCGACAAAGAAAGCACGATTGCTGCGAGATATGAAAAAAGTTGTACTTCTTAAACTAGTAGACGATTCGGTCGATGAAATCGTCAGAGAGAATGTAGTTATGATGGGAAATTTAGCTGGGGTAGTCCCTGAACCTTGAAAAGCGGTGGATCCCTCGGGTCACGTCGAAAACCACGCCGAGAAGATCGAAACACGCGCTACACGGCATCGCAGTGTAAACACCGCCGCCATCTTGGATAACGCGGCGGGCGGTGGGCGAGCAAAGCCGCTCGCCGATTTCTTCGCGAGCGCTTTCCTGCAGTGCCCTAAGAAACGGCTTTTTGTCATTCGCACTGCGAGCGACCCGTGGCGAACCGCTCTGGGCAACTCGTCTCTGACTAGAGATTCTAAACTCGCGAGCGTGTGCTATATATAGTCTGATTCAGTATTGGGATGTGCTGCTGAGCATGCCGTTTTAAATAGAAGTTGTTTTGCGTACGCGTTACGCATAAGCACCGGGAAAATGCGTGGGCGGATTTTAAAACGCGTCAAATACGCCAAAAAAACATGTGTTAACGCGATCCCTGATTAATCTTTTAATTATTATGTCGATGTTTAATTTGTTGGCAATTTTTTATAATTAGATCCGTTTTTTCAACCGATCCTTAACTTTTTTTGAAGAGTGTATTAGTCTCACGTGAACGAGGCACCCTTTACCTGCTAAGACTATGAATCTGTCAGTTTTGTTCCATGGAGTTGGAAGGCTACCTGTTGCTTCGTGTCGGCTTATGTCTCTAGCCCAAATATCAGAACCAAAATGCTAAGCAACGGGCAAGCGCCCATGAGAGTGGGTTTCCGGTGATTGGTCAGTAATATCTCCCTTCCCTACCGGCCTGTCCCCACCCCTCCACCTCATGTCAGTAATATGAGACCTCTTCTACCACCCGCACTCTCCACGCGGATTCAAACCTACAGGCTATTTCCTCACTCGCCCAAATACCCTGATCAAACAGCATGCATTGATTTAGCCAGCACTCTGTATGCGAGTACTAACCTACCACTCCAAGGTAAAGAAAAGCCTCTGCAGTCTTTTGTCTCACGTCATATACTCTACCTGAGCATAGACCAAATAGAAGTCATTATGCACAAATTATCGCCCAATATCCTTATTAAGCTGTATCGGTAAAGTAATGGAAAAATGTATTCAAACTCATATGTTTACGTATTTGACAGATCATAATTTATTGACAGTATCTCAGTCAGGCTTTATTCCAGGTGACTCAACTGTTTTTCAACTTCTTGGTATATATGACGATTTGTGTCAATCTTTGGACAAGCAATGTACATCACAAGCAATATTTTTATATTTCCAAAGCGTTCGATAGAGTATGGCATCGTGGTTTGATTTATAAATTATACGCAATTGGTATAAGAGATATGTTATTAGAATGGATTAAAGATTATTTGTCTGATAGAACTCAAGCTGTAGTTATAAAAGGTTGCATGTCAAATTACCGCTATGTTCATTCTGGTGTCCCTCAAGGGTCAGTCTTGGGGCCACTTCTGTTTCTTGTTTATACTAATGACATTGTTGTTGATATTAAATCAATAATTAAATTATTTGCCGATGACACGAGTATGTACGTGTCCCTCGTTAATACACTTGAACGCACTGAAATTTTGAATTCGGATGCACAACAGATAATGCAATGGGCAAAAAATTGCAAAGTTAATTTTAATCAGTCCAAAACTGAATTATTGACTATCTCTACTAGAAGACAACCGGAAACATTGCCGCTAAAATTTGGCGAAGAGATATTAATTGAAACCACTGTTCATAAACATTTGGGCGTGTATCTGCAAACTGACTGTAAATGGAATCATCATGTACACTCTATAGTTGTTAAAGCTCGTATTTTAGTTGCATGTCTGCGTTCCTATAAATATCGACTTAGTCGCAAGGCACTAGAAATGATGTATAAGGCTTTTATTCTTCCTCAATTTAACTATGCAGATGTAATATGGGATACTTGCAATTCAATGTTGGCAGTTGAACAGGAACAATTAAGTGCACCTAGATGCAAATAGAACTATTATTAGAGCTGTTCGTGGCACAAGCCATCATAAACTTTACAATGAGTCAGGTTTTACAACACTGCAAGAACGGCGCAGGAAACACAAATTGATCGTTTATTTTAAATCAGTTAATGGTCTCGCGCCAGTGTATTTACTTGATTACTTACCATCTCTCATTTCAGCAGTAAATCCGTACCACCGACGCAAACCATATGATAGGCAAATGTTTCGATGTAGAACTGAATTATATAAGCATTCCTTTTTTCCTTCTGCAACATCTTTATGGAATGAATTACCTGATCATATAAAACAAACGAATTCAATTGGTTGTTTTAAAAGATTTTTGTCCAGAGATGACCCTCTAATTCCCCCGTATGTCTACTCTAAAGTTCGAAAAGCAGAAATCATTCACTGTAAATTAAGATTAGAGATAAGCGATTTAAATGCAGATATGTTTAAAAGACATTTGACAAATGATGTTTTCTGCAGGTGTGGTTTTCATGTTGAAAATTGTGAACACTTTTTATTTGACTGTCCATTGTACACGAATGTTAGAGCAACCACTATTGATACTCTACCAGATAATAATAATATTACTGTTTTGTGTGCTATGTACGGTAATAGTGACAAGTCCTTGGCTGAAAACACAGCGCTGTTTAATCAGATTCAGAAATTTATATTAGACAGCAAACGTTTTTGTTAATACCATTTGTTTAGTCATTTTGTTATTAGAGCATTGAATTGATTTATAGTGGATGCAATCTCTCTCTCTCTCTCTCTCTCTCTCTCTCTCTCTCTCTCTCTCTCTCTCTCTCTCTCTCTCTCTCTTTCTCTGATTGTCCTCTGTGTCTCTATGTGTGTGTGTGTGTGTGTGTGTGTGTGTGTGTGTGTGTGTGTGTGTGTGTGTGTGTGTGTGTGTGTGTGTGTGTGTGTGTGTGTGTGTGTGTGTGTGTGTGTGTGTGTGTGTGTCTGTGCGTGCGTCGTGTGTGTGAGATTTCCGTATCATGTCTCTCAAAAGAAGGCCTTCGTCTCTCTCAAAAAATATAACGATTCTTGTAACTTTGTTAAAGGAATTCAGATGGAGAAGCCAATGCAATGAGAGATTTCTCAAGTCGGTAAACGTGACATACTTATTTCGCATACGTCAGATGTCTAGTACTTTAATTTAAGTTAAGTAAGTTAATGAGCTTGAGTTTAAATGACCTATTTGAACCATAAATGAATACCTATATGAACAAAGTTCCATAATTTGAAATGGCTTTCGAACTAGCTTATCATCCTTAACTGAAACGTCGTTTGTTTTGATCAACCTGCCTTTTCTTAAAATCTCATTCAACACGCCTCTCATCCAAACCATGTGAACTTACTTTGTCCGTTGCCCTCACGCAAAGTACAGTCAGGTAATATAATAGCTGGCTGACCTAATTAAACGGTGACAGCGATCAACCGATTATTCTTCCTGGACATGACTTGTATGATCTTGCTTCAAACGAGGGTATTGTTTCCCTGCAGCGTGCACGAAAGCCACGTTAAGCGCTGTTAACATTGCAGACTTACAACCGATTCTCCACCAACTTCCAAGCGATTTTTTTCACTATCAATTCATGCAAGTCATCTTTAAATCGCTGTCCGTGGGTTAACCCTCAGACTAGTTGTAAGCAACGGTTCTCAGCTGATTTGCACATTTGGGCTTGTGCGGACGCATTCGTTGTTTTCCGGCTATACAATTATTTACATAATTCTGTCGTAAGTCGCTTATTAATCGCTGAGCAGCTCTGAACTGAGTTTTCAAGTCGCTGCTAAATCTGAACATAATCGTCGGGACCGTTCTCAAGGCAGACTTTCCGCCGACTCCTGACCCAGCGACTCCTGAGCGACTTCAAACCAGCTATAGTTGGTGAAAAGAAGGTTAAAAGTCTGCCATGTGAACAACGCTTTATTTTTGCAATCAAACCTGATCCAAGATTGACAGGCGCGTCCGTTTGTCAAGAGATACAGATGTTAAAAAAATAATAAAAATAAACAAGTCGCGTAAGGCGAAATTACTACATTTAGTCAAGCTGTGGAACTCACAGAATGAAACTGAACGCAGATTCAGAAATTTATATTAGACAGCAAACGTTTTTGTTAATACCATATGCATATGTTTGGTCAATTTGTTATTAGAGCATTGAATTGATCTATAGTGGATGCAATCTCCCTCTCCCTCTCTCTCTCTCTCTCCCTCTCCCTCTCTCTCTCTCTCTCTCTCTCTCTCTCTCCCTCCCTCTCCCTCTCTCTCTCTCTCTCTGTATCTAATTGTCCTTTGTGTCTATGTGTGTATCTCTATATGTGTGTGTGTGTGTGTGTGTGTGTGTGTGTGTGTGTGTGAGTGTGTGTGTGTGTGTGTGTGTGTGTGTGTGTGTGTGTGTGTGTGTGTGTGTGTGTGTGTGCGTTGTGTGTGAGATTTCCGTACCACTGTTGCTATAGTTATCGTTGTTGTTGTTCTTGTTTTCATTTGTTTAAATATCATGCATTTACAATATTGTCCGCCACATTACTCGTTTGTTTCTAAGAGCACATTTATAAGTTTATCTTGTTGTGCTCCCTTAATTACAACTTTCAATTACGGCTTTGTATTTATGCAACTGAATAAAAAAAAACCTGTTTAAACCAAACTGAACGCACTGCATTTTTTCACAATGACCGCCGCTAGTGCAAAAGGCAGTGAAAGTGACGAGCCTGTTCAGCGCGGTAGCGGTTGCGCTGTGCTGCATAGCACGCTTTACTGTACCTCTCTTCGTTTTAACTTTCTGAGCGTGTTTTTAATCCAAACATATCATATCTATATGTTTTTGGAATCAGGAACCGACAAGGAATAAGATGAAATTGTTTTTAAAACGATTTCGGAAATTTAATTTTAATCATAGTTTTTATGTTTTTAATTTTCAGAGCTTGTTTTTAATTCAAATATAACATATTTATATGTTTTTGGAATCAGAACATGATGAAGAATAAAATAAAAGTAATTTTGGATCGTTTTATAAAAAAATAATTTTAATTACAATTTTCAGATTTTTAATGACCAAAGTCATCAATCAATTTTTAAGCCTCCATGCTGAAATGCAATACCGAAGTCCAGCCTTCGTCGAAGATTGCTTGGCCAAAATTTCAATCAATTTGATTGAAAAATGAAGGTGTGACAGTGCCGCCTCAACTTTTACAAAAAGCCGGATATGACGTCATAAAAGACATTTATCGAAAAAATTAAAAAACCGTCTGGGGATTTCATACCCAGAAACTCTCATGTAAAATTTCATAAAGATCGGTCCAGTAGTTTACTCTGAATCGCTCTACACACACACACGCACAGACACACACACACATACACCACGACCCTCGTCTCGATTCCCCCTCTATGTTAAAACATTTAGTCAAAACTTGACTAAATGTAAAAATAAAAATAAATTAAAAGAATGCGAGAAAGCTTTCTTGTAAGTGCCTCGTGTTGTTAATTGTCATCATGTTTACTCTTGTTAGGAACTAAAAATAACATTGAGTTTCGAAACCATGGACAGAAATCTGTAACTTGGGAGAAACAGGTCTCAATTGGCTAGCAAAGCTGCACAACTGCACTGGACTCCTCTTACTCTTAGAGGATGTCTGTTGCCCCTGCAAACTTTTGGGCGGGGGGGGGGGGGGGGGGGGATTGTTAAAACACAAACCTAAATCACAAACTAGATTGGGTTTTTTAAATACTGGAGAAAAAAACCATTTAAAATCGACTAACTTAATTGGCTAGTTTCAAACAAAAAATATCTGAACTGCAAGTGTTTATAACAATAGGATAATTCAAGTATAGGGGGGTTCACAGTTGTAATTGTTCTAACAGTATGTATGGTTACTTGACTGGATCACATAAGCTTAATTTCGATCCCCAGGGGGTCACATTGATTTTCAGTGACGAAGTCTTACAACAACTTCGTCGCTGACAGGCCAACAACAAACTAAAAACACGACCCGTCGTTCTATGCGGTGTATGAATCTGAACAATGCAAAGGGTGGGGACAATGAAGAGGAAGTTGAAAGGTAGAGGGGGGAGGAGGGGCGGGGGAGGAGGGGCGGGGGGAGGGGTGCCACGGGAAGAAAACATGACGTGGCACGAAGTGGAGTGGGCACTTACGTACTTGTAGCTAAACAAACGTGTTCTTATCACGTACAAGAAAAATGTTCATTCAAAATGAACAGGCGTCCATGTTATTTTGACAAAATGAATATTTTTGTTAAAGAAGCTGGCAAGCACACCCTTTCGAATATAGCGGAAGTAGTTTCGACCCTAAATGCTTAAGTACTTAGGCCTTAAACTTAAAGGCATATGTACTCGATGACTATACACGCTAATTGCTTTACCAACAGCTGGAGACAGACTAAATTAAGTTCCCTGCAAAATATTGTGGTCTAGGGCCCCTTAAATGTTGAGATATTTGAATTTTTTATTTGATCTGGATCGTCCTATTTATAGATTTGGCAACACATGTAACGTTGATGCAAGGGAGAGAACACCGCGGCTTTGTTGACATCCTCACTTTTTCAGAGGCTAGAACAAGCTGTAATGCATGTATTATGGTCCGCGCATGGTGACGTATCGTCATTATATGGTCTTATGGTGCGTTTGACATCGATTGTGGGCAAATTACACTTTGTAAACACGGGAGTGCGTTAGTATGCCTTTAAGTACGGGTTGATAGAATATTTTAATGTAAGCAGAGATGTCTCTGATATAAGTGCAGTTTATTTTCAAAGTTTGGAGTCGTAGATCATTCTTTTTGGATGCAATGTGACTAGCATGTATCGGTGAAATTTGTTGTTTAATTCTGCAAGCAAATGTGTGTGCTGTTATTGCATTATTTACAAAAAAACGCACAGAAAAAAACACTATTTTCGACTACTCACTGCGGAGCAGAGCGTGCAATATACGCTCTGCTACAGAGTTATCCCACGTGCGGTTAGATAGACGCTCATACATGTAAGTACAGTTTATTTTCTAGGTTTGGTATCGTAGATAATTTTTTTTGAATGCAATGTGAAAAACAGGTATTGATACAGTTTGTTGTATAATTTTGCAAGTGAATATTTGTTTATTGGCTGCATGTTTGACAAAAACGTTGTAAAATAAACACTTTTTCGTTGCTTTTATTGTTTGCTTTGATTGCAGCCAAACGACTTGCTCTACGGGGCTGAAAATAAAGTGGAAGACACTTTGAGATATAAGGAATTGGATAGGCCATCATACGAGAAGGTGTAGAAATCTGCATGCTGGCAGCTTTAAAGTGTTACAGCGACATCAGAAAGCTCTAAAAGCTTTGTTTTTTTTTTAAATGCATGATTTTCATAGTTTGTCACTTTAGACAATTTTTGTAATAATTAATTTGATCGGAAAAAAATAGTGTAATATACAAATAAGAAAATTTTTGAATCACATTTTTGCTATCCTTGATGAGAAGCGAGTTGAAATGTGCCTAAATAAAGTCACACCTTAACATTTTTTAGTTTTTGCCCACTAAGGCATTTGCAACATGAAATTTCAGTATTTTTTAAGTTTTTACCTCCCCCCCCCCCCCCCCAAATGACATGTTTTAACAATTTGAAGTTTTTGTCTAAACATGAAATGACATTCTAAGATCTGAAAGCTTTTTTTTTTTTTTTAATGCAACGTCATGAATAATATTTTCAATTTTTTGCATTAAAGAAGCTGGCAAGCACACCCTTTCGAATATAGCGGAAGTAGATTCGACCCTAAATGCTTAAGTACTTAGGCCTTAAACTGAAGTACGTGTTGACAGAATATTTTAATATAAGTGCAGTTTATATTTCAAAGTTTGGAGTCGTAGATCATTCTTTTTGGATGCAAAATGACTAACATGTATCAGTGAAATTTGTTGTTTAATTCTGCAAGCAAATGTGTGTGCTGTTATTGCATTATTTGAAAAAAAACGCACAGAAAAAACACTATTTTTGACGACTCACTGCAGTTATCCCAGGTGCGGTTAGATAGACGCGCATACATGTAAGTACAGTTTATTTTCTAGGTTTGGTATCGTAGATAATTTTTTTGGAATGCAATGTGACAAACATGTATTGATACAGTTTGTTGTATAATTTTGCAAGTGAATATTTGTTTATTGGCTGCATGTTTCACTAAAACGCAGTAAAATAAAAACTTTTTCGTTGCTTTTGTTGTTTCCTTTGATTGCAGCCAAATGACTGAAAATTAAGTGGAAGACACTTTGAGATATAAGGAATCGGATAGGCCATGACACGAGAAGGTGTAGAAATCTGCTTGCAGACAGCTTTAACATGACATCACATATTGATATATTTTTTAAGTTTTTGCATATTACCCCATTTTTGAGGTCACGTTTTAACTTTGGTTAAGTGTTTGCCCACAACTGACATTAGATTACATTTAAACATTTTACATTATTTTTCTAGCACATGTTCATGTTAGTCTGCGCCATCCATTGATCACAGAACATCCACATAGGAAGAAAAGGTGTTTGACTACTGAAATAAAAATGTTTAGAGAAATGTAGAAAGAGGTGAACAAAATGCAAGATGATTTGGTATGGAATTTAGTTGTATACGTGAATGAGGTGTGAAACGTATGCAGAAAGGAAGATGTTTATTTGCGATGAAAGAAAATAGATATAATAACTTCATACTGTAGTAAAAAAACAAAACAAAACAAAAACAACCAGTAATCAGCCAATCAATTTCAAATGTTCATTCAACAGTAACCATATACATTCGACAATGGTCCTCTGTAAATAAAAATTAAAAACAAATCTGCTTGGACAGAATTGTTGTTATTTTTGGGAATAAGAAAATATCAACTATCTTCAGATGCATCCTCTTGCACAAAAATAATGCAAGTTAAGGAGTTACGTCCATATGCGTAAAAAGTTAAGATGAATATATGGATCAACAATTACCTCCCCTACTTGCATTATATTTGGGCAAAGCTATAGGAATAGTGTAATGATATTTTAAAATAATTGTCACATTGCCTTAAACATTTGGATTTTGACATGGAGTATTTTACGTAATGTGTACATTTTAGACATGGCAACTGAAGGAAAAAAAAGTGGAGAAAAAAAACCTAACATTTTGTGTTACAAATTTTGTAAGTTGGGTGACGAAACCATGTAAACTTTTCCTTCACAACAGACAAAATTAAGAGGTTTTTCTTTTAACAAACACAAAGAAATATGTCTTTACCTTCGAACAAGCACAGAAAGTATGTGTTTTTGTTCATAAGACCATACATTTTGTTGTTGTGGAGATATGGATTCAACTGCAGAAAATGTGAAACTTTGCTAACAATTCCCATACCTGACATTTTAAAAGTCTAAAAAGTGCCTCCCACTAGCTTGTCACCAAATAAACAAAGTAGGTTGTAACAAAATTGCAGATTAATAAAAAAAATAGTTCAATCAATAGTATATGTCACACCTGACATTAAACTAGTAATTTCCATCACTATCCTTTTCAGGCATTAAAAATAGTTCAAAGCAGCTATAGCCCCACATGGAAGTAAGAGGCTCATTCACAAGCTAGTTAAAAGCTTTTCATTCTTTTTGTTTTTCTCAAAAAAAAGTTCATAGTATGACAACAGTATTCACAGCAGGCAGTTTTAAATCACGCAAGGGTCATTCTCAAGGTGTGTTCACGAAATACATTGTAATTTTAAACAGAGACAATTATCAGTTCACGCTTGAAGATGATTTTACTGACCAAGTTTTTCCCCATATATTTCATAACCCTGCAGGTGAAAATGGGAATACCAGCACAGAATGACTGTCAGTGAACATTTAATACCAACACTTCAAACTACATCACTCATCATAAAACAGAAGCTGTGACTTGGATTTAAATGAAAATCAAAAAGTGGAAAAACTCATACTCTGATAATTGTTGTCCAAGTGTTTCAAACTACATCACTCATCATAAAACAGAAGCTGTGACTTGGATTTAAATAAAAATCAACACGCGGAAAAACTCATACTCTGATAATTGTTGTCTAAGTGTTTGTGTGGTTAAAAAAACAAACGTACCTGATCCTGAATAAAATCAGAGCAACCCATATGATCATTAAAATGTAACCATTCACTGGTCCATAGGTATACTCTTTTCAAAAAGGAGATGGGTATGGAAGAGGCAGTGCTTCTGTTAGTGATTCAAAGTGCCAGACATCCCATCCTAGTGCTGTGAAATGGATATAAATTATATATATATTCAATATTTCATGGAAGCTTACTAATATTTGCATGCAAACATACTGTGACAGTACTAATACAGTAAAAGCATTATTGAGGGTGAACAGCCTGCTTTACTTGGTTTCAGTGAGGAGTAACAATACTAACAATAACAATAATTAACATGCCTAAGTTGTGAAATGTAAGTACTTACCCCCCCCCCCCCCCCCCCCGGACACTGGCAAAATTCCAGCAGAATGTCCCCCACCTTCGCTGACGATTATCCACAGTTTATACAGGAAGTGTGCAGGTAGGTTGTCTGCCTCTGTGTCGGTTTTACCTCCGCGGTGTAGACGAAAAACTTTTCCACTTCTGCCACAGGGCGAAAAGTCTCGTTTTGGCACTTTAACTTGGCATATAACATCAAACATCACGTTAATCAACTGAATTGTGTGGCATTATACCTATGCGATTCATGTCACATTAGAAAAACTGCCGTAACGCAATAAAATTCCTGAGATGTTAGTATTATGCATAACACGGTAAAACATCGAGTTTTGGTGTCTGCGTTTTGGACGTTTTCGCTGGGATTACGGAGGGCTATTCACATCGTGTTAAACAAGTTGTCGCAGTGAGCAAAACACCAGATAACGTCTGGAATTATGACAAGTTATTGCAGTGACTTAAACTCGAAGTTAGCTGTTGGTTTTGATGTGTTTCACTGCGTTTTCGTCTTGCTTTTCTTTCATAATGTTGTTGCTGTTGTTGTTACTGTTGGGAGCTATACATCACATTTTTGTTCCCCCAAAAATTTATTCTTGATTAATATCAGGACGCAAACCATCCCCTTTACTTCACACACACACACACACACACACACACAATCTACTCCTCAGTTTGCAGCGTGGCTTCGACAGCGAGTTTGCCCGTACCCAAGGGGAGTAACTCGACATAACTCAGCGCGCGGTCTACAGTAAATAGAAATCACCCGCTAGGTACACGCGCACTCAAGTTAACCTCTGCTTTGACCTGTGGCTGTGTGCCAAGAGAGAGCAGAACACACACGCCGTAGACCAAATAAATAGGTGCTTGATTTTGGTATTTTGATTTTACATAACATTAAACCTTTCTTGGGGTTCATGGTCATGGCAACAGCCATAATAATATTATATCATGTATAATATTACATTTCAGCATATGTGAATTACATGTCATCATAACAAACTGTCATACATTTTTTATTCCTCATCATTCTGATTGATCACAACCAAACCTACTATCAGTGGACACATCCAAATGCAAGCGCCTGTTCTTGACAAATTGCCACAGTGACTGATCTAAAAATATAGGTCCTTTGCCGCCACGGACACTGTTTGGCCTGTAGGTAAAATGTACAATGTATTTTCTGATTTGTGCACAAAAGCTTTTTTTCTTTTTTTCTTTTTTTTAACATAACAATGTTTAATGTTACTGTATGTTTGAAAGACCATGGTCACATTTGTAAAACAAATGTTAAATTAAAAAATAAATAACATTTTGGTTCATGATTTTTTCCTACACCTGTGCTAAAACTAAGAAGTAAAAATGTCGGTATATAAGTCACTCAAATACTTCAAAGTATGAATGGTTAGAGTTTGTTGCGGTTGACCCTGCACAGTTCGACCTACGATGTTTTTGTTGAACAATTTTGTCAAAAAAAAAAAAGTAAGGGCAGTAACTCAAGACGTAAATGTGGCAGTGTCCCATAGGCAACCGCAGAGTTATCCTGTCCATAGGCAAGCGCTTACTTGATCCCAATTACTAGGCGTCTCCGGACGCCTAGAATGACCGGGCGCTGTTTCCACATAAATGCTTTGAGTGCCCCCTTTAAACACAAAGGTTTGAAGCTGTTTCTTATAAAGACTCGGACTACACTTTAACACCTGTGTTAAACAGCGATATTATGGGCACATTTCTTTTCGTGTCAGCGATCATGTCCACCACCAAATCTATGTTCAAACGTTTACACGGGATAGGAATACCCTTCAAGTTAAAGGTCATTTCCGTAAAAACAATCGGCTGACCATCTCAGACCTGGCCAGGAGTTAACATGGAATAAGACTCTCCCTACACTTGAACGCATACCAACAATTAACAGCCTGGAAGCTTCGTGCAAAGTGGGACTTTCTATTAATTGATTTCTTAACGGACAATGGTGGCAATCTTTGAAATTAATTAATTACAAACTTCTGACTCGGCACCGGAAGCAGTCAGGATGTTGTATTTGGAGTTTGTTGATGTTGGTGATTTGGTTTCGTTTCGTTTTCGTGAGGGGAGAGTGGTGGGGGGGGGGGGGGGGGGTATCTGTCCAAGTGGAAGGGAGGTCTCTATTCCATGTACATGCCTATCAAGATCTGAGATGGGTAGCCGAAGTGTTTTCATGAGAAGAACTGTGCCTTTAATTAATTTTTTTTAAATCCTAGGCCTGCGGCCAGGGGGGGAAGGGGGGGGGAGTATACCGGTACCATTTGGGAATCAGACCAAATGAGAATTGAACCATTTGAGAACATCCTTTTTTTTCAATCACTGCATCGAAGGCCTGCGGCCCGGGGGGTTTCACATGGTTTGTTTGTTTGTTTTAGATCCACACCCATGTACACACATTTCACATTTAAACCATTTGTTGGCGCATGGCCCCCTGTCGATATTTATCGACTAAGTTCCTTGTTGATGTTGTTTGTTGATTTCGTTTCGTTTCGTGTTCATGAGGGGAGAGTGGGGGGGGGGGGGGTTATCTGTCCAAGTGGAAGGGAGGTCTCTATTCCATGTACATGCCTATCAAGATCTGAGATGGGTAGCCGAAGTGTTTTCATGAGAAGAACTGTGCCTTTAACATTACTGCAACGGTTGTCGCTTTTTCAGTATAGAGCCTGGACGGTTGCGCAACATCTTCTGTTTAGTTAAGACGTTGCGACAGACTGTATTTGATTTCCCCCAGGCTTGTGAAACACGTCCGCTGTATTATGCGCCCTGGTTACCCCTAAACAGGTATCGCTCCGCCACTTCGTTCCCCTACACGCACTAAATAATGCAAAATATATAGATGTATTTATAAAGCGCGATGTGTCCAGGGTTTAAACTCTGCTCAAAGCGCTTCTTTGTTTTTTATTTCAATTCAGTGAAGGTAAGAGCGGAGCAATCACTCTTTTCCGTCCATTTTTAAGTGTATGGACACTAAATTATCTGATGTTTTGTGTCTACCGTGTTACTAGCATGCACAATCATATTCACCTGTCTAGGCCTCGAATAAAAGCTTAGACTAGGATGTAGGCTATATTTATGTATAAAAAAAACAAACATTTAAATATAACAGCGAAGCAGCATTCTCTGCAAATCAGGACTCTTTTTCGTTAATTTAGCAGGTTCTAATGAGTGTCACGTACGCAATTAATTCAACAAAAAAGTCCCACTCTACACAAGAAGCAACCATGCTGTTGACGTGTGACATGTGTTCACAGTAAAGGAAGCTCTTATTCGGCGTGAAAGCCTTGTGGGGAACATGATCGCAGGACTTGCTTTTCGCAACAACAAAATTCAAAGCTTGCAGGCTGGCTGGCTTGCTTTCTGAACTGACTGGCTCTCTGATTAACTGAGGGATTTAATGGGAGCACCTATTTCTCTCAGCATGCTGTCCTTCGGGAGGGGGGGGGACATTTCACAGATCCCTTCTAAGTAAATGGGTGCACCCAAGGGATGAACCCAAGTATGCAATTACAAATGTCATCGCTTTGACGGTTGCCACCGACGCTATTGGTTTGTTTGGTTTGTGTGTGTGTGTGTGTTATGAGGACACATATGATACTGTTGCTAATACAGGAAATAGCCGATCGTTACCATTTGCTCACTGTGCATATTACGCTGCTTCTTCCAGAATGGCAGTTTTCTGGGCTGAGGTGCACGAGAAAGTTACCAGCCAAACGGGTGCCACCCGTAGTGTTTGTGTGCTCGCCTTCATAGGCGAGAATTTTTATGTGCGTTTTCAAAATGCAATCTTTGGGTGTTTGTTGAATCGTCACTCTCCTCCTTTTCTTCTTCACTCTCATTCCCCTTCTTTTTCTCTTACTCTTTCCTTTTATCCACCTCTGTTCCTTCTTCAGCCCTTCTGTACTTATACCCTCTTCTGTTCCTTCCCTTCTTTCGTTCTTCACCTTCTGTAGGCCTCCTCTGGATTGGCAGTGCACGGCCATTCCCTCTGAGGCCTGTTGTCTTGAGCACTTTCTTCTTTCTTATTTGCAAACTCTTTTTGCCTGCTCTAGCTTCTTCTCTCTTAAACTGTTTTCTTTTTTTTTGCTACGTTCTTCCCTTATTTATTCTTGTTACTGTTCTTTTCCCTAGCTCTTCATTCTTTACTTTCTTTCTGCTCTTTTAGGTCTCTTTAACTTCTATCTCTTTATCTTTCTTTCTTTTCTCTCTCTCTCTCTCTCTCTCTCTCTCTCTCTCTCTCTCTCTCATTTCTATCTCCTTTCTCTTTCTCCTCTCCTTCCCTTTCTCTTTCCCTATCTCTCCCTCTTTCCCTCCTTCCCCCCCTCTCTCTCTTTCCCTCATACCCTCTGTCCCTCCTTCCTTCTCTCTCTTTCTTCAATGTGTGTTGACCCCTTCTTGTTTGTCGTGTTAGCCAAAGCTTCACTCTTTCACCGGTATCGGCGTGAGTTTTTGTAACGAAGTGTGCGCTAATTTCGTGCTTGTGTTGCTTGGCCAAAGAATTCAGTTGTGTTTTGTATTGTGCGGGAACTGAATAGCGATTGTAGGTCATTTTTCCACTGGCAACCGTCGGAGGCAGTAGGCTTAAGGTTCAAGGAAGCCTATATTTTTTTTACACTTCAGTGAACTTTATGGTCTGAAGTTAGTTTCTTTAATGGGACAATGCGCAGTACAGTTTTCACCAGGGTCAGCGTCATGGTCACGGCACAGGGTATACAACAATAAACCTCGCTAGTGGGGCTCGTATGTTGCAGACGCACTCATAAATCATTCACATCTTGCAACAAACATCATACTTTGTGATATTGTTCCTTATAATTATTTAAGGGATTTCAGATACAGAGCCACTTCAGAAATCGGTTTTTTTGCTTTTGATAGGGAATAAAAGGCTGCATTTACAGCAGACGAAATTCGTACCAAAAGCGCTCAGCAGTAAATATTCCCAACTCAGCAAATGTAAAATTCAATGGTTTACCATGCACCAGAAGTTGTCTGCTGATGACACATGCATGACATAAATACTCTTATGGGTATTTTTGTGTTCTGGTATTTAATTTGATCGTTTTTAGAATTTTATATATCCGCAGCATGAAAATTCAAGATGGCGGCCTCCGCAACATTGCGTGTTTTGATTTGAGCGAAAACAACGTTTCTGAAGGTAAGTTTTCAAGAATACGCATCCATTCACCAATGTCACATCATTTTACTGTTTAATTCTCCCCTGGGGTCTGTTATTCATCGGGTGAAGCGCTGAAATGCAGAGACTTTGTTTAATCTTGCAATAGCTCATCAGCTGGATTGTGATGCTGATAGATCTAGATCTATCTGTTGATTACAAGTAAGGAAATCATGATCGCCACGCTAGTGATTTTAACCAGATTAAACGAACTTTGAATAAAAGGCGAGGAGAAAGAGATTGTTCATGGTATGATAAATGATTAGTCCTGCCTACATTAAGGACTTCCATAAGGTGGGGAGGGGTAGAGTCAAAAACTGAGTGAGGGTAGGCCAGATAGTAGGATGACCAGCTGGAGATAAAAACACTCCACTCCCCATGTCTTTACAGTGTTGTGATCAAACTTTCAAAGACGGTAGGTAACAGACAAAAGCATACAGTGTATGCTAATCAAATGAGATAAGTGGTTTTGAAAAATGAAGAGGTACCGCTCTTTGAGTTTTACAATAATTTGCTTATTTTAAGTTGACCGTGCATTGGTGTGAATTTTATTTTTACAGGATATATACAAGAGTTACACCACATGCCGGTTCCTGGGAACAAGCGTTCTGCATTTATTCCGGTGCCACAGAAGGGAGCTGATTTCACTAACTGTACTACTGTATCAAGGTTTGTTACCAAATACATCTTAACAGTAAGATTTTTTTATTTGTATTAATTGGAACATGTTTGCACATCATTTGTAAGAGACCTCTGTGAATTTGATGGGGTTAACGTACGAACCCTCACTATGGTCAACATTCTGTTAGCGACTGTTTGAAGCGAATAAATGTAGCGGTCAGAAAGATTCCAGAATCAGTTGGGTCACTGGAAACTGTGTTTGTTTGTTTTTTAACCTGAAACAGTAAGAATTATACGAATTCATGAAATACAATTTTCTTTCATTTTGGTCTGTTGTGTGAAGACTTGCTATTAACCCGGCTTTGACCGACTCTCTGAGATAGTAAACATTATTCAAATGCATTCAAATAAAAATGTCACTTTTCATCTTTTGTGTGAAGGGTACCCCAGGCTGATTTCCTGCACCATGGATGTAGAGGAGGCCAGACAGTCTGCTTCTCATTCCAGCTGTGTTGCGTTTTTTTCTGCTCGTGAAGTGTATCGCCACATTGCCAAAGCCATTGGTCAAGAGAAGTCACCCTGTCTGCCCATTTTGCATAGCCTTACAGGCTGTGACACTATGTCGTTCTTCAATGGTATTGGGGAATCAGAAGGCTTGGGAAGTATGGCAAGCATTTGAAGACGTCACTCAAACTTTCTTCAGGTTGTCTGCTCCTCTTTGTAAGCTGAGTACCACTGACAGGGCAGCACAAGAACTTTTTGGTGTACATTTGTAGGACAAAACCAGCAACGTACTGGGTGTAAACAGTGCTAGACGGTACCTCTTCAGTAAAATGAGCTGCCAAATTGACCATAATCCCCTTACAAGTGAGGTGCTGCTGCAGGACATGAGATTGAGAAGAGCCATCTACCTATTAGACTTCCAAACTCTGTGGGCTGGCAGTTCAAGGCTGGAAAGTGGGAGTCATTCTGGACGAGCTTTCAAGAGGTATCCAGCGTGTGCCGAGAACTCATGAGGCCGTGTGCCTGCAAGAAGAGCTGTACAACAAAACGCTGCAAATGCTGCTAAGAAGGACTGCAGAGCACAGCTCTCTGCAAATGTGCTTGCATGCCTGTGAAAACTGTCAGCATCTAAACTGTGCAAAAATATTATTGCACCCATTTTCATTCCCCAACTCAAACTTTTATTCCTGTGTCATTTTATTCAAACTGTCTATGCCATTAAAGGCTCGCATCTTCGCTATCTGGCACATTTTTTTTTTAACATCATCATTTACGCCGTCAAAATAAGGATACCCTTGACGTGACAAAGAGATGTGACAAAAACTTCGGGTACCTTTTAAAAAGCCGACGACAATTCCTGAGGCACAACTGGGTCACTGTTGTATACGAAGAGAAAGTCAACTTGATTATCCATCCAGAACAGGTTGTTTTATTTCGCCATCTTGCATATTTCTAGTGTTGTGCCATTGTACCTACTGATGTATGTGTCGATCTCACGGATGAGATGTTTATGTGTCAAATATGAGGGATACCCAAGTCTAAAATCCATGTATTTTAGCAATGACCAAGTGGGTTGCGTTGAAACTTTCAGGAATGTGTGTCTACGCACGAGGCGTAGTTCAACCGTTTGAGTACACTTTCAAATCTTCACGAAATAATATTTTAAAAACTGCCACAGGTTTGTTGACTTACATCCCACATATTTTTGACTTCGCATGTATATATATGACAGATGGTTGTTTCAAGTACTGCCAAAGTTTCTTTTGAGTATAGACACTTGCCGGAATGTGCTAGTTGTGTAAACACATGAGAACAAACAACGTTTTCGAAATACAGCGATTATGAATTTTAGTCGACTTTTGGGTTGATACATTACATTTTTATCAGTTTTATTTTGGGGGTACCCTTATTTGGGCGGCGGTCAAATAACCCATGTAAAGGCCACCTTTTATCTTAAAAGTGTTCCAGTTAGCCAAGTTGAGTGCCCTCAATAGCATACATTGAATATAACAGCACAGGAATGAATGTTTTCGTTTTGGTATGAAAATTGGTGCAATATATTTATTTTTGCACAGTTTAGGTAATCCACAAATTCTTCAACCCTGCCACCCACACCGTCCAATCATTCTCTGCACCAACAATACATGTATTGTTTTGTTTAAAAATGTGTTTGTGTTAGTTTCTATTGCAAGAGAATGTCTTGTGGCATCAAAAATGCCTAAATACCCTTTTATTGGCGGCCATTTTGAAAATTGTAAAAAAAACTACTGATTTCTTAATTTTTTCACGGTGGCTCTGTATCAGGTTTTGTTAAGCAAAAGCAAATGTCCATTTACGCCAAATTTGCTGTTAATCACATGAAGTGAAATATGCCTAACATACCCGACCGTTTACACTGGCGGCCATTTTGAAAAATTGTTTAAAAACTACCCATTTTTTTATTTTTCGCGATGGCTCTGTATCAGGTTTTGTTAAGCACATAAAACTCTTCATATTTGCTTAATTTGGTGTTTGTTGCATGATTTGAATGATTTTGCAACATAGGAGCCCCACTACGCGTAACATCCTCACCTGCGTGAATTCTTCAGCGTGAGAAAGAGGCAGTTAGCGTGTCCCATAAACTGAATGCGAGTACAGTTTGTTTTGAGATGTGTTGTGATTTCAACGAATCAGAACCCGCGGTTTGTTCTCTCCCGTTTTCGTGGCACCCACTTTCGGTTCGTGCAGCTTGGCCCTGGCAACCTATGATCCCTGACAGTTGAGGGAAAGGTAGGCCTACACCTCCGACACCAATGGCTCGGCCTTTCTTTCCATGAATGTCAGTGTCCGTTTCTGATTTTTTCCAGTTTAAACTCCTCTTTTCCCTGGCTTATTCATGTTGGGAAATGGCGATGAGAAAAGGGAGAGGAAAGATGATTTTCTTCTTTTTAATTTGTTTATGATTTAATATAATCTTGCATATCATTTATTTTTGGAGGAGGTGCGCGTTGACGAGTGAAGAAGAAGAATTCCCTTCTTTGATTTGTTTTCTCTATTGAATCTAATATTTTATTTTGTTTATTTAGAGAACGGACGATGAGAGGAGGACAGAGAAAGAAAGCTTACCTGAAATAAATAAATGAGTAAAGAAAGAAACAAGTCGCGTAAGGCGAAAATACAATATTTAGTCAAGTAGCTGTCGAACTCACAGAATGAAACTGAACGCAACGCAACGCAGCAAGACCGTATACTCGTAGCATCGTCACCCCACCGCCCGTGGCAAAGGCAGTGCACGTGGAATTGACAAGAAGAGCGGGGTATTCGTTGCGCTGAGAAGGATAGCACGCTTTTCTGTACCTCTCTTCGTTTTAACTTTCTGAGCGTGTTTTTAATCCAAACATATCATATCTATATATTTTTGGAATCAGGAACCGACAAGGAATAAGATGAAAGTGTTTTTAAATTGATTTCGAAAAAAAAATTTGATAATAATTTTTATATATTTAATTTTCAGAGCTTGTTTTTAATCCGAATATAACATATTTATTTGTTTTTGGAATCAGCAAATGATGGAGAATAAGATAAACGTAAATTTGGATGGTTTTATAAATTTTTATTTTTTTTTACAATTTTCCGATTTTTAATGACCAAAGTCATTAATTAATTTTTAAGCCACCAAGCTGAAATGCAATACCGAACCCCGGGCTTCGTCGAAGAGTACTTGACCAAAATTTCAACCAATTTGGTTGAAAAATGAGGGCGTGACAGTGCCGCCTCAACTTTCACGAAAAGCCGGATATGACGTCATCAAAGACATTTATAAAAAAAATGAAAAAAACGTTCGGGGATTTCATACCCAGGAACTCTCATGTCAAATTTCATAAAGATCGGTCCAGTAGTTTAGTCTGAATCGCTCTACACACACACACACACACACACACACACACACACGCACGCACACACACACGCACATACACCACGACCCTCGTTTCGATTCCCCCTCGATGTTAAAATATTTAGTCAAAACTTGACTAAATATAAAAAGAAACAAGTCGCGTAAGGCGAAATTACTACATTTAGTCCATCTTGAACACGCGGCCAGTACCGTGTAACTGGCCTTGAGACCGATCGATTCAAGGGGGGCAATCTCAGTCATCTGAAAGAGGGAAATCCAAACGCAATCCGCCTTGTTCGATTTTATGGGCTTGGACGATAGAGAAAAATAAGAAAAGCAAAAGCTGGAGTCCAGTCTGGACGAAACTGCTAACAAGAACGCAGAATTGATTTTTTCTGAGGTTTTTTTTTTAGCCGTAAGCGCCATTTCTCATTTCGAATTTCTCATAACTGCTGGCGGCTGCAGTGAAACCAACAAAGGGGCCTCACTCTGGAAGAGTTTCCTGCTCCGATAAACATGGCGCTTACGGCTAAAAAAAAAATCAGAAAAAATCAATTCTGCGTTCTTGATAGCAGTTTCGTCCAGACTGGACTCCAGCTTTTGCTTTTCTTATTTGTCTCTATCGTCCAAGCCCATAAAATCGAACAAGGCGGATTGCGTTTGGATTTCCCTCTTTCAAATCAAATCAAATCAAATCAAATTTTATTTTACGAGGGTTGTGGCATAAGCAATATAAACGAGCTTCTTTTCAACCAGCCCTCGCCCAGAGAGGGACTATTCTAGATGACTGAGATTGCCCCCCTTGAATCGATCGGTCTCAAGGCCAGTTACACGGTACTGGCCGCATGTTCAAGATGCATTTAGTCAAGCTGTGGAACTCACAGAATGAAACTGAACGTAGTCCGCCGCTAGTGCAAAAGGCAGTGAAAGTGACGAGCCTGTTTGGCGCGGTAGCGATTGCGCTGTGCTTCATAGCAGCTTTACTGTACCTCTCTTCGTTTTAACTTTCTGAGCGTGTTTTTAATCCAAAAATATCATATCTATATGTTTTTGGAATCAGGAACCGACAAGGAATAAGATGAAATAGTTTTTAAAACGATTTCGGAAATTTAATTTTGATCATAATTTTTATATTTTTAATTTTCAGAGCTTGGTTTTCTTTTGATTGAAAAATGAGGGTGTGACAGTGCCGCCTCAACTTAAGTTACTTTTACAAAAAGCCGGATATGACGTCATTAAAGACATTTATCGAAAAAAAAGAAAAAAACGTCCGGGGATATCATTCCCAGGAACTCTCATGTCAAATTTCATAAAGATCGGTCCAGTAGTCTGAATCGCTCTACACACACACACACACACACACACACACACGCACACACACACACATACACCACGACCCTCGTCTCGATTCCCCCTCTATGTTAAAACATTTAGTCAAAACTTGACTAAATGTAAAAAGGCTGAATGAAGTCAGTGTTCTCAATACAGGTCATTTTTTCTGCTTGAATGAACTGCGTTGGCAATCAATAGGAACAGCTCTTGACTAAATAGAAAATTTAAAAAATAAGTTAACTCAGGTGTATCAACAGAGAGGAACTCTAGTCACCGTTCAATAACTTACAAAAGGTCTTGCCAGGCCAGGCGTATCCTCTGAGATTAAGAGAAACTGATGTGAATTATTCACAGTTCAATGAGCGAAAAACTTGCTAAACAGCAAATCCAAAAGGGAAAAAGTTTCAGGTGTGTCACTAAGAGTAGCAGAAACTGTTCCGATGTACAATTTTCATTCAATTTTCTTTTCATGTTTGCTTGCTTTTCATTTAAACTGAACAATAGCCGCCATTTATATGTACTTTCTAGAAAACTGTAAACACCACTATAAGCATTATGCTTGTTGTTGTTTACTCAATATGCGTTTTTTGTAACTTGAATAATGCACAAACGTTGAATAAAACAGTTTAAGGCTGGAGAACACTTTGGAGGCCCAATTTCAAAGTGATTAGGTAGTTTTAAAAGTTACTTTTTCTGTTAGTTCAATGTTTGCTTTATCAGGAAAATACAAAATATAAAGGGCTTAACGCGCAAAATTTTAAGATAACGACTGAAGTTTAAGCATAGGTATCAGATTTTTTCACGCAAACACTACTGAATAAGTTGCAATATTGTATTGTGAAAATGTAAACAAAATAACAATCAGATGATCACAAACTGAAGAAGAGAAATAGGGAAGCAAAATAGAACATTAAACGTAGTGATTTTACTTGTGAATTCGGAAAAAAATCCTTTTGTATCCATTTTGAAGCTCAATTTGAAGCATGGAACACCAACAAACATTGATTAAAAGTGTTAAAGTGATTACAGTGTTCAGAAATAGTGTTAGATACCAAGTTGAGTTATCCCTCTTTACCAATTTAAAAAAAAATACACCTCTTAACGCGCAAAATTTTGAACTGTGATGCTTTTACTACCCCCACCCCCTTCCCATTTGTCAGAAAAGAGTGCATATTATCTTCCAAATAGAAAAGCAGGGTAGTCAGATGATCAAAAACTTAAGAAGAGAAAGAGGGAAGCAAAATAGAACATCCAACATAATGATTTAACTTGTGAATTATGAGAAAACTATTTTTTTTTACCCATTTGTGAAGCTTAATTTGAAACTTGGAACACAGACAAACATATATTAAAAGTGTTAAAGTGATTACAGTGTTCAGAAATAGTGTTAGATACCAAGTTGAGTTATCCCTCTTTACCACTGTTAAAAGAAATACACTTGTCGCGCAAAATCTTGAATTGTGATACTTTTACTTCCCCCACCCCCTACCCATTTTTTCAGAAAATAGTGCATAATTATTATCTACCAAATAGAAAAGCAGGGTAGTCAGATGATCAAAAACTGAAGAACAGAAATAGGGAAGCAAAATAGAACATCCAACATAGTGATTTAACTGGTGAATTCTAAAAAAAAAAACACTTTTTTTTACTCATTTTATTAGCTTAATTTAAAGCTTGGAACTGAAGACAGAAAAAAAAAATTAAAAGTGCTAAAGTGGTTACAGTGTTCAGAAATAGTGTTTGATACCAAGTTGAGTTATCCCTCTTCATCACAGTTGAAAGAACAACACCTCTTGTCGCGCAAAATCTTGAACTGTGATGCTTTTACTACCCCCACCCCCTACCCATTTTTCAGAAAAGAGTGCATATTATCTTTCAAATAGAAAAGCAGGGTAGTCAGATGATCAAAAACTTAAAGAAGAGAAAGAGGGAAGCAAAATAGAGCATCCAACATAATGATTTAACTTGTGAATTATTAAAAAACATTTTTTTAACCCATTTTTGAAGCTTAATTTGAAACTTGGAACACAGACAAACATAAATTAAAAGTGTTAAAGTGATTACAGTGTTCAGAAATAGTGTTAGATACCAAGTTGAGTTATCCCTCTTTACCAATTTAACAAAAAACCCACCTCTTAACGCGCAAAATTTTGAACTGTGTTGCTTTTACTACCCCCACCCCCTTACCATTTTTCAGAAAAGAGTGCATATTATCTTCCAAATAGAAAAGCAGGGTAGTCAGATGATCAAAAACTTAAGAAGAGAAAGAGGGAAGCAAAATAGAACATCCAACATAATGATTTAACTTGTGAATTATGAGAAAACTATTTTTTTTACCCATTTTTGAAGCTTAATTTGAAACTTGGAACACAGACAAACATAAATTAAAAGTGTTAAAGTGATTACAGTGTTCAGAAATAGTGTTAGATACCAAGTTGAGTTATCCCTCTTTACCACTGTTAAAAGAAATACACCTCTTGTCGGCCAAAATCTTGAACTGTGATACTTTTATTTCCCCCACCCCCTACCCATTTTTTCAGAAAAGAGTGCATATTATCTACCAAATAGAAAAGCAGGGTAGTCAGATGATCGCCGAACAGAGAGTCATAGACCTGCTTAACAGTACACCAAAGAAGCCGTTTTACCAAGTGTGTCAACTCCTGGTCGTGAAATGTGCTGGGGTAGTCAGACCCGAAGAGCAAATCAACAAGTCATATTGAGTAAATATGACCTCATTGAGTTTGTTTGTTTGTTTGTTTAACGCCCAGCCGACCACGAAGGGCCATATCAGGGCGGTGCCGCTGCTTTGACATAATAACGTGCGCCACACACAAGACAGAAGTCGCAGCACAGGCTTCATGTCTCACCCAATCACATTATTCTGACACCGGACCAACCAGTCCTAGCACTAACCCCATAATGCCAGACGCCAGGCGGAGCAGCCACTAGATTGCCAATTTTAAAGTCTTAGGTATGACCCGGCCGGGGTTCGAACCCACGACCTCCCGATCACGGGGCGGACGCCTTACCACACCTCATTGAGTAAATGATTGATTTCGCTGTTCACTGAGTTACACCGACTTGCTAAACAACCCACCAAACGGGAAGTTGTGTCAGGTGTATCAAACAAATGGAAATGATTGGGAATTATTCTAATTTGATCAGTGAGTCAAAGACTTACTAAACAAAGGGGGAAACATGTATACCGGGTGTGTTTACAAAGTGTAAGAGTTGCTGATCGAGACCTATTCGCCGTTATGTGCGTCTTTCTTTCTTTATTTGGTGTTTAACGTCGTTTTCAACCACGAAGGTTATATCGCGACGGGGTTATGTGCGTCCAGAACTTGATCAACAACAAATCAACAAAGCAGTTATGGCAGGTGTATCAACTGGGAAAAACTGATAGTGACTTCTTTGCAAAATAGAATAAAAAAAATTAAGTTATGCCAGGTGTGTCAGCAAAAATCAAGGACTGGTCGTGAATTGTTCGCCGGCCAGTGAGTCACAGCCTGACTTGCTGGACAGCATATCAGAAAAGAAGTTATACGTATATATGTACCAGATGTGTCAACTCTGTGCGTCCAGCAGTGAGCAAATCAGAAGTTACTTATGGTCTGCAAGATTAGGAGGAATTGACCGTGAGTCAAGTTCTAGTCGCCGCTTAGTGAGTCCACATATCAAGCAAAGAAAGTATGCCAATGTATAACTTGAAAGAAACAGATCTTGACTTATTGACAGACGAGAACTTCAAGGCATTAACTATTATTACTGGTTGTAGACTACTAGCAAACAAACCATAAAGCACATTCACGGGTTGCATGGGTACATGCATATGATCACAGGAAATTGCGTGCGAGGTGTTGACAAAGGAGAGATTCAGATTTAAACCCTGTTACAGTTCACGACCAGAAAATGTAGATTCAACGATCGCTTGCATGCACTCCAAATGATTATGTGGCTTGAAAATGTCAATACATCAACTTGCCTTTGTGTAAAGTTTGTTTTGAAAAGTTGTTGTCCCGTGGTTTTCGTTTATTACGGTATGCACTCAGTCCTCCTGAGGTGAATCAAACGCTAACAATTACAGCAGCAACAATATCCAAAACAAGAATGTGCGCACGTGGATGAATGTATGCGCGTGTGTGAGTGTGTGTGTGTGTGTGTGTAAGACCTTTATTTTGCTTAAACATTTGCGAGTTATGTTCAGTAACTTACCTTACTAAAACTCAAATTATCTAACATGCAATGCACTTATCTTTTCCCATTTAATGAAAATATACAGTCGTTGTCAGTGTGATTTCCACACATTGTCTTATTGTTCTCTTTTCTTTTTTTCCTTTCTTTGGCTTGTCTTTCTTCTTTCTTATTTGTAAGCTCTCGCGCCCTTACGAAAACGTTTCTATAAACTAAGGCAGTATTTTGGTTATCACCTCCCTATCTTTCTGTCCATTTGCACAAAGCTCTCGCGTTTTATGAACCACCTTTGTGGTTATGCAAATTTGCAATCAAAATACACCTTGTTATAGTAGAGCGTGTTCCAGTGTTTGGATTTGCTGTACTGTCTGTAGCAAGTAAATGACATCGGCTTGCAATGGACAGATCTGAGGTATGTAATGAGTATATATAGGAAGTTTGCATTCTGCTGTCTGCAATAAATTGCATTCAGTCAGAATAGTCCAGGTGTCAATAACATGGACATGTCAAGATGATTGAACCTCACTCGCTCCATGTGGGTTATGCATCTTTAGGCGCTAAAACTCGCTGTTGTCTATTAAATATATACGCCGACTACTTGCCAGGACTGACATGGGTCAACTTTACGTGCAGATTCAGCGACAACATTCATGTCCCACCCCCGTGTCACCATAGCGGCACGTAAACGACCTGGGTCATTCTGCCATAAGTTTAGGTGGCTGATTACATCTGATCACACACACACCTAGGTAGCGCGGCTCTTCCTGCTGCTAGCTGTCCACTGGGAGGAAGCGGCCTGAATTTTCCAGCAATGGGACAATACGTACAGTTTTGTAAATGGAGATGTAAAGTGCCTCTCTTCCTTTGTTAACGATCACATACATTACCACAGATATGTCCGGGATTTTACATTGACTAAATACATCCTTCCGCGTGTATACATACCCCATTCAACAGCCTGGCTACTTCCTCGTGGACATTTTCTGCTGAATAAAATTTGCTGATCGACAAAGGTGTCAGTTATGAAATCAATTCAGAAGAAACAAGTCGCGTAAGGCGAAATTACTACATTTAGTCAAGCTGTCGAACTCACGGAATGAAACTGAACGCACTGTATTTTTTCACCAAGACAGTACAGCTCGTCAATCCCCGCGTGAAGGAAATCGCTCACCTCCCACGTGCAAAACGTAGTGATATTGACAAGCCAGAATAGCGCGGTAGCGTATTTTGCTAAGCAGGAAAGCGCGCTTTTCTGTATTCTTGTTAACTTTTTGAGCTTGTTTTGAGTACAACCTATCATATCTAAATGTTTTTGGAATCAGGAAATGATAAAGAATAAGATGAAATCATTTTTGGATCGATTTCTTAAATTTTAATCGTAAGATAAATTAATCTATTTTCGTTAATTGTGATCACATTTTAAGAGTAAACATGACATATGTATATATTTTTAGATTCAGAATGTGATGAAGAATACGATGCAATAAATGTTAAATCTGTTTGCGGAAAATCGATTTTAATGACAACTTTAATGAGCAAACTCATTAGCTAATTTTTAAGCCTGAAATGCAATACCAAAGTCCGGGCTCGAAGATTACTTGACCAAACTTTCAACCAATTCGATTGAAAAATGAAAGCGTGACAGTGCTGCCTTAACTTTCACGAAAAGCCGGATATGACGTCATCACAGACATTTATAAAAAAAAAATGAAAAAAAGGACTGGAGATACCATACTCAGGATCTCTCATGTCAAGTTTCACGAAGATCGGTCCAGTCGTTTTCTCTGAATCGCTCTACACACACACACACACACACACACACATACACCACACCCTCGTCTCGATTCCCCCTCTACGTTAAAACATTTAGTCAAAACTTGACTATATGTAAAAAAAAAAAGTCACACTGAACAGAAAGCAGCTAGCTAGGCTGTAATTGTTTGGTATGTGACCAAGTAGAAGGATGCTCGTATTCTAGGTAAAAGTCTACGGGAACAGAATCGATCGATATCGATGTACGATTTCGTCTGCATGGGAAGAAAACTGTATTTAACTGACGCTGTATTGTAATATGAATCATGTCTTCTTCTAAGCCTACATCAAAGAAATCCCAAGAAGCATTGACCTCAGAGGATCCTGAGGTTCACTCTGATTGAACAAACACAACTGTTATACCTGAGATTCCCTTTGGTGTATTTAAGAGAGAGAGAGGGAGAGGGAGAGATGGAGATCAAATCAAATCAAATAAAATCAAATCAAATCAAACCAAATTTTATTTTACGAGGGTTGTGGCAAAAGCAATAATACAAATTAGCTTCTTTTCAACCAGCCCTCGCCAAGAGAGGGACTACTCTAATCGTTTATATACATGTATGTAAATCATTTACAAAAGATAAACAAAAGTAAAATTGTTTTTTAAAAAGGCAGAAAAACAATTTACAGGAGAGAGAGAGAGAGAGAGAGAGAGAGAGAGAGAGAGAGAGAGAGAGAGAGAGAGAGAGAGAGAGAATTGAATTGAACTTTATTTAACAAAGAGAAAGAGAAAGAGAGAGAGAGAGACAGAGAGAGACAGAGAGAGACAGAGACACACACACACACACACACACACACACACACACACACACACAGTGAGAGAGTGTGTGTATGTGTGTCTCCGTCTCGTTCGTCCGTCCGTCCGTCCCTCTCTCTCTCTCTCTCTCTCTCTCTCTCTCTCTCTCTCTCTCTCTCTCTCTCTCTCTCTCTCTCTCTCTCTCTTGGTCGGTGCGTGCGTGCGTTTGTGGGTCTGTTTGCCTGCCTGCCTTTCTGCCTGCATATAAGCCGGCCTGTTTTTTGGTGTTGAGACATTGTACCTAGACTTGTACTTTTTACATTTTGTCAAGTTTTGACTAAATGTTTTAAAGGTACTGAACTTGTCAAATCCAGGTGCACGGAGCCCCTGGGGCTTTTAGTCATACCTCAGGCAGCTATCCTGACTTGCACCCAAAGAGTCAAGAACTGCGCTTTTTTTACGAATTAATTTCGTACTCGGACCCGGCTGGTCTTGACCTATTTTTTGGATCTAAATTTAGATCGGGTAGATCACCACATCATGCACAAAAAGACACGTCACGAGCAAACTATGTCAGACGTCATCATGAGTTTGTGTAAAACAAAATGGAGGCCGGAATCACTCAGTTGAATCGAACTCCGACCAAACACCACGTAATAACTAGGTTAATTTATGCACTCGCGTGAACAAGAAACTGTCGAGCTTCACAGATGTCGTCGTTGGGTAGTTTTGGGTTTGTTTTACAACCATAGGAGGATTTTTGAACTGTAAATGCACTCAGCTGCAACAAAAACGCAAAACGAAGGCTGTGAGCTGCACTGTGCCTTTAACGTAGAGGGGGGAATCGAGACGAGGGTCGTGGTGTATGCGTGTATGTGTGTGTGTGTGTAGAGCGATTCAGAGAAAACTACTGAACCGATCTTCATGAAACTTGACATGAAAGATCCTGAGTATGGTATCTCCAGATGTTGTTTTCATTTTTTTGATAAATAGCTTTGATGACGTCATATCCGGCTTTTTGTGAAAGTTGAGGCGGCACTGTCACGCTCTCATATTTCAACCAAATTGGTTTTAATTTTGCTCTTAAAATGTGATCACAATTAACGAAAATAGATTAATTAGTCTTACCATAAAAATTTAAGAAATCGATCCAAAAATGATTTCATCTTATTCTTTATCATTTCCTGATTCCAAAAACATATACTAAGATATGATAGGTTGTATTCAAAACAAGCTCCGAAAGTTAACAAGAATATAGAAAAGCGCGCTTTCCTGCTCAGCACAATACGCTACCGCGCTATTCTGGCGTGTTAATTTCAGTTTTGCACGTGGAAGGTGAACGATTTCCTTCTCGCGGGGATTGACGAAGCTGTACTGTCTTGGTGAAAAAGTACAGTGCGTTCAGTTTCATTCCGTGAGTTCGACACCTTGACTAAATGTAGTAATTTCGCCTTACGCGACTTGTTTATGATTTGTTTAAGTTTATCTTACCTGAATTAGGAAGATGAAGAAGAAGATGAGGCAGCTCATCCAGGAAGGCACGAGAGGCATCAACGATGTTCGTGTTCTTTCCCCACTTTACCCAGCAGCTCACAGTTCTATATCCAGGTTTTCACACACTTTGCTCGACAGCTCTCACAACTTACAGTATAGTATCAACTCAGCAACTCAAGAGTACTTACTAAACGATGGAAGTTGCAATCAACCTTTCTTTCTGCACCATGACTCTCTCTGATGCTAATGAATCCCTCAAAGACCCACGTCAGGCCGGTAAGAGTTCAAAGCCCAAACACCGTAAGTCAACTGCAGTTAACTTTCTCAGGTCTGCAGCACAAACTAGACACTCTGTTGCTGCTTGAATTCTGAATCCAAGAAAAAACGCCGCTCAGCTCTAGCACTGGTACAGTCTGTCAAATACGTCCGCACAGCACAATTTCTGGGAAACCGTGATCAGCACCAATTGCAAGGACCGGTATTGAACTAAAGCTAGGCACGTTTCGGTTTGGGCTGCAACACTAATGAGTAGCTCTCGACTTGATTCACTCAGTCCGCTGCAGGAACGTACCTTTTGAACTCAGTTTCCTTGCGCAATCACAGTTTTGCTTTGTTCTGTTTTGTTTTGATTTATTCTTCTATGTCTTGTGTCACTGGAGCTAATTAAATTGACACGCTAATTCTACATGGTAATTTAATCACAATTTGGGTAGCTTATTCTCTTTAAATGATTTTGTTTTTATTCCAACATCATGCTGATTTCTGGTACTACGTATACGTATTGTCCTATTCTTGACTTTTTAAAAGCAGCTGTTAGCACGACACGTGATTCTGCACTCGGCACGCTTTTTCCTCCTGCAATCAATGTTCTTTCATTTGGAAAAGTTGTATTTCCCATTTGCTCTTTTTACTTTAGTTTTATCCCGCGTGACTTTCCTCAGCGAACAACACAGGATACAGTGCTTCTTGGAATCCACACCGAGAGCAAGAACACTTCTGTCTGGTTACTTGCAGACGACGGTAATAATGCAAGGTCACGTGTTATCCTAAAAGAAAAAGCACTCTTTGTCGAAGAAACAGTTCCGCTTTCAAGAAGTAAATACTGAGGGGTTTTCTTCGCGGTAGCAGTCACTGTGTTTTTATCTCTCCACCCGCACGGTCCCAAGCACAACCGGACTGTGGTAGCGTTACACTTTAGCTGCCTTGACGGGACTATCTACCCCGGGTGGTGGCCGCGTGCAGTGTGTGAACGGAAGCAGTCTCTATAAGTCTCGGCTGTCGCCTTTGGGTGCTTCGCGGAGTCAAGTGTGAATTGAGTGAATGAGGGCCTTGGTGATAAACTGGGGCTTGGTTCGGTTTGTTTTGTTTGGATGGTTGGTTGGGTGGCTGATTATTTCGTGCGAAGTGTTCAGGTCATGCACTTTCCTGTCGCAGTACAAAGCACTGAACGTGTGCGTACGTGGTGTGTGTGTGTGTGTGTGAGCATCTCTCTCTCTCTCTCTCTCTCTCTCTCTCTCTCTCTCTCTCTCTCTCGCTCTCTTTCTCTAACTGTTCTTTTGCATTTAGTCAAGTTTTGACTAAATGTTTTAACATGGACGGGGAATCGAGACGAGGGTCGTGGTGTGTGTGTGTGTGTGTGTGTGTGTGTGTGTGTGTGTGTGTTTGTGTTTCTGTCTGTCTGTGTGTGTGTGTGTGTCTGTGTCTGTGTGTCTGTGTCTGTGTGTGTCTGTGTCTCTGTCTGTGTGTGTTGAGCGATTCAGACAAAACTACAAGACCGATCTTCATGAAACTTGACATGAGAGTTCTTGAGAATGATATCCCCACATGTTTTTGTCCAATTTGTTTTTTTATAAATGTCTTTGATGACGTCATATCCGGCTTTTTTGTGAAAGTTGAGGCGGCACTGTCACGCTCTCATTTTTCAACCAATTTGATTGATATGTTGGTCAAGTAATCTTCGACGAAGCCCGGATTTTGTTATTGCATTTCAGCACGGAGGATTAAAAATTAATTAATGAGTTTGCTAATTAAAGTTGTCATTAAAATCGATTTTTCGCAAACAGATTTAAAATTGATTGCATCGTATTCCTAATTAAATTCTGAATCTGAAAATATATTACATATGTCCTGTTTACTCTTAAAATGTGATCACAGTTAACGAAAATATATTAATTAGTACTAAGATTAAAATTTAAGAAATCGATCCAAAAATGATTTCATCTTATTTTGTATCATTTCCTGATTCAAAAAACATATAGATATGATAAGTTGTATTCAAAGCAAGCTCAGAAAGTTAAAACGAATATAGAAAAGCGCGCTTTAATTCCTGCTTAGCGCAATACACTACCGTGCTATTCTGGCTTGTCAATTTCACTTCGTTTTGCACGTGAAAAATGAGCTATTTCCTTGTCGCGGAGATTTACGAAGCTGAATTGTCTTGGTGAAAAAAATGCAGTGCGTTCAGTTTCATTCCGTGAGTTCGACAGCTTGACTAAATGTAGTAGTTTCGCCTTACGCGACTTGTTACATTTTAATTTAGTCAAGTTTTTGATGGTGTGTGTGTGTGTGTGTGTGTGTGTGTGTGTGTGTGTGTGTGTGTGTGTATGGCATTCCGTTTGTCAAATAATTATTTGGATACTTTTTCATGTTTTTTTCACCAGTTTTAGCTAAATAATCATTATTTAGAAGCTCATGTGCTAAATAAGTAATTGTTTATAAACAATGTAAAACAATTCTAAATAATTTATTTTTTACGTAAACCATTCATTATTTACCTAAACAATTCATTGTTTACGTAAATAATTCATTGTTTACGTAAATAATGATTTATTTAGCAACATTGCTGATTGTTTACAAACAATGTAAAATACGTCTAAATAATATATTGTTTAGGAAAAGCAGTTTTCATTATTTAGGGGAATCAAGAATTGACTTCCAAGCTTTATTTTTTTTCTTTGTGTATATACTATAATTCAATACAACGTATCTCCAAACATTATTTGTCAGAAAATGTTCGTAAATTTGTTTGAATCCTAGAAACCCCTAAATAATGGAAAATGTGTTGGCTAAACAATGAATTGTTTAGGGAAAGCAGTTTTCATTATTTAGGGGAATCAAGAATTGACTTCTAAGCTTCATTTGTTTTCTTTGTGTATATACTATAATTCAATACAAGGTATCTCCAAACATTATTTATCAGAAAATGTTCGTAAATTTGTTTGAATCCAAGAAACCCCTAAATAATGGAAAATGTGTTGGCTAAACAATTCATTGTTTACGTAAATAATTCATTGTTTACGTAAATAATGATTTATTTAGCAACATTGCTGATTGTTTACAAACAATGTAAAATACGTCTAAATAATATATTGTTTACGTAAACAATGAATTGTTTAGGTAAATAATGAATGGTTTACGTAACAAAAAAATTATTTAGAATTATTTTACATTGTTTATAAACAATTAATTATTTAGCACATGAGCTTCTAAATAATGATTATTTAGCTAAAACTGGTGAAAAAAACATGAAAAAGTATCCAAATAATTATTTGACAAACGGAATGCCATATGTATGTGTGTGTGTGTGTGTGTGTGTGTGTGTGTGCCGCCGGGTGCGGAGCGTGCACAGCATTTCCTAAAACTTTGTGTGAAGATGTTTGTTTGATTGTTTGTTTGCTTAACGCCCAGCCGACCACGAAGGGCCATATCTGGGCGGTGCTGCTTTGACATATAACGCCGTGCGCCACACACAAGACAGAAGTCGCAGCACAGGCTTCATGTCTCACCCAGTCACATTATTCTGACACCGGACCAACCAGTCCTAGCACTAACCCCATAATGCCAGACGCCAGGCGGAGCAGCCACTAGATTGCCAATTTTAAAGTCTTAGGTATGACCCGGGGTTCGAACCCACGACCTCCCGATCACGGGGCGGACGCCTTAATTACCACTAGGCCAACCGTGCCGGTTGTGTGAAGATGTTCATGAAACTTTGCGTGAGAGTTTCCAAATAATAACCCCAAATGTTTCTTTCGTTTTTTCGATAAGTGTCTTTGATGTCGTCATGTCCGCCATTTTGCAAAAGTTGAGGTCGCACTGTGGTGACCTCATTGTTTAAGCAAAGTGATTGAAACGTTTGTCAAACATTCTTTGACTCAGTCCAGACTACGGGTTTGCATTTCAGCTCGAAAACTTCAATTCGTTAGTCAATCAAATAATTAGTTATGTGCGTTCGAATTCAATAGAATGTTCACGAACATTTAAAAAACAACCCGCGTAAGGCCGAATTACTATATTTAGTCAAGCTGTGGAACTCACAGAATGAAACTGAACGCACTGCATTTTTTTCTCACAATGACCGTAGTCCGCCGCTTGTGCATAACGGAGTGAAACTGACGAGCCTGTTCAGCGCGGTAGTGGTTTCGCTGTGCTGCATAGCACGCTTTGCTGTACCTCTCTTCGTTTTAACTTTCTGAACGTGTTTTTAATCCAAACATATCATATCTATATGTTTTTGGAATCAGGAACCGACAAGGAATAAGATGAAATTGTTTTTAAATCGATTTGGGAAATTTAATTTTGATCATAATTTTTATATTTTTAATTTTTAGAGCTTGTTTTTAATCCAAATATAACATATTTATATTTTTTTGGAATCAAGAAATGATGTACAATAAGGTGAACGTAAATTTGGATCGTTTTATATAAAAAAAAAGTTTATTACAATTTTCAGATTTTTAATGACCAAAGTCATGAATTAATTTTTAAGCCACCAAGCTGAAATGCAATACCAAAGTCCGGCCTTCGTCGAAGATTGCTTTACAAATATTTCAATCAAATCAAAATTTGATTGAAAAATGAGGGTGTGACAGTGCCGCCTCAACTTTTACAAAAAGCCGGATATGACGTCATCAAAAGTATTTATCGAAAAAAAGAAAAAAACGTCCGGGGATATCATTCCCAGGAACTCTCATGTCAAATTTCATAAAGATCGGTCCAGTAGTTAAACGTTTGGTCTGAATCGCTCTACACACACACACGCACAGACACAGACACACACACACACACACACACACACACACACACACACACACACACACCGTGATACACCACGACCCTCGTCTCGATTCCCCCTCTATGTTAAAACATTTAGTCAAAACTTGACTAAATGTAAAAATGATTGTATTGTATTCCGTATCAATTCCCGAATCTAAAATATATACGTATGAAATTGTCCTCAGCGTGAAACTCGGTTTATGCAAATTACGTCTAATGTTGGCATGCTTCGCTGAGACCCCGGTACGCAGCTCTACCCGTCTCGATTTACGGGTTTCGGCTAGCCAGGTTTTAATAGTTTCGACGATCATTGTGAATGATCCCAGGTTTTCCGACAGTATCGATCTTTTGGTTTCAGATCAACACATTGACTAAGTGTTTTGATATCGCTTAACGCGACCTGTTTTGATATGAATTTGTGTGTATCAATATAATCATGGGATTTTAGAGTTGTCTCTCTCGCGGAGAAGGCTAGTTGAAAAAAAGCTCGCTTTTATGCTAATGCCACAACATTCGTAAATAAACATGTATCTTATCTGCGCTTGTCGCATGTGCCGGTGTGTGTGTGTGTGTGTGTGTGTCAGTGTGTGTGTCAGTGTGTGTGTGTCACAGTATGTGTGTGTGTGTTTGTCCGTGTGTGTGTGTGTGTGACTGTGTGTGTGTGGTATGTCACAGTGCCTAGCACTAATTCACTCTGTGGGAACGCACGCGTGTTGGTGTGTTGGTGTCTGTGCAGAGTGCATGGAGAGTATAAGTTGCGTGCGTATTCCATGAACTTGAATTATCGGTAAGGGGCTCCGCTCACATATGTAACTTCAGCAGGACCGACAACGCACTGCAGATTATCCCAGCCCGCTACACGTTGCATGAAAGGAAAACAGGCCAAGTAGATCTACTCGTCATAATCCCTATCGCGGCATAAATAATAGGCAGTGTCGTCTGTGCCGCTGAAACTGCGCAGGTATATTCTGCCCATGCCCATAATGATTCACTTTTCGTTTAAATACGGACACGAAGTAAACAGTAACCTCTGTGCGCCCAATTGTCAATCCCCCAAATCCCCCTTCCCTCCCCATCTGTCCTCTTTAGTCGACTTGCTACTCACCGTCACTCTGTGGTTTTTAGTCTGGTCCATTTATGTGATATTTGTTTATCAGGTCGATTTGCTCAAGAGTTCTCGGCTCGATATCCTTGCCAGGTGATTTATCTGCAGCGGTCGTCTTTACTCTGACGCTCGTTGGCTCACGAAGTGTAGCCTATGCGATCGTAACTTTGTCTGTCGAGTGTGCGTTTGTGCGTGTGTGCGTGTGTGTGTGCGTGTGTGTGTGTGTATGTCTGTGGTAGAAACTTTAACATTTCCGAGTCTATGTGTGAGTGGTTATCCAAGACTATGGATAAAGCTCGCATAAGATTACGTCACGGTCAAAAGTGTTTGACGTCAATTAATGCATCATGACGGCATGCCTCCCTGTAGTCTTTCTCTCTCGCGTGGTGTGTGTGGTCTCGGTCATTGTTATTTTGAGCGGGCCGAGACTATTTGGCAGTCGTGTCCCTGTAAGTAGGCTACATGCAGACACAGACAGATCTAGATCTAGTGTCTCTCTTTCTTGCACAGTGTCACCTAAGCTTACTGTGTGTGTGGGTGTGTATGTGTGACGGAGTGATTGAGTTTGTGTTACTGTTTGTCTATTTCTTACGTGAGCCTTGAAGGCTTCGCCTCTTGTTTTCTTGACTTTTTTAACACCTCCCCTTTTACACACACACACACACACACAAGAAAGAGGCACTATAACCACACACACACACAGGTGCATTCACACACGCACGCACAGAAACACACACAGCAGTATACTGAAGGTGAGACCGACAAACGTGCACACACACACACACACACACACACACACACACACACACACACACACACGCACACCAAGAGAGGGAGAGAGGGGCACGCACGCACATACACACACACATACAGACGAAAATACACACACCAGGGGCGGACGAGGGGGGGGGGGGCACAGGGGGCACGTGCCCCCCCCCCCCCGGAAAAATAAAAAAAAAATAAAAAGAAGAAGAAAAAAAAAAGATTTTTCTATGCTGATTCTATGACCATTTCTAAGTTCAAATGGCACCAGATGGCACCATTTTGCTTCTTTGGGCAAAAAAAATTTCCGGGGGGGGGGGCATGCCCCCAGACCCCCCTAGCACAATTCGGGCGCTTCGCGCCCATCACATTCACTTTCGATTCAAAGTGCCCCCCCCCTTACAAAGCAACTGATCCGCCCCTGCACACTCACACACAGAAATACACACTCACACACACAGAATTTCACACACACAGAATTACACACACCAAAACTCACACACCTCCAATTCAAAGTGAATTTTTACTATCTAAAAACAACATATGCCAAAGAAAACACCAATGCAATCAGTCACAGAATGACATGGAAGAAGAGCATAGAAAATAAAGAAGCAGCTGGTGCAACATGTTTGCATAGAAAAGTAATTAATTAAACAAAGCTATATAACTTCAATGAGAACAGAAACAGCTACAAAAAGATGCCGGAAATGTCATAAATATTTGTTTTTTAACAAACAGCAAAAAGAATTATGCAAGTAAGTCAAAACACAAAATTGCTTCAAAAGTTGTTCAAAACAAACATTTTACAGGCGTTTCACATTTCAGAAATCACACCATGGCACTTGGTAAATCATCATTTAATTGGTTTTTTTAATTCAAAACACTGCATGGGAGATGGCAATGAGGGACTTGTCAGTTACTGTTTTACTATCTAAAAAAAATGTTCTTCAACATGTAATTCTTCGGTGCAAAAGCCTAAAAACAGGGCTTGTTACGCAGAGGTTATATGCCGAGTCTCAGTACATGATTATTAAAAATAATGGTCGAAGTTGGCGGATCATGAAAAATGCGAGCTTCAGCAAGCTTTTTCATGACCGCGAACTGAGACCATTAATTTTGATAATCACTGAGACGAGGTATGTAACCTCTTTATTCCTCCTTTCTTCAGTTATTCAAAGAAAAGAGGAGTTTTTGTGCGAAAGTTTGATCGAATCATATTCACCCAACCATTCTACCTGCGCAGGCGATCGATTAATGCGCGGTTGTATAGTTCCGTGCAAATCATTCAATTCTGTTAACACTTCTTGTCAGTTTCCATGTTTTGAACTAAAAATCAAGTACACTGTTATGTCGTCATTCTGCTGTGGCGGTAAAGGCAGATAGTGTGTGTTCTGTTCATGTTTTGGTATCGCTCAGGAAATGTTCTTTCCTCGAACGTGACTAGCAGACGAAGTTTTACACCCGTGTTCCAACGTTAAAAACTGTATGAAGTTCAGTTTTCTGGGGCAAAATAGTGTATGAAACCGCTGCATGTTATTAAAGTTGATTAAATGTTTGCAATTGATTGCGTGTGATCTGTTTATAAAATGAAATATTGTTGAAAACTGACCGTCGGATTGCAGTCTTGTCGATGCAGCCGAAATCTGGGAGGGGAACTACTCGTGTCGCTAGACTAAGTATGAGTTACTTTTCCTTGGACTCTTGCTAGCGATAAACGATTGTGCACGGCAGATCACAGGCGGAAGGTATCGTTCACTAGTCTTTCTATGTAAGTAGTGGTCCAGTGAACGATACCTTCCGCCTGTGGCGGGCACATCTGAATTCAGAAAACAACCAAACTCATGGATTTTATATTGAGATTCATGTGTTCAAGCCTGTAGTTGCTGGTTTAAATGCGGTATGGTAGTATACAATATTGTTTGCTCCAGAAATGTATATTTTGTACATTAGAGTCAGTGTTCTGAACTTTTGAGTCGCAAAAAGTAGATCCACAATGTGTACAGTCTCTACCCATGAGCTATCGAGGATTCAGGCCCGTTGTTGGGTAAGTGATTTTGGCTGTTGGGTAAGTTCTACCGAAAAATAACTAGCCCTACAAGTTTACAGAGAGAAAGAAGCAGAGGGGGAAATAAAGTGACATATTTTGCAACAAGGCAAAGAGATTTTGCAACAAAAGCGTTTTTGCCTTTACCCATCTAGCGTCACATTAATATCAATAGGACAAGCTGTCTGGGATCTATCCAGACGGAAAAAACAGCCTTTAACTTTGAGTGAAAAGTTTGGGCTCACCATCTCAGATCTGGCCATATATGTATAATACCAAAACCTCAACTTGGTCACATGCAAACAAAATTAACATTCTGAATGCTAGCTGTGGTCAGTTTGAACTTTTTTTTATGAATTAATTTTGTACACAATTATTTCAGGGGCGGAGCAGTTAAGCCAGAGGGGGGGGGGGGGGGGGTTACAACCTGGGGTCCAGGGGTAGACCCCTTGTGGGGTACATGGGCAATGCCCCGTTGGGGGGTCTCGGGGGCTTTGCCCCCCAGAAGCTGAAGAGTTTTAGCTATTTTATGAACAATTTAAATAAATTTTATGGCTTATCCTTGATTTTAAACATGATCAACTGGTGTCAGCAGCCACTCATTATTGGCTCACGTAAGTGTAGCCTATGCGATGCTAAACTTTGTCTGTCTGTGCGTGTGTATGTGTGTGTGTGTGTATGTGTGTGATAGAAACTTTAACATTTGACTAAACACCGAAATACTAATTTTACTTGGTTATTATCCAAGCAACAGCTTCAAAATATTGAAGCAATGATCAACATTTCGTCGGCACGTATGTAGTTAAAGTGTGTAACCAAAGAAAATGGGTGGTGGGGGGTTTTGGGGGGTTAAAAACAGGTGACAGGGTTGTGTCGTGTGTGGTATGTAGACCAGGTCAGGGGTCAAGGTTAGGTCAGCTCGCGTGAAGGATTGTGGTATAGATACAGTTATCACCGAGCTGCAGTTCGCCGATTCGGAGAAGACGATTTCACATTGTTCGGTTTCGTAGCTCCAGAAAAATAGATAAAGAAGATACCAAAGGAGATTTCCTACAGGTTAATCTGCACATCGTGTTTCCAGTGTCTGCGCGAGGAAGCGCTGTCGAAACCTGCACAGCGTGTTTCCAGTGTCTGCGCGAGGGAGCGCTGTCGAAAGCGCAGTGTCGATCTGGCCATTTGGCAGTCGTGTCCCCGTAAGTAGGCTACAGACAGACAGATCTAGATCTAGTGTCTCGCACTCTTGCACCGTGTCACCTAGCTTACTGTGTGTGTGTGTGTGTGTATGTGTGACGGAGTGACGGAGTTTGTGTTACCGTTTGTTGATTTCTTACGTGAGCCTTGAAGGCTTCGCCTCTTGACTCTTGTTTCTTTTAAAGTTAGTATTCTTTCTTTTCTTTATTTGGTGTTTAACGTCGTTTTCAACCACGAAGGTTATATCGCGACGGGGAAAGGGGGGGAGATGGGATAGAGCCACTTGTTAATTGTTTCTTGTTCACAAAAGCACCAATCAAAAAATCGCTCCAGGGGCCTGCAACGTAGTACAATATATCACCCTACTGGGAGAATGCAAGTTTCCAGTACAAAGGACTTAACATTTCTTATATACTGCTTGACTAAAATCTTTACAAACATTGACTATATTCTATACAAGAAACACTTAACAAGGGTAAAAGGAGAAACAGAATCCGTTAGTCGCCTCTTACGACATGCTGGGGAGCATCGGGTAAATTCTTCCCCCTAACCCGCGGGGGGTAAAGTTAGTATTAATTTTTGTTTTGTTGACAGGGTGGGGGGGGGGGGGGGGGGTGGGGGGGGGGGGGGGTCCGGAACCCCTGTATTTTATCACAAAATTCCCACTGTGCACAGAGAGCATCCAGACTGTTTACTTTTGGTATGTGACCAAGTGGAGGGATTGGTCTTATCCCATGTAAAAACATGGCCAGATCCTAGATGGTGAGCTGAACTGTTAACATAAGAAAGAGTGTGCCTTTATCATATCCAACTCAAGGTGACAGATTGTAAGACTCACAACACAACTGTAAAAGTATGGCGGTACCAATCTGGAGAAGGAAGGTAGGGGACGTGCCATTCTATATATCACGGGACTGGCTCCAAAAGACACAGAAGCAAGTGTAGTTCTACCTACTTATACCATTGCTACATGCAGTATGGATACAAGAGGGCAAACACTTCATTTATGGACAAGGACTTTTCTATGTGCATGTTGCTTGGTCGCACACAGAAATGCATACATTGCACACACAGCATTCAAGTGATACTGCTTCTACACGATCATTAGTTGGCATAAATCTGTGTTCAAAGATAACTAATCCTTCTGAGTAAACAATCGTGTCAACCACCACTGTAAGGTAAGGTAAGGTAAGGTAAGGTAAGGCAAGGTAAGGTAAGGTAAAATCATAGTCCTGTGGGGTTGCTGTCTCCCTGGGGAAGGCATTGGCTGCCATACAGCTACCCATATTTTTATATTTAGTCAAGTTTTGACTAAATATTTTAACATCGAGGGGGAATCGAAACGAGGGTCGTGGTGTATGTGTGTGTGTGTGTGTGTGTGTGTGTGTGTGTCTGTGTGTGTGTGTAGAGCGATTCAGACTAAACTACTGGACCGATCTTTATGAAATTTGACATGAGAGTTCCTGGGTATGAAATCCCCGAACGTTTTTTTTCATTTTTTTGATAAATGTCTTTGATGACGTCATATCCGGCTTTTCGTGAAAGTTGAGGCGGCACTGTCACGCCCTCATTTTTCAACCAAATTGGTTCAAATTTTGGTCAAGTAATCTTCGACGAAGCCCGGGGTTTGGTATTGCATTTCAGCTTGGTGGCTTAAAAATTAATTAATGACTTTGGTCATTAAAAATCGGAAAATTGTAAAAAAAAATAAAAATTTATAAAACGATTCAAATTTACGTTTATCTTATTCTCCATCATTTGCTGATTCCAAAAACATATAAATATGTTATATTTGGATTAAAAACAAGCTCTGAAAATTAAATATATAAAAATTATTATCAAAATTAAATTGTCCAAATCAATTTAAAAACACTTTCAGCTTATTTCTTGTCGGTTCCTGATTCCAAAAACATATAGATATGATATGTTTGGATTAAAAACACGCTCAGAAAGTTAAAACAAAGAGAGGTACAGAAAAGCGTGCTATCCTTCTTAGCGCAACTACTACCCCGCTCTTCTTGTCAATTTCACTGCCTTTGCCATGAGCGGTGGACTGACGATGCTACGAGTATACGGTCTTGCTGAAAAATGGCAGCTACTTGACTAAATATTGTATTTTCGCCTTACGCGACTTGTTTTTTCTCCCTGCAGGCGTGTGTTCATGTTTTCCAAGCCTTTACATTGGATAAGAACATTCTTCCCTTCGGACACACTGAAAAAATCATCAGCCTGACTGCTTCCTGCGAAGAGCTGGATTTTGGTTTGTTTGCTGAATAGACGATTTTCAGAAATAATTCTGTCGCGTTAGCACGAGTTCTAAAAGAGTGAGTACCCTTGCATTTGCGCAGACAAACATTGCCATATGCTTCCTGTACACATGTTTGAGACACGCCCTCTCGCTAGTGACTGGCCTTTAATGCCACGTGGGAAATAAGGTCACATGGGGAAACTTTCCCATGTGACATTACAGGCCAGTCACTAGCGAGAGGGTGTGTCTCGAACACCTATACAGGAAGCATATGGCAATGTTTGTCTGGCAAATGCAAGGGTACTCACTCTTTTACAACCCCTACAAACCCGACAGAAAGTTCAAAATTCTGCAGCACGCCTGATCCTCAAAGCACGAAAAAAAGATCATGTCACACCACTTCGCCGCACACTCCACTGGTTACCCATCCAAGCCCGCATTGAATACAAACTCTCCTGTCCACTCTCTGCTTTCACTTCTTCTCTGCCTCGTCTCCTGCTTATTTCTCTGAACTTCTCACTGTTTACACTCCTGCTAGACAACTCCGCTCCTCTTCTGATAGCCGCACCCTAGTCATCCCACACACAAAATCAAAAGCATATGGACAACGCACTTTTGCATTTTGCGCATCTACTCAATGGAACTCTCTCCCCTCTCACATTCGCCACTCTCAGTCAGTACAGTCATTCAAGCGAGCACTCAAAACTCACCTCTTCCAGAAACACAACTCCTAAAGTCGCAACATTTTGCCATCCTGTTCTGTAACGGTTCCATCTCTATTCAGCTTGTTATTTTTGTCTTTTGTTTTAAATTATTATAAATATAATTTTTCACTGCAGTAGTCCTTTAACTTTAACCCTTAGCTGTAAGCTAGATATGCACAAGTCATGTCGGTGCCACATAATGCTGACACACATGTTCCTGTGCATAGTTTATGGATAACGTGTAGTTGGGAAGTTAAGAGTAGAAATAATTAGTATTTAGTGTAGGAGGAGGGTTGGGGGTGGGTAGGGAGGGGGTGGGTATGGTTTACTTTGAGCAGGTCGGTTTCAGTTTTAATAAACAATTCTAGAGAATTGTGTATCTTATATTTGAGTCTTTCGTGTTTTAGACATTGATGCATTTAATAGTTTAAACGAGTTGCCTTTTGTTTTATCATTCTGGTGTTTATCTAGATGTGCTGTGTATCTTATAAGAAGTTCTTAAAAGTTCGAAGTTATTTTAGCATATAGGTTTTTTTATGGTCTTAACAGTTAAACATGTATTACGTTATCATTAAGATTCATGCTTTGTTAGCACTAAGCAGTTGTTTTAATCAGTCTGGTTTTCTCTTGTTTTCATCTTATGAACATTCTAAATGTTAGACTAACTTATTGTCTTGTACAGAATAACAACTGTGTGAATGGTGCTATACTGAATGAAAGAGTGTGACATGAAGTTCTTGTACATCATTGTAAAGAGTGTGAATGACGTTTTAGTTTAGATGTCAAGCGCTTAGAGCAAGCCTTTTTAACGAAAGTTTTTGATTTAGCGCTATATAAATGTTCTTATTATTATTATTATTATTATTATTATTATTATTATTATTATTTCCGGAATATGTCTATTCATTTTGCAGATTGACTTAGGGTGTCGGTTAAAATTTACTTGGCAAAAAATTCCCACTGTGCACAGGCATGAGTCCAAGTGGAAGGATGCTGTTATCCCGTGTAACATCCTGGATAGATACGTGGCAGTGTAATGATCGCTTACCAAGTGGAAGGATGCTGTTATCCCGTGTAACATCCTGGATAGATACGTGGCGGTGTAATGATCGCTTACCAAGTGGAAGGATGCTGTTATCCCATGTAACATCCTGGATAGATACGTGGCGGTATAATGATCGCTTAAGAAGTGGAAGGATGCTGTTATCCCGTGTAAAATCCTGGATAGATACGTGGCGGTGTAATGATCGCCTACCAAAGAAGGAACAGTATCTTTCAGAAACAAAAAGGTGCAATTTTGTTTACACTGAAATGAGAAAAAAGTTGCAGAGATGGGGTTGGGATCAAGTAGAGGAAGCAGTCTTAGAGCAATGTGCATAAATGATTCAAACAAGCATATCTTATTTTAGATAGAACACACTTACTTTCATTAAGAAAACCGTACAAAGCCTTTTGTACATACAGTAAGTGGTGTATTCAAAAGTCATGACAAGATACAAAAGCAATAAATACTCAAGTGAGAGAAAGACACAATCTTCTTCAAATAGAACTTGTGTATTATGCAGAGGTACATACTACTGCACACCACTCCATGAGCAATTATATACATTTCCAGGAATTCTCACAAACAACAAAATGTTAAATTTAAAAAATGGAAGCAACAAGGGCAAGGAATAAGAACTGGGTCAATGCCGTCACACAACTTTAACAACAAAGTTTTGGAAAATGAAAAAGAAAAGGTTCAAACTTTGAGGTGAAATCACAATTATGGAATCACAATTACTTATGTGTTTAAATAAAATAGGGATAAAATCAACATGCGTAGATATGGATATGTATGCAAATTATTCTGAGGGGAAAAATACCAACTCAGTGCAAACAAACAAACATAAAAGCGTAGAAAACATTGGAGCCGGTTAGCTATTCTTTAACAAGTTTTCATCCTAAAACTATTTCTTAGGAAATCTCTCAGAGCCAACAGAACGAACAGCAAGAAAGCACACAGTCCTTTTTGGAGAAAATGGGACTGAATTTTGGACAACAAATGATAGATTTTCCTGGCAGTCGAATAAGAAAAGAGTTCTCAAATTATCCACATGCATAAAATATAAGCCCAAGACATGTTAAAAGTCATTTTAAAAACACAGGGATAAAACAATGGGATGAGGTAGATAACATATCACGGCACTGTTTAGTAGGCATGCACACAGGATGTTCCATTTTCCACTCCTTTTCTCTCACTAGTCCTCAAGGAACAGACATTCTTGTACAGGTATACGAAGGTAAACATCCCTTTCCAAACAACCCCATCCATAGCCCAAATATCATTCTGATTCTCATCAACTTACTTGTCCTTTGCAGGTTCTGTTCCACCATCCTTACAATTTCTGACATTACTCTTCTACCCTATCTTTTTCTCTCCTTCCTTTTCTTCTCCCTGTTCTCTGTTGTAATTAAGCCTCACCTATTCACTCTTCAGTTTACAAATACTTCTCCTCACATCTCTCTTAAATTGTTCTTTCACTATCACTTACCCACAGTACCTAGTCCACATTGTTCATCTCTTACCCTTTATTTCTTCTCGTTACCCCTATCATTACCCTATCTTTTTAGAACAAATGATTTTATAGAATATTCTGAATTCTTCTATAAGCTGTCGCATCTTTTCTGTACACACAAACTAAAGTAGTAACCAAGGCACAGTAAAGAAACGGACAGAAAAAACGGTGAGGGACCTGTATCAGAAATAATCGCTCAACGACAAACCATTCATGAAAATTCAATTTGAAACACACACATATATACATACACACACAACCACGAAAAGGTAAGTTAGTAGAGCCCTAATGAAACAAATGGTTTGTGTTTAAAGGGCCAAGCAAATTAGGCTTGCACTGAGATGGGAATGAACTGTTTTAATTCAAGATTACATTAACATTAAAAACCAAATATAGTCTGCACCTCAAAACCAACTGTCCATGCTTTAGTTTTACCCCAAAAAGATAGGTATATTGCACATTATATTAAAAAAAAGTACGGTTTGACCAGAATCTGCGCCTGTTATTAAAAGGAACAGACATATTTTACCAATTACCCGAAGTCAAAAGATCCAGCACATATCTTTCAACGTCTTCAAAACCATGAGGAAGATGTTTTTTGGACAATATCTGCACACGTCATAAAACCAAAAGATTTTACTTGTCTTCCAAAATCAACCATCCAGCACATGTCCTTTAAGTGCCACCAAAAAACATGAGGAAGTTGATTACAGCATTAAGACTCAATATAAAACCAACAAGCATTTTACCAACTAACCCAAAGTCACAAAATGTCACATAGGCTAGTAATAAAACCAACAGGTAGTTACCCAAGTTACCCCAAGTCAAAGATCCAGCACATCTCCTTCAACTACGTTCAAAGGCCATGAGAAAATTGTATAAAGAAATTAACAAAGTCACAAGATACTTTAAGAAATTAAAAAGCCACATTGCCACAGCCCGACAAAAATAGAATGCATGCATTTTACGGTTGACCTACACTACAAGAAGAATTTACTGTCACCAATTATACCCAAGTCTGAAGACCACAGCTTATTGTTTTAGGGAGATTATCTTGTTTGCATTGCCCACATAACTGCATATATTTAATGAAAAACAAAAATGTATTTCAGCAAGAATAACCATAGACTTGTAGAGAAGTCACACCAGCTGGTGTTTTTTTTTTATTGCACAAGCAAAGCTTTGATTATAGGCAGACTAAATATATGATACTTCTGATAAGTTCTAAACTAAGCATCAAATTCTTCTGCTGAATTCTAAAAGGCCAAAGTTATGGGTTTTTCCAACAGTTTAACCAAAGAGAACAGCTTCATAGCACAAGTCTGGGGTCATACTGTGCTCAGCCGTTTCCTCGATTGTACATGTAGTGTTACATACAGACATTTCTTTTGAGCAAACACAGCTACCAGGTAACAATACATGCCTATTAAATTACCTAACAGCTGGACATAACATATACACCATTGCCACTGGCCATGCCATTGCATCATTTCAAGATATGTGGGGGAAAAGCAGCAACGGTGATAATTCTAATGAATATAGAGTTGGCAAGACAACAAAAACAATTAAAAAAATTACAGGCAGAACGGTATGTTGAAGTATTGGTATTTGTATAACTGATATTACCATAAACACTGATGTTTTTGTTGTTGTCTTTGCTTGAAATCAAAACTGCAGTTTTGAATCCCTTAACTCTTCAGTGCCTTGATTCATGCAGTTTGCCAAAAAGAAAACTTGTCCGAGAGATAAACTAATATGCAGTCATGAAGAAAATAATGCCAAATCTTTGCATCTCTCTTTTTATCTCCATCAGTTCATGCATACTGGACTGCTCAAAACTGTAAACGGAGAGTGAGAATGTGAAATGTGCAAGTACACACGCATGAATGTGTGTGTTTCAAACTTGCTTTCCATACACTTCAACTTTTAACTTTCACTCTAAAAGATGCGTCATTCAGAACTGATTCTGATACTACATAAAAGGAAGAAAACAATATTATGAATCATCAAAGGAAACAAATGAAAGGAAATTTCTGATCAAACATAAAAGGTAGAAGCCTGACACCAGCATTTCAATAACACTCACCAACCAGAACTGACTTTCATACATAAGAAGTCAGAAAGTTTTTGTTTGTGGAGAAAAAAAGGTACACATTCTGGGTAATATTTCTAGAATACAATTCCCAATACAACCCAAACCCACAGTACACTACAATCATGCAGTAGTAATAACTTGGTTACATTAAACATACAACTGGCTTTATAAAAATAAATACTGCAGACTACTCAATCAATTAACAGTCATGGTTTTAAACAGAGACAGACAAAGAAAAAAGCAAGAACAAAAACTGACAACATTTCTATCAAACAAAAACAATATCAAATAAAAGAATTTACAAACAAACAAAGGTAGTCTTCAAAACAAGTAATTTCAGCACCTAAATATGAGTAAGAAAACTGGTTTTATGTAAGTACCCCAAATCTAGAAATCCACATACAAACACAAAACACACACAAAACAGGTATGAAGATTTGCAAACAAAATTAACCTTATACTGTAAAGGAAATACTTCTTTTAAAATCAAACAATCAGAGACACAAATCAACACTAACAGTAACAGGACAGACAGAGTCTGTTAACAGACCAACAAGAACAATTTCGGTTTGCTCACAGCATCAAGCAAACACAACTCTTGCTACTATTCACAATAAGCCATATAACCAATCATCTCTGGTGTTCCTTTGGACACTATATGTATATCCCTTGGATCCTATATTCTTTTCCTACTATTTTTGTTGGATACTATAGGAAGAAAATAGCAGCACTAACACTTGAATAAAAGGCAGTAAGTATCCTACTAAAAATCGTTTTTGTTGTGAGAATCTCAAGGGAAGTAACAACCTAGAAGAAGATGTGTGCTGTGGAGCTGGAATAAACTATTTTCCCTTCAGGATCTGGTAAACTATAGATTTCAGCTACGAGAAACCTTATCCTTGGGTAACAGAACTACAACGTATGGCCGTTAAAACTACACACCACAGCATTACCAAACAGTTCCCGACAATGATAACCTTGATATATTTTTTGTACAACAAAAACATGAACCTTAATTAACTGAAACTCATTGTTCTTAATTCCCACCTGTCAATACATTTCATTGGCTAAATTTTAGTCGTAGCTACATATACAATGTACCACCCAGTGAACAGAAAATGTTGCTTGTGAACTGAAGAAACTGGTCATTTCTGATACACAAAGTGATTACTTCATGGATACTACATTACGACAGAATTGCTGAACTTCTTCACATTTTTTTAAAAAAGTGATCCCAAGGACTGCCCAAACATTCAGAAAATGGCAAAACATTAATATCATGGGCCTTTTGGGGAGGGGGGGAAGGTAATGAGTTCAAAGTTTCAGTAAAGTTCCACAAAAATGGAAGTGAGGGGGTGGAACGGACAATAATTTGAATAACGTCCGATTTGCTTTGGTCAAATGGAAAAATACAAACGTATTTCTCTGGAAGAAAAAACTCTTTTGACAGTGTAAAAATCACCCACATAACGCTGACAGCAAATCCAGGAAGCTACAGATCAGGCAGGATAATTTTAACACATGATCCTTGGTAAAACAGATATTTTTCACCAAAAACAAGTTCAATTTTACCAGCACACTGCCCAATACTTTCACAAAATTAATTGAATTATGTTGATTGTACTGTAACCTTCTGCCACATAGACATATTCATCCTTCTAAATGTGTGGCAATGCATCAAGAGAGGTAAAGCAAGGAAAGCCCTACATTGTAGGACCTATCTGGAATGTAATATGTGGGGTTGTGTTACATGTCTTGTTCTTACTTTTTTTTTTTTTTACAATGATCTGTTATTTACCATGTTTTCCATGTTGTGTTTGATGTTTTTGCAACTCTGATGCACACTGCATTTGACAGTGTTTTTATCGGTATCCTATAACTGTCAGGAAATCTAGTTTCCCTTTCTTCCAACCATATTAAAATAGTTGGCCACATTGTAAAAATCCATGCCCTTTCCTCTTCTTTTTCAAATAATCAAGTTGAAACCCAACTGAACTAACAACCGCATTGCACTGAATTGTTAAAAGCCGGTAAAAAATAACAACAACAGTTTCAAAACTGGAATCTGGAATAAAAAAAGCCCTCAAAGGTAAATCACACACAAGAATGTACTTTTGCATAAAGCATCAAAGCAAACAATTTGAAATAATACGTAGAAACCAATGCCCACTCTCTTGCCACAGAAACTCAATCACAAATACCTCTTAACACAAGAGCCCATTCACTGTAAATGATTCCAACAGGTACAAAACACATCTATATATACGACTTGTGTCTGTGTGTGTGTGTGTGTGTGTGTGTGTGTGTGTGTGTGTGTGTGTGTATGTGTGTGTGTGTCTGTCTGTCTGTCTGTGTGTGTGTGTGTGTGTGTGTGTGTGTGTGTGTGTGTATTCGCGATGCACGGCCAAAGTTCTCCATGGATCTGCTTCAAATTTGGTGGGCATATTCAGGTAGACCCCGGACACAACCTGGTCGATGAGAATTTTCAACACGTGCTCTCAGCGCGCAGCGCTGAACCGATTTTGGTTTTTCTGTTCATCTTCCCAGATCCATTCCCAATAACTCTTCCTTAACTTCTCCAGTGTTTTGCGTTTATCTCCCTTCCTTCGTGTGGCGTCAATCCATATTCCCGTTACGATTTTTAGAAGGTCACTGTCCACAACGCTTTCATCCCGGCGAAGCCGGATATTCCCGTTACTAATTTTAGAAGGTCACTGTCCACAACGCTTTCATCCCGGCTTCGCCGGGTATTCCTCTACTTCTTCCCGGCAAAGCCGGGTATTCAGCTCTACTTCTTCCCGGCAAAGCCGGGTATCATTCGGCTCTACTTCTTCCCGGCGAAGCCGGGTACCCGGCGAAGCGGGTATTCATTCTAGTATAACCATAATTCTCTAAACAAAATTGTAAACAAATTCATGTACAGGTTAAAATCACATGCATTCACATACACATTTCAATGAAATTTAGCCAAAACGTATCTAAAATAAACTTAAATCAAAACTGCCCTTGAATGGGAGTTAGTCAAGTTTCTACAATTTTCTTGACTCAAAAACTCAAGAGTTCAAATATCAAACAATATCAAAAATGCAGCCTATGTGCAAAAGACCAAAGTTGGTGTTCTGACAATCTTCTTTGCACACATTATCAAGCTGAAAATAAATCAAAAGCTTAATATCACTGTACAAATGTACGTATTTGTCTATCAAAACTTAACAACAGATATGTAACAGTTATAAAACTAGACATCTTTGTTTACTAGAAATTTGGCGTCATCTGTGCAAAAACGTGCTTATCTTTTTTCTTGATAGAACAGTGTATTCAGATCTGTTTACCCTAAACCCGAGGCAAGAGTACTTTCCCAAAAAGTTGTGTATTTTTCAAAAAGTTGGTGTACTTTACAAGCAAAGCCATATGGGCTAGGGAAAATGTACGCGTGGGTGCAAACGTGTTTGTGTAAGAATAGCATGTCTTGTGAACACCTTCAGAATTTAACTCCTTCCAATACAACAGGGATAAAACAATTTTATTTACCTGTCAGTTTATAGCATTATAACCAGTGTCTTCCAAACAGATTGATAATGAAAAGATGAAGTTCGTGAAATAACATCTGCGGTTGACAGTGGCAAGTTCATTTTTACAATCATCTCAGAAAACATTGCTTCAGCACGGACTACAGCCTTTTCTTCTGGCAGGATTTCCTTTGCAGGAATGAACTTCATAATTCCTTGGCAGCTTTCAGCGGATTTCTTTGCAGCAACCTTGTCCAGGTGAGTTTTGGAAATGCAGTGTCGTTCGATGTCATATTTCCCAGCATTGGCAACGGAGAAATCTGATTTACTATACTTGCAGTGTGCATGACTTTTTCCCATAGTAGACTCCACAATTCCTGGCTCTTTCTTATATTTCTCCAAGAAAATCTGCTGCTTCTGCTGCTTAGACTTGGTACAGTCATCCGAAACTGACACATTTTACCGCTTCATTTTGCCACGATTGTCCAGACGATCGCACGTGCCAACAACTGAACAATGTTTCCACAGCTGAAGACTCGCTGTCATTGTTATCTCCCTTCGACCGAAACTGGTATCAGTTGTACCATCCCGTAATCAGCACACCAACACCGGAAAACGTATTCTAAACTTTTTCTTATGCGTATTTTGTGCGTGTGTCGCGTATTTGCGTACCGATAATAATTTTGCATACAAAATACGCCCAAATCGTACTAGTAAACAGGTCTGTGTATTGCAGTATAATAATGCCCGGTGAAAGAGTTTCTTTCGAATTACACAATACAAAACATTACAGGACAGAATTTAAAAGCCGTAGAAGGTACTCAAACAAAAAAGACACTTGAGCAGACACACACTTGTTTGGCTCTCCACATGCATATCTTTGGTGCAAGCACATCAAATTTGCAAGCCGATCCGAACAAAAGCTGTACCAATGATCTTTTACAGATATTTAAACTCAAGTCTTCTAAAACAACCAGAGCCTGTGAGTAGGTGTGAATGAGGTTTGGAAATTATGTGATGCAAAATTGCGAGTACCAATTACTTCTTGGAGATCCTGTGAGCAGACCGGCCATTTTGTTCCAAGAACTTCAATCCGTTCTTGTCTGTCAGGACTTTGGTCTTGGAGCTTTTGCTGTCGCTCGACTGCTCCTCGTCTGTGATGCTTTCGTCACTGCTGCGAGAGTCCTTCTTTAGCTGTTGGGATAAAAAAAAAAAAAAAAATTGACAATTGTAGAGAATGGTTTGATGGAACAGTTTTAGCAGCATCATTTAGCGAGTAACTCAGTGATTTGCCCTGTCATGTACACAGACTACATTTTTATTTTGTCTTTTTAAATATCTGTCAGTGCTCAGGTCATTAGTGTACATGTAGTAACTATGAACAATCTGAGAATGCAAATAAAGTCCTCTTCACTACAATCAAACTCAAAGAGCGTATCCTTGGCAGCTAGGAAGATGAGGAGCAACCACAAAATGAATACATAAGCCTTAAAAGTCAAAGAGGGTGTTCTCACAGTGAGGGGATAAGTAGAACCAAATGACAGGTAGACACAACAGACACAAAGAGGGCCTCCTTGGTGATGAGGATGAAGTAGAACCAGACGACAGGTAAACACAATAGATACAAACTGTACTCACCTGTCCCGTGAAGAGGGCCTCTTTTGGTGATGATGATGATGAACTAGAACCAGACGACAGGTAGACACAATAGATACAAACTGTACTCACCTGTCCCGTGAAGAGGGCCTCTTTGGTGATGATGATGATGATGAACTAGAACCAGACGACAGGTAGACACAATAGATACAAACTGTACTCACCTGTCCCGTGAAGAGGGCCTCTTTGGTGATGATGAGGATGAAGTAGAACCAGACGACAGGTAGACACAATAGATACAAACTGTACTCACCTGTCCCGTGAAGAGGGCCTCTTTGATGATGATGATGATGAAGTAGAACCAGACGACAGGTAGACACAATGGATACAAACTGTACTCACCTGTCCCGTGAAGAGGGCCTCTTTGGTGATGATGAGGATGAAGTAGAACCAGATGACGTGCAGCACCTGCAGTGTGATCAGCAGGCCGTTGAACAGGTAGTAGATGTCACACATGCCCACCACCGGCACCGCCTGGTACAGCGTGCTGCGGATGATCCTACACAGCCACACACATCAGTGTCATCATCTGTCATCATCGTCATCTTCATCATAATACCAATCATCATCATCATCATCATCATCTTAACATTTACTGACAAAATAAAATGAAAATGGGGGATTTTGGGTCTTGAGGTCCATGCCACTTTGCTCCAATCAGGCGTCAAAGAATACAAAACGGGACATTTTTCATCATCACCAATATAATACCACCACCACCTTCCGCCTTCATTTATCATCTATATGAAATAAAAATAGGGTTTTGGGGGCTGGAGACCTACAACACGTTGCTCCAGTCAGACAGGGAAGCAACCAGATTCAAACATCCTAACAAATACATTTAGCATGTAGTAACAATTAAAACTCAAAACTGGACCAAACAAAGACCAATATAACTTCTGTACTTATATCAAATAACCAGATTACTTCCCTTTGGTTATTTGATATCTTAACAACGCTCTGCCTCATTTCGTTTAAGATTCTGTTCTGTACTTGTTATGTCCTTGTCAAGTATGTGCTTGTAATATATAGCTACAATGTATACTCAATTGTCAAAAATATATTGTTATGTGCGTGAACCAGTACAATAATAAACAAGTCGCGTAAGGCGAAAATACTACATTTAGTCAAGCTGTGGAACTCACAGAATGAAACTGAACGCACTGCAGTTTTTAACAATGACCGTAGTCCGCCGCTCGTGCAAAACGCAGTGAAACTGGCGAGCCTGTTTAGCGCGGTAGTGGTTTGGCTGTGCTGCATAGCACGCTTTACTGCACCTCTCTTCGTTTGAACTTTCTGAGCGTGTTTTTAATCCAAACATATCATATCTATATGTTTTTGAAATCAGGGACTGACAAGGCATAAGATGAAATTGTTTTTACATCCATTTCGGAAATTTAATTTTAATGATAATTTTTATATTTTTAATTTTCAGAGCTTGTTTGTAATCCAAATATAACATATGTATATGTTTTTGGAATCAGAAAATGATGAAGAATAAGATGAAATTGTTTTTGGATCGTTTTATAAAAAAATAATTTTAATTACAATTTTCCGATTTTTAATGACCAAAATCATTCATTAGTTTTTAAGCTACCAAGCTGAAATGCAATACCAAAGTCCGGCCTTCGTCGAAGATTGCTTGGCCAAAATTTCAATCAATTTGATTGAAAAATGAGGGTGTGACAGTGCCGCCTCAACTTTTACAAAAAGCCGGATATGACGTCATCAAAGGAATTTATCGAAAAAATGAAAAAAACGTCCGGGGATATCATTCCCAGGAACTCTCATGTCAAATTTCATAAAGATCGATCCAGTAGTTTAGTCTGAATCGCTCTACACACACACACACGCACAGACAGACAGACACACACACACACACACACCACGACCCTCGTCTCGATTCCCCCTCTATGTTAAAACATTTAGTCAAAACTTGACTAAATGTAAAAAAAGAATGCTTTTTTACCTGTAACTGTAACTAAAGTGTCATATGATTATATATGTGTGCGTTATTATAAACCAATGTAAACATGCCACACTGGTTACATGTAGGATTTACACTAATAGTTAAGACTGCGGTAACTGGAAGAAAAGAAAGATAAGGAACCCACAGTTTCTGAACACTGAATTATTGCCAACTTCACCAAAATGCTGCAGATTAAAGCTGATGTATGTTTATTTTTTTACTTAATTATTCCTAACATACAGATTAGTTCACAAGACTGTATTCCTTTTTCTACACTGGAACACAGGAGCATTATTGCATTCTAAAAAAAAAAAAGCTGTAAAAAAACCTGAAGAAGCATTAAAGCACAATGTAATCCTTTCCTGCAATAAAATTGACCTGTACATAAATTGAAACCGTCATAATGCAACTAGTATCTGGTGCACCTGTGATCCCCACTGTGGTGAAGAGGGAAGAGAATTAAAATAACAAGCAAGAGTGTTAACTCAGGATGTTAATAAGCATATCTGTGTCTACAACTACTACTATGGAAGCAGCAATATTGTTTTAGAAGATTAGTAAAAAATGCCTGGAAGCAAACATGTTGGATACTACAGGCTGGGGAACCACTGTTTTGAAAAAAATTCTAATAGGCAGGGGTCCAGTGGCCACGAAGGTCCTGGTGGGGTGCATGGGTAACGCCCCTTTGATGGGCTCGTCTGAAAATCATTTTTGGCATTTCTGGAAGGTATCAGGAGGCCCCTGCTTGCAGGAAATTGCATTATTTCTGAACAGTGTATTATAGCACACTGATCAGTACTTCACTACTTGTGTACTAAGTCAATAGAAATTAAAATGATCATTTTATCCAGGTTGAAATTTCTTCAGATTTTTTTTCTCTTGCAGATTTGTTTTCCACATCAGAAAACCAATCAGTTTTCCTCTGAAATTCGTGTATCCAAGGAGAATCCCCCAGCCTGATATTAACAGAGACAAAATTAAAGACAGATGGTTCACTCTCATTTTTGTTTGTTTTGTTTGCTTAACGCCCAGCCGACCACGAAGGGCAATATCAGGGCGGTGCTGCTTTGACATAATAACGTGCGCCACACACAAGACAGAAGTCGCAGCACAGGCTTCATGTCTCACCCAGTCACATTATTCTGACACCGGACCAACCAGTCCTAGCACTAACCCCATAATGCCAGACGCCAGGCGGAGCAGCCACTAGATTGCCAATTTTAAAGTCTTAGGTATGACCCGGCCGGGGTTCGAACCCGCGACCTCCCGATCACGGGGCGGACGCCTTACCACTAGGCCAACCGTGCCGTGTTCACTCTCATTGGTTCAGTACACTGTCATGGTGATTGTCAACTCAAAACGGCAGTAGATCTGGTCAACCTCAGACAGTGAACATTGCTGGGTGTCATGACCTTCTGCAGAATTACTTTCAGCAAACCTGTGACCTTCAGTTTTCATATAAATGAACCATCTGTCTTTGATTTTACCTCTGGTTCTAAAAATAAAACCATTGTCACAAACGTGAATTGGGTGTGGTTATGACTGAAATGAGTAAATGCTACTGAAAACAGCAGTTAGTTTGAGAAATGTCAGTGTTTTGTGTGATCTGAAAAAGTAAATCACTTAAAAATCAAAACAGTTTGTTGCAGCTCTGGTCTAGCTCAGTGATTTCTACAATTAACAATCAGAAACAACTCGATCAGGGTTTTCATGGGGCATGCAAGAGTTGCAACCCTTAATTCTCTCAGGCAAATATTCATGCTACTGTAATATATTGTATCAGGCGATCAAAGTCATCAAAGTGAAACTTAGCACCGATGTGCATTTTAAGCAGTGCCCGCTTCATTTGACGCCTCTATCTTCAGAAAATATGCACATCTTTGCAGCAGCCACATTGGCTTGGCTGCCAACTAAAAGGCTGCTACATGCGGCAGCTTAGCAATTTTAGCAGAGCAACTCTTGCTCAGCCCTTAAAAACCCCAACAGTTATTTCCATGAACCGTATATTAAGGCAATGCTTGATACAAGGTCAGAACTCTCTGTGGTGTGTATTCCTACCAGGCACATTCTTGTCACCATGTGAATATGGAACTAGGAATAGTTGCCAAGATCAAGTTATCAACTTCGATTTAGGTTGTTCCTCAGTGGATTGCATGTTACGCAAGCAATATTTTAATTTCCAACAAGACATCTCAAACATGGAAGTTGATTTTATTAATATTTCCCTGGCCTGCTGATAACAAATCAAGGACACATGCTTGCAGAAGATATAAAAGAGCAAGAGAGAGAGAGAGAGAGAGAGAGAGAGAGAGAGAGAGAGAGAGAGAGAGAGAGAGAGAGAGAGAGAGAGAGTGCTTTTAGTTATGCGCTATAGAAATCTCCTTAATGAATAAAGTGAGGATGCGGTGAGAGAGAGAGGGAGAGAGAGAGCATGCATTCTTATTTTAGTAGTGAGTACGATTGCTTGCTGAATGTTGTTGTAATTGACTGTGTAATTTTTCGTATCGCTATGATGGGTTAGTTTGCTTGTATTCTCTAATGTCATGATTTGTATATTGTGTGTGTGTGTGGGCCGGTGTGTGTGTGTGTGTGTGTGTGTGTGTGTGTGTGTGTGTGTGTGTGTGGGTGTGTGTGCTGGTGTGTGTGTGTGGGCCGGTGTGTGTGTGTGTGGGCCGGTGTGTGTGTTTATTGGAATTGTAAAGCGCTTGGAGCTGTGAATCCGGGACTTGCGCTATAGAAAAGTGATTTATTATTATTATTATAACTTGCACAGATCTATTGTCTATATTTAGTACATTTCAAGTATTGCAAACTAAAGGAGGTGATATGGATTTCAATGCAAAAGAAATTTTGAAAAGACAGAAAATTTATACATACTATGGATTTTGTGTGTGTAAATGTTAGTGTCCTTTATAATTAAGCAGAGTATCAATGACAGAATTCCAGGGAATGCATTAAAATTGTCGTATGATGTATGGAATGAGCTTGGAAAGGACGGAAACTTTATGTCACAAGCAGGTTTTCAGCTCTGTATAAACTATTGTCACAACTGTCTTTGTCTATGTTAAGACTATCAACATTGTTTGTTAGCAATGTTATCCTAGCAAAAAAGTTTTGCAGTTTTAAATTAAGAAGACTACAAAGGTTTTCAACACACTTCCAAAATAACAAACTCCAAGAAAGAAGCTTCACTCAAGTCAATGTTCCCTCCTTTATCCTAAATCACCCTTAAATTTCAAAACCTCCATTAATATAGCCATAGCACTCCACTCACACATACACCCACATCAGATAAAACAGACCCAACCACATTGCAAAGGGTACATGTACAATGTCTCACTTCTAAATAAATTCTGCTGCTATACTATACTGTATGTAGAGACAGATTTGTCACATGTGCTTTGGTGAGTACATTGATTCGATTGAACAGAATGTTATTGTCACAGCAAACGGAATATAACTTAACCCACCTCTTGCAATAAAGGATCTGAATTTAAAGAAAATAAGCACACACATAAATAGAGACATGTCCACAAGGCAAAACATCTCAAGAACATAATGTAATCGTGCACACATGCATAATATGAAATACACAAAACTAGGTAGCATTGACCCAGAAAGTGACATTATTCAGGAAGCCTTAGCTCAGTTACAAAAGAAAAATTAAACACAAGGCAAACCAGGCTCAAAACTGAATGATGAAACAATTAACTAGTCTAACTAACACAGTATACATGTACATACAGTCGAACCCACCTAAAACGAACACGCTAGTTACGAATTTTGACTTATAACGTATTAGTTTTAAGTTCCCAACTGAATACCTCTTTCTTCATGCTTAAAAAAAATGCTTGAAACGAATTCTTTGTAACGAATTTATGCTTATAACGAGCACTTTTTGAATTCCCAAGCATGCATAATGTCTGTAATTTACTCACGCTTATGACGAAATCTTTAAACTCGTCCCGAGATCGACATATCATATCATTTGCATAACGAACCCCTCTTTTAACACACACGTTTTTTATCGCCCCAGAGCCGCTTTGTCTCTAAAAGTCACAAGGCTACAAGGATCTGCGTGTGAGGCGAGATCAAAGGCAGGTCCATTGTGATGGCTGGGTGGCCTTCTTTATAGACACTGACCTTCTTCCCAGGGGTCATTGACCCAGTTTTAGCTATGAGAGGTGGTTCCCCTTTCATATGAGAGAGGAAACACTTCCTGCACCCGGGTCAGTGACCGAGTTTAACCTATGGGGAGTTTAACCTATGGGGCGGTCTCTTTGATGTCTTGTGAGGAAACTTGGCCAGGGTAGTACATGCACCAGAACTGGTGGACACCATGAAATTGGAGATTGATCAGAATGTACATGTACATGCTTTTACACGACTTTTTAAATTTTACTTCTAAAATTGTGACAGTAAAAAAATCAATCAATTCTCTTAATGTGAATTTCGGTTAAGACGAACTTATTTCCCGATCCCCAGTGATTCGTCTTAAGCGAGTTCGACTGTACAACACAATATGCGTTCATGTTTGAAACTGAACTTCTACGTGCATGACTGAATTTTGTTTTTAATGAGTTATCTCCAAGTCCAAAGGAATATATATGCTACTTAAGCAAAACAGGAATGACATGACAATGAACCGTGAACAGATTCATGGAATTACTTTACAGGATATGCACCCACATCGGAAGAATATATACAGCATACATTGTCCCAAGCAGTCTACTCTAACATGCACATTTCAATGTTTAGCTCACAAACTACAAAAATTCATTTAAAAACAAAATGCACCCTATCCCCTCCCCTCCACTCCACTCCCCAATTTAACTTCTCAGTGTACCCCCCAACCATTCATGGTGAAGCGAAACTTGGTCGAGTTTTGGGGGTACAGTGAAAAGTTACAATGGTTCAAAACGTTTCTTCTTCTTCTGCGGCCCAAACTCCCACGATTAAACACGAGTGGGTTTGTACGTATATGACCGTTTTTATCCCGCCATTTAGACAGCCAAACGCCAATTTCGGGAGATGCATGCTTGGTATTATTGTGTTTCTACAACCCACCGAACTCCGACATGGATCAAAGGATCTTTTTTGTGCGCACTTGGTCTTGTGCCTGGGTGTAGGCACTAACAGGTCTGCACATAGGTTAACCTTGGAGATTGAAAAAATCTCCTGCGTCTGTCGTTGAATCTATTTCAAAATTATTTAGAGCCACCAGCTACTAAGTGTACACTGATCAAATTGCTTGTAATTACAGGTTGTAGTTCAACCACATGCACATGCCACCCCCACCCCCCCCCCCCCCCCCCCCCCAACTGAACGTTTTAAGTCAAAGCAAAGCTTGCTTGCTTTAAGGACTTACTTAAAAGGGTAGAGCATCATGCGAGTCACCACCCACGTCAGCAGGAAGCAGACAAACAGTGCAGTGCACAGAGCTTCCTTCTTTAAATACTTGGCCATTTTGGCTGCCTGAAAGTGAAACATACACAAAGATGAAGAACATCGGCCTCCATGCTGTTATGGACCTAAAAAAAGAATCTTGGGCTTCTTTTAACATTGTGCATAAAGCTTTTCCCTTGAAGGAGAAGGCCATTTTGCCTGGCTAAAATCAGATATGGACAGATCTGGGAACCCCTGTTTTGCTCTTTGAGTATTCTCAAGAAAACTTTGTTTATTTTCAGAAAAAAATGAGCATTCTCCACACAGCATTTGAACATCCATGATTCAAACATGTTTCACGCGCGTCCGTCGCACCGTTAATCAAGTTTACCCATACATTTAAAACAACGCTTCTTTCCGTGTTTACTGACAAAAACTGTAATCATGTGTCAAAATACTGGATCGGCTTTGGGATTCGCTTGTGAGGGAATTTAGTCTAGGAATTTTTCTCATCGTATTTTCTTCCAGTGACCGTACTGCTTGTATTCTAGACAATCATGCGTACAAAAATACAGCGAAAGCGTATGGGTTCCCAGGTCTGTATGGAACTAAATACTGAAGGTGAGAAGAATTAGAACAAGATAACAATAAAAATGTATTCACCAGATACAAACACGAACTTGTACATGTATCTGGTGAGTACATTTGCATTGATATCTTGGCTAAAACTAGTTAGAAAACTGACTGACATACTGCTTAATTTTCAGAACAGATAGACTGCCAATGTTCCATAATCAAAAATTTCAGTAATAAATTTTCATTTGATTAATATACTTACCCAACTCACATATCAATTTACTTCAGTTTAGTGCTAGAACGCTGTAACTACGCATCACCTTGGTAACAAGGTAGATAACTCTAAAATAAAAAGAGCGACCCTGACCTATAAACAGGACAAAAGCCAGACCGAGGCTGACTTCCTACTTGTGCCGCCATATTGAATTCATTACCACTGAAGCGGAGAAAAACACCATCTTCTTTTTAGAGTCAATCCTAGTAGTGGGGTAGGAGGGAAGGAATTAACTATGTGAGTTGGGTAAGTATATTAATCAAATGAAAATTTATTACTGAAATTTTCGATTAAATTACATATCTTATCCCAACTCACATATAGCAGATTGCTAATGTAGGTGGTGGGATGCTCACTCTATGAGCTAGGCAATAATTTGCCCTGCTGCTACCATTGCTGGTAGCGCATTGGAACCGTCCTGTCACGCGCTGGAAATGTCGCGCAGGTAGAGGTTGATAGAGACGTCCTCCGATCTCCAGTAGGCGGAGTCAAGGACTTCAGATAATCTTCCCGATTTTAGCACCAACTTAGATATGTCCTTATCTACCTTTGTGTTCAAAGACGATAAGAGTAGCTTTTGCTTATGATCTTAAACCCCTTGTATGAGACAGGAAGGAGCATAGTGATCTAACTGGTCAGATTCATAAGAATGGGTCGCCTGCGGCGAGAATCCTATCAAGAGGAAAAACTAAGACCATCGGAGATGGTTGTCCTAGCTTCTGATTCTTGGCTAAGAAGTCTGGCCGGAAACGGAGTGAGATAGAGAGCCTCTATTGAAAACTACGTCTCCCGGTAAGCCGAAAAGTGCGTGAATCTCGCTACCTCTGCGTGCTGTAGCTAGGAGTAAAAGGGAGAACGTTTCGCACGTAAGGTTTATGAAGGCTAGCGGATTGTAGCGGTTCAAAATCTGTGGAGCGTAGAAACTCCGGTACCAAAAGACTTGGACTTGTCTTGCTGTGACCTTTTGGTATTGAACCCTATCTAGCATAATTATGGTCTCTCTGTGAAAAGAGACCTGTCATCTTATAATGCGAGCTAAGTAAGTCACACTGACAAGATTAGGAAGAAGCATTGCCTGATTCAGGTAAGGCCTAGAAGTAGGTCCATGTTATATCTCGCACAGCCTGGACGGAGCCCAAGGGAGAACTGTCCAAGTAACAAAACACTCCCCTCCCCCCTCTTTTCCTTTCCGCCTTATCTCAAAAGGCTAATGAATGAGAAGGAAGGCCCCGTTTGCGAGAGTGTGACAGAATGTCACTGGTCTTTTTCAAAGAAAAGGATGAAGTTCTGAGAGGAAATCAAGCTCCAGAGAAGACAACCGTTGTCCTCAATGGCTAAGGGAGTGGTATCAGTGAGAACTATATATCAATCAATCAATATGAGGCTTATATCGCGCGTATTCCGTGGGTACAGTTCTAAGCGCAGGGATTTATTTATTTTTTTATTTTTAATTTTTATTTTTATGCAATTTATATCGCGCACATATTCAAGGCGCAGGGATTTATTTATGCCGTGTGAGATGGAATTTTTTTACACAATACATCACGCATTCACATCGGCCAGCAGATCGCAGCCATTTCGGCGCATATCCTACTTTTCACGGCCTATTATTCCAAGTCACACGGGTATTTTGGTGGACATTTTTATCTATGCCTATACAATTTTGCCAGGAAAGACCCTTTTGTCAATCGTGGGATCTTTAACGTGCACACCCCAATGTAGTGTACACGAAGGGACCTTGGTTTTTCGTCTCATCCGAAAGACTAGCACTTGAACCCACCACCTAGGTTAGGAACGGGGGGAGAAAATTGCTAACGCCCTGACCCAGGGTCGAACTCGCAACCTCTCGCTTCCGAGCGCAAGTGCGTTACCACTCGGCCACCCAGTCCTCTATACCCATGTCCCTACGCGGTGGCTTGAAATAAAGAGGGCAAACTCCTGTTAACCGGACATGTAGCCCTCGCGGGAGCGAAGTACTGCTGAAGTTGTGTTTGAGTAAACGACAGTACAATAGCTGAAGCCGTAAGGCCGCAGCTTGAAAGTTAAAAAGATTGCCTGACAGGCCCGTGTTCAAAACGGTCACCCATCCCGGTAGTAACCGGGACCGATGCTGCTTAACCTCGGTGGTCGGAACGAGACCGTGTTGCGGCCTTTTGCTGAAAAAACGAGAAAGTCTATGCCGTGGCTGCAAAGAGGCGGGTATACTTTCCCTGTTGCAAAAGCAGGGGTGAAAAGTCGGGAGTATTGAAAACCTGATTGCGTGCTAGTTCTGTGTTAATCCAGCCCGCAATTGGGAAAGGCACGTGCGGGTATCAGTAACCTGATCCGCTCTCAGACCATGCTCCTATCGATCCCCGTCCCGAGGTAGGGGTGCGTGAGCGTCTTATGAGTTTTCAGTTTCCCGATGACTGTAAGACTAGAGGCATTACAAGGAGTTAGTTCTGATACCTTGAGAAGATATCTTCAAGGTAAGAGAACTGGCTTAGGGTAAGAGAAGGCCTCTATTTTGCCAAGGTTTCGTTAAACTGGTAATTCAAGTGCTGGAAACCTGAAGTTGGATACCTGTAATTTGTACCCTCTTTCTGCCCTTTGTGCGGAATTGACTCGGCCTATATTGTCGCTAGAAAAGCGTGCAGAGAGATCTGAGTATGTATCCGAAGCTGAATCCCTGAAACTGGAGTGCCGTGATTCAGCCTTCAGAGGAAAAGAGGGGCGCGGTAAAGCCGGAAGCCTATCACTGTGACGACACTTCGATGGCTTAGCCGAGAAGGCTTGAGATTTTAACAGGGCGTACAACTGCGTACTATTCTGCAATGTAGGAGAGACCTCCTAGCACATTGCAACGTTATGAAAAACCCAGGGGTCGCCTCTATGAAGACTACAATAAGAGTGTAGCTTGTTAACTCGCGGGAGAAAAGGACCCCGAGGGGCATAATGCCGAAGTTGAATCACTGAACCACAAGGTATGTGTTTCTATTTATTATTGCCAAAAACATAAATGTTCACTTTCTTTTGCGTATGGGGAAAAAAAATCCCCAATGCTATAAGCTTCTGTGTCAAACATAAGGGTCGCCACATGATGGTGTCCTTAGTTCTTTCCGTAACCTCTTAAAGTGAATCTCTGAAACTATGGAATTTATGCGAGTCCTTTGTGTTGCCCGGCGATAGTCGCTGACAGAATGCCGCTACCGTAAGGGGTAGGCTTCGCCGGAAATGTTCCGTCTGAGAGGTTAAGGACAGTGGCTCGGTAAACCTAAAGGTTTTTGAGTCAGAATGTGCACCAGTTAGTTGGCCATGTTCTGGAGAGCTGATGGAAAACCAGAGCTTATGACTCTTATGAGAATGCCAGCGATTCCGTAAACCGGAAAAGCTGTGTTTGCTTTAATAGCTTGACCTGTTTTCCGCCGCTTAGGCGAAAATTGGTGGCACTTAGCAGCTTCCTCCGAGAAGGCGGAAAAGAAGAGGTATGCAACTTCCCCATAAGTGGACGTACATACACGCAAAGCTGCCTAAGCCAGAGGGTCTAACCCAATGTGTGCTTGCCTAGCTTATCCATTATCTTGCCTAATTTGAGGCAGTGTGTGGAAAGCTGAAGCAGTTCCCGGTTTCTTGCCGGAAGATGGGGAGGTATGCAACGTAGCGTAGACATGCGAACACTCCCCTGGTGAACACAAAAAGCAATAAGTGCCGGAGTAGATCCGCCTCTTACTTGCACCTTGAGCCAAGCGACAGCTGACCAAGCAAGGAACCCTCTGTGAAAGGAGAAGACTAAAGTGACTCGATGGTGACTTTATCTTGGATCCTAGCCCCAGAGAGAAAGAAGACCCTGCGCGCGTGCACGGAGTGTGCAAAGAGACGCGCTGGGAGGCTCATCTGCTCAGCAGAAACTTTAGTCAAAGTGGCTAGCAGCGTAGTGACGTCCTTCTCCCCCGCGTCACGACGAAACTCGAAGTTGTCGAGAGCAGAGGAGATGGAGCGCGAGAGAGATCTTTGCAAAGTTTCCGAAAGAGAGGATAACTCGAAAAGATACCTGTGCTTTTCCCCCAGAGACAAGAGAGAGGACTCAGTATAAGGTACAGCTCTGTTCTTACTGTAGCCGTCTTCCCTAAGCGTAACCAGTTCCGTTGTAATCGGAAGAGTAGCACGCGGGAGGGCAAGTGTCGATGAGGTTGAAAAAGTGGCTGTTGAAGTGAACTTCTGGCAGGCACCCTGAGAGAGAGGAGTGGGATGCTTCGCATGAGCAAGCCACGGTTTGACTGAGTCCGACGTCGTACTGTATGCTGCCAAAAGCGGCACTGTGTCAGTCGGTGCGTTTACTTGCAGTCGGTTTTGCTCAGAAACTTGGCCATATATGAGGCAACAGAGGGAGATTCGCAGATCGAAAGGAACGCGTTTCTTCCCGAGCTGAGCGGAAGTCAACCAAAGCTGAAGGTGGTGGTACGGACAAGTTTGCCGAAGCAACCACCCCTTCCTCAAAATAGGCGAAACTACTTCCACTGCCGATGCTAAAGCATGGGTAAGCTTGGATGGTAGTCGAAAATTGGTGTCTTCTTCCTGAGCGGAAGCACACTAATCCGAACCGTAGTCCTGCACATCCGTGCATGCCGGAAGTCCGCTACCACACTGACTGCTACAGTCTGGTGAAGCTTTACCCGGAAGACCCCCGCATTGGGGAGCTTTATGGTAACCGGAAGTTGGTGTCTTCTTCTTCTTGAGCGGAAGCACCAAAATCCTAACCGTATTACTGCACGTCCATGCATACCGGAAGTACGCTACCACACTGACTGTCGTAGCCAGGTGACGCGTAAACCGGAAGGGAAGACACCCGAGGGATTCCAGACCCAAGTGATGCTTCCCTAAGGACTGCTTCCTGCCCCCAGGGCGGAAGCGGGGAACGCTGTGCCAATCCGACCCCGTATACTGAGGCTGCTGACGGTAGCGAGTCCCCTGTTTGGTCGGAGACCAAACGCGCATTTGGGTCCCTACCCTGCACCACCCGCCCGCGCTCGTGGAACGAAGTGGCCAGGGGATCAGAACTTTCACTCGCCGCCCGGCATTCGGGTGGAGCTACTTTCTCCAAATGTCGCACTTCGTTTTGGCCGGAGAACCCAGCTACTAACGAAGGATAAATACCTTGAATACGATCGGACCGACCGTCAGAAGAGGCCTGAGTACGCCGATGAAAACCTCCGTCACCAGCATCTTGGGCAGCATGTACATCAACCGAAGTCACGGTGGCCGAGGGAGGAACACGCACCTCAGCCAAGGAACGAGTATCGCCAACTCCCGCCGGCAAGGACAGAAACTCTGCCCTAGTGGAAGAAAGCTCCGCTGAAAGAGAGTTAATCTGCGCACTCAAAGAGAGGAGTAATGCAGAAACATCATGCTTATTGCTAGCTGAGCTATAGCTAGCTGTAAACGGAACAATCTCTGAAGGCAGAGCCGGCATGGAGGGTGACTTTGGCAAATCGATAGTGACATCAAACGAATTTCTAGATGAAGGGTCTAACACCTTAACTATTGCCTGACTGGAAGAACTTTTAGGCTTCCGAGAGGGTTTCTTAACCGGAGACAGCTCGGCAGAAACCTGCTTAGAACTCTTCTTTTTGCCACTGTCCGACAATATGGACGAAAGTGTACAAAAATAAGTAAACAAGAAACAACTGTGTCAAAACGATAATAATGTCAAAAGTTTGGAAAGGGCTCACCCCACACAGTCTGAGAGTAGAAGGACGAAGAAGAGAGAACCAAGGTGAAGTCTGTCTCAGGCATAGACCAGACGAAAGGCTGAAAAGCCTGAGCGTAGTCAAAAAACGTCCGCAAGCACGCTTGCTGGAAGTTGTAAAGAATTCAATATGGCGGCACAAGTAGGAAGTCAGCCTCGGTCTGGCTTTTGTCCTGTTTATAGGTCAGGGTTGCTCTTTTTTTAGAGTTATCTACCTTGTTACCAAGGTGATGCGTAGTTACAGCGTTCTAGCACTAAACTGAAGTAAATTTCTATTTGTGAGTTGGGATAAGATATGTAATTTAATCAAGACTCTGTAACACTTAACAGAACATTTATTTTGATATATATACGAAACATACAATGTACATGTAGTACAAAACATTCATTTGTTTCAATGTTTTGTGACGGATGAGCATTGAGTTTTGAATTAAATGTCCCACAAACTAATCTTTCCTGGTTTTGAGTTATAAGCTAAATTCCCATTTCCAATCCAAATTCTGAAAAATGGTTTATGTCCTAAATGAATGGGCCACATTGGCAACTTGTAAGAAAAGGTATTCATTGATTTATGTCACTAAACGACTGAATAACTGATGGATTCATACAGTGGTTGCAATCACACTGTTACATGATTTTCTGGTTTCCTAGTTCACAATCACCAGGGTATAAATAAAAGTTATAAAAATAGTTTACCTCCATGAGCGGGTCCACACAATCATGCACCAGGAGAACCAGTGTCCCCACACGGGTGAAGTTGACCATCCATGACAGGAACATCAGGCCCAGCGTGGCACAGTGGTGAACTATCATCTCTGTGAAATCCTGACACAATAAAAAAAATGCAACGTCAAACTCAGACCTCCTGAAGCCCTCCGGATTTTTCCCTTGAACACAAAATATAGCAATTCTAATACATGTACAAATCACCAGAAATTCTGGGCAAAACTGGAAAAAATATGTTGTTTTTTTCCCTTGCACCCACAAGGCTACTTTTTGGAAGAGTCTGGGAGTGCGCATGTGTCACTGTGTGTATATATGTCTGTCTGTGTGTGCGTGTGCACATGCCTGGAAGAAAAAGGCAGCTGATGTACATCAAGGGATTTGATAAGATCACACACTTCTTCAGGTACGCAATGCGGTTTCATAGTACAGTCGACTCCGGTTAATCGGCCACTTTTGGGACTGACTGAATTATGGCCGATTATCCGAAGTGGCCGATTATCCGAACATCGCATCGGGAAGTTCCTCAGAACAAAAATGTTGGATGTTGGAAGTTACTTATGGTAGCGGAAAGCGGAAGTTTCGTGCATTGGCATACGTGCTCTACATGTCTCCAAAGAATGTGTCCAGTGTCGTCTGCTTCTGTTTGGCACTGGCACGTTTCCTCACTGCAGCACAGACAACGTCCAGGCAATGCAGTTCTTCTTCCCCGAAGGCATTTTCCAGGGCATAGACGCTCAGGACTTCAAGCGCGTTTTTGGCAGCCACTGATGTGATGGGTGGTTGATCTGGTTCTTCATCAGATTCCTCTGTTTCTGTTTCTTCTAGTCTTGGTCTTTTTTCACAGATGCATTCCACGATGTCTTCCTCAGTCAACTCGCCTTCCACACAGACGATGTTGTCGTCTATATCGTTGAAGACCTCCCCGTTGACGATTTCTTCTGGCAATGAAAAATCCTCGGGGTCTTCTGTATCACATTCCATGAGAGGGGGTCGGCCAGGACGAATGAATCCACCTTTCTTAAAACATCCGCTAACAGTAGACGGTTTTACCGCTCGCCAGCTTCTGGAGACAAACATGATCGCATCAAGAACGTTGATCTTTGAACTGACGTCACAGGCTGTGGCGTTGGTTTCCAGAAGTCCTTTTTCTATGTGGTTTAGGGTCATCTCGATCAATTCTTTCCTGTACAGCGTTTTGAGATTCTTGATGACACCCTGATCCATTGGCTGAAAGATGCTGGTTGTGTTGGGGGGAAGGAACTCAAGCTGGATGTTATTCAGGTTAATTCTTACCACATGCGCTGTGCAGTTGTCAATGAGGAGAATGTGCCTACCAATCAGACGGAGGGCCCTGTACTCAGTAAACTCACTGGCAGACCTTTGTGCTGTCATGTGAGTAATGATCATGGAACGTGAAACGTGAAAAGTGTGAGGTGTGAGGTGGCCGTTTAGCCGATGTGCAAAGTTTTCGTGGTGGCCGATTAACCCAACATTTTAACACATACAGTGCAACCTTGTTTACTCGAACTTCAGGGGACAGGGAAATTAATTCGAGTTAGAAAGAATTCGAGTTATCCAATTTTACAATACAAAGTCACAATACCGTTTAACTAATGGTTGAAGAAGTCCTTGAAGAAGGCTGATGCAAGTGTTCCGTCCATGTTAAGATGTGGCAGTAGCGTGTAGGCAATCAAATGCTGAATGAAAACTACAGTAACATCAGAGCCCAGGCTTTTACACACGTATACTGCCATGAAGAAAATGAAAATGAAAAAATCTCTAAAAGCTCAGCCTGAGCGAAATTGTTAGTAACAGTTCAGTGTGCGTACATGTACTTAGTGGTACAGTACGTATTTGAATAGTACTCAGGTGTCACTCTGTTAGCAGTATAAAAGCGTGGGCTCTGATGTTTGTTTCCATTCAGCATTTGATTGCCTACATGTATTTGAATACTACTCAGGTGTCACTCTGGTGAGATTTTTTTCATTTTCTTCATTTATTCGACTTATGTGGGCTGTTTTGGGGTCAAGGGGTCGTGAAATAACATCGAGTTATCAATATATTCGTCTTAATGAAGCTTCGAGTTATCAATAATTTATTTACTATGAAAGAGAGAGCAGTTTGCAGGGCCCCAGAAAAAAGTCGAGTTATGACGAAATTCGTACTATCCGAGCTCGTGCTATAAGGGTTAGTCTGTAACTAGGAAGAAAAGATTCGGTCCCAGGGAAAATTGGCCGATTATCCGGAATTGGCCGATTATCCGGATGGCCGATTAACCGGAATTGACTGTATCTTTAATACAAGGGACATAATAATCAGATGGCAATGGGCCGACTTAGGCTTTGATTTTACAAATTATATCTCTCAGTCACAATTACATTGATCCGCATTTACTGATTAACCTTTTAACTACCATACCGCCCGATACCGCCCGTCTTCCGCCATTGCCGCTATTCCCATACCGCCCGATACCGCCCCTCGCCGGTGTAGCGTCTGTTTCGGTTGTTTGCGGTTGTTGTGCGCGAGCAGTAGTAATAAGACGGTTGCAAATGCATTGTGGGATTGTCTCACTTCCGCCTTGTTTTTTTCCCATGTGCTTTCGATCTCTGTGAGAGTTACAATCGATCTTTTTTCACCAAATCTTTTGGGCGCTTGGTGCCGACATGGATTCAGATGACAGTGATCCTGATTTCATGACTATGCTTGATTATCTCCACGAAAATAGACATCAATTAGAAGATTCTGGCTTCGACATCAGCATTTCTGTGAACACTGCTGATCTGACCTACTTTGATCGTTCAATGAATATCAACAAGTGACAGCGAAACGGATGATATACCGGAGCAACAAGTAAGCGTAATTTTTCAACTTTATTGACAGGTAAACAGGTAGATAAATCATGATAACACTGCGACATACATACCACCAAGAAGAAGAAGAAGAAGAACACATACTCTTTGAAGTTTGATCCCTATCCAATAACATACCAATTTTTTTTATCAATCTGACAAAGAGAAACTGAGTAATAATAATTTAAACACGCATACCCGTTTTTGACCGTCTCTGCTCAAAATAACTTGGGAGCTGAGGGATTCTACAGAACAATAAACTTGGTAGTTAAAAGGTTAACTTAAATGTAAGTCTTGTCACAATATTTCGCAAGTTTTTAATAGATTTACAAGATTTTAAGACCTACCTTGCGTTTGTGATCAGTGAAGAGGGATAATGATAACGCCAAATAGAATCCAGCTTGCACTGTGTAGTACCAGTAAACATCCATAGAAACGTGCTGAAAAGAACACAACAACAATGATAAACAGTTTGAAAGGTATCATTTGTATCTCTAAACAGTGTTCTTCCCAGACTCAGAGGACAATAGGTCAGTTTGTCCTGGATTGAAAATATATCACAAGTACTGGTAATTAGTATCAGTGTGCGTCTCTGATTTTAACATTATACAGCAGTAAAGGTAACATGACACAACAAATTTTGCTATTGCTAGAGTAATGTCTAGTTCGCAAAACACTGCACCTTGTTTGGCAAATATTTTCCTATGGTTTGTCAAATGTTTTCCTCCAACTGATGTATCATGTATTGTTAATAGAGAATACTAAAGGGTTTGCTGTATGAGTGTATCAATTATCCTATTAGATTTACACCAGTATAATATTTGATAAAAGCAACGTGTAAATCTGATGACACAGCAAGCCATGCAGTATGCTGTTTATCCTATACTGTACTTGCTTGTCCTTTGCTCTAAACGTCCTGCAGTCGAAGGGCCAACATTGCAGACACTACTTTTGGAACTTTGATCTCTTCTAATTTCCAAAGCCTCCAGTAAATCTTTGTATAATGTGACATGTACATTTTCCAAATCCTTCCAGGGAAAACAGCAAGCGCAAAAGTGTTCCCAGAATGACGTTTGGCGTGGTGACTTTGTAATCATGAGCAGAGAAAAATTAGGTCCCTGCCAGACTACTTTGACACGACCTCAATTACATAACACACACGTGTGAGCGCATGGTTTACAAATGTAATTGGTGGTTTCTGTCACGTATGTAGGACTAGATGATTACCCGCTTCGCCGGGTACCGGCTTCGCCGGGAAGAAGTAGACCCGAATACCAGGCTGCGCCTGGGACCCGGCTTTGCCGGGTGTACGCCGGCTTAGCCGGCGCACGAAGGAAAGGAGATAAACGCGCAAAACACTGGAGACCTTCTAAAAATAGTAACGTGCAGTGACCTTCTAAAAATAGTAACGTAGTAACGGGAATATGGATTGACGCCACACGGAGGAAGGGAGATAATCGCGGCTGAAAACACTGGAGAAGATAAGGAAGAGTTACTGGTAGTGGATCCAGACCAAAAAAAACAAAATCGGTTCAGCGCGCACAGCGCTGCGAGCACGTGTTGAAATATCTCATCGACCAGGTTGTGTCCAGGGTGTACCTGAATATGATCACCAAATTTGAAACAGATCCATCGAGAACCTTGGCCGCGCATCGCGCACAGACACACAGACAGACAGACACTAGTCGTATATATATATAGATAAATCATACTCTCTATCCGTGTTTGAAGTATGTTATGTCCCAGGCAAGTACTCACATGTTCTGGCCAGCTGTTCCAGCAGTAACTGGTGTCCCACAACCAGGGTTTCTGAAACATACAACAAAACCAACAATATACAGTCACATCAACAGACATCAATATCTACAGAACCGGAGAAAGACTGGTAATACTACCCTCTTTATCTCCATCCACCCCTAAACCATTACCAACCTCTACCCCCCCCCCCCCCCCCCCAACACACCTCCATTGCCAACCCAAATATTTATAATCCACAGCCAGCCACTGTAATTAGCAATAACACAATAGTCCTCAAGTTTGTTCTATTTCTTTATATGACCCCAAATGGCTTCAGTTTACATTCTTATATCAACACAGAAGATGTTAAATAGTTAGTAACAATGCTCATAAACTCCAAAAGCGACAAGTAAAAAGAACCAATTTTCTCTCACAGGCCCAGGGAACGAACAAAAAGTTGCTGGCCTTTCAGAGATATTTCCAGGGCACTATCGGTATTACAGCATTAACGATAGCACACAACTCACATCCCACAGTGTGTAGAGTCCATAGCAAAACATGGCAGCATAATAGGTACACCTCCAGCTGAAAATGGAAAGGGAATAGTATCAAGTTAATATGGTAGGAAGAGTTCTTATACAGGTGTGTAAAACTAAAAATTATGTTATTCTTCTGAAAAAGAGTTATTCCCCTTTAACTTTTGTCTTCCAGACATTTCCCTCTCCTGCAAATCAAATGTTTTTCGCCTATTTGGTAGATCCGTGCTTCTAATTATTGGAAGAATCATACATCGCTTGGGTTGGTTATGTGCAGGATGCAAATTGTAACATAAGGTAGGTCTATGTTCTCCTCCTTCTGTGTTCCTGAGCTTGTTACTCTCAGTCTCAATCTCAAGGTCACCTTTTTGTGTGAGTTGTGCATGCTATGCCTTTTTTTAATCCTGGGTCAATCTATGTCCAATCTCACCTGGACTCACAGAACTTTTTCATGACTGGGGTTCTGTCCTGGTTGCGACGAATGCGAAACCAACGCTCAACCTGTCGTGTTGTCAAATCTGTCTGCTTAGACAAACTCTGAAAGAGAGAAAGCATTGTTAACTAACTTTGAATCTCTTCTTTCTGTTAAATGAAAACGAGAAGACAAATGAACATATCAGTTTAAAAGCAACACCAACAGTGCTGCTTCTGATTGAATCTGTATGCAAAATTATCACTTTTGTACCTTAATGCGTAATGATTACTCTTTTTCATTATCAGCCCATACAACAGAGAAAATGACATATGGTCATTCTTTTGTTTTTGTTCTAATTGTGAAAGGACAGTCTACCCATCACATTTTTATAACATAACATTTAGAACTAAATTGGTCTTACCTCAAGCAGTTGTTGGTCAGGCACTTTGTATTTTGTGTATGCTTTTTCCATGATGGGATTTGCAGGAGCCCTTTTCACCTTGCTGCGAAGGTTGTACAGCCGCCCAACCACTGCTGCCACACATCTGCACATCAATCAAGATTCAAATGACACAAATTACAATTTACATATCAGGGATGACCAAATCGGCCGCCCGATCGTCAGGGGCGAGTAAAAAGTCTGCCGGGCTAGTAGAAACCGCCTGGCAACTCGCCCGGCTGGCCAGTGGAAATTCTGGTCAAATGCACGCTTTTGGTTGTAAAATCGAGTTTCAAGGCCATATAAACACAGATGAAGTAACTGTGGTATGTACCGGGCCAGCGATATTTTGGTCGGGCTAGTGACTTTCTTGGCCGATATCTTGAGATTAGGCCATCCTTGTACATGTATTATATAGGCAACAGCACGATCATGAGCGATTGATTCGAAGCGAGAGATGCAGTTTGCAGGTGTCAGCTCTGTCAGTGTCAGTGTAACTCGATGCGAAGCAGACTTATGTTTTGTCATAACTGAAGAAAGAGTGTTTTTATTCCCATGTCAATGATTTATGTACTCCATTTTGTTGATAAATGTTGAACTGAAATGGACAAATTCAGTGACTCGGAATTGAATTAATGACTCATGAGCTTTATTTTGGCAATCTTCGGTCACCGAAGCGCTTTGGAAGCAATGAGAATAGAGCAAAATAATAGAAAGGAAAGTTTAGATAGAAAAAAAGAAAGTTGAAAGATTTAAGAAAAAAAGAAATAAAAACAATCACTGAATCAGCGATGGCAGGGCTCAAACCCTTCAGGCTTTACCCTCAAGACCCATTGTTCGGAGCACTAACCACTGTGCCATACACAAGAGATATCAGTGAGAGCAAAAACTTGGAGGTCTATTTTCAGACCTACTGATGACTGTTTGTTCCCAATCCAGGGGGCTCCGTAACCGACTAGGCCGTGTAGTCGGTTCCCGAACCACTCCGTAGTATGTATTTAATCATATATAAATAAGCATTTTATCTAAAGGGGAACAACCATGTCAGTCATTTTACTTGATCAAATGACCAAATTAATTAATTATGCTTAGCTTTGAAGGTCAATCCAAAAATGTCACGAGAAATATTCTTTGGTTTGGTTAAACTTAAAGCAATTTGTATCAAAAGTCAATATTGAATAATGCAACTTGAGTGTGAACTCTAAATTTACAACGCTTTTTTTTGTTTGTTTGTTTGCTTAACGCCCAGCCGACCACGAAGGGCCATATCAGGGCGGTGCTGCTTTGACATATAACGTGCGCCACACACAAGACAGAAGTCGCAGCACAGGCTTCATGTCTCACCCAGTCACATTATTCTGACACCGGACCAACCAGTCCTAGCACTAACCCCATAATGCCAGACGCCAGGCGGAGCAGCCACTAGATTGCCAATTTTAAAGTCTTAGGTATGACCCGGCCGGGGTTCGAACCCACGACTTCCCGATCACGGGGCGGACGCCTTACCACTAGGCCAACCGTGCCGGTCTTTTACAACGCTTATATCAACATTAACAAAATAGGTTTAAGACAACAGTTCACACAAGTTGGAATCGCCCACTTCTACTTGCTTTTATTGCGCATGATCTATATCTACATCATCGAACTTTGAGTTTGACAAGTCCCATGTCTTGTCTTTGAAAACTTTTAAACACATCCCTCAAACCAGCTTATCCAGAAAGTGCGGGTGTTCACTTGACAAAGAGCAATGTATTTGCAATGCGTGACTTCAATAAAACAGTTTGCAATTATGTGGGTTGCCAAAACATTGGAACTACCAGTACCAACCTATCAGAACAACAATGCACTCACAGTCACACCAAGTAAGTGACTAACTTCACATTACCTTTCAAAGATTATTCTGATGATGCAAATAAATAAGCACAAATAAACTGGTGACCATAAATCTGTGAGCTGTGGTTTGTATATATTTGGGTTGTGATTTTTCATGGACTCCCATGACATTTCGTCTGGAAGCCAGAACTTTTCACTCCAGAAGGTCCGGCGAACTGCTTCGATCAAGTCGGCCATTTTCTTGGTCACGCAACATCTCAATATATTCGCGAGATTTCCGGTTGTGATCGACCATTTCTACAACTTCCGGTGCGAAGGAATGTGTGAAGCAGACGAAAGTTTGATTCAGTCCCTTATCCGAAGCAAATAAAACCTTTGCATCAAAACCAAAAGAAACTGTGAAAGAGTAATAAACAATTTGTGGAAATGTTTGGGTGTTCAGTCTCAAAAATGAAACGATTGCAAAGTATGTAGCCTTATGAGCATTTCTGGGCATTGGTGTTCTACTTTCGATTTCCGAGTGCCCAGAGCCTAGTAAACCGATCTGTGCTGCACAATCTCAAATCTATGCTATGTCTAAATGCTGGTACAATCCTTCGGATGTTCTGTTATTGACAACTACAACAAATCACTGTTTAGTATGGTCCATACTCCTGTTAGATCTGAGCATCGAGATTTCAACGTTTAGATGGAAGTTTCAGTAAAGAGCCCCGGTGGTGTGAGACTGTGCAAATGCTTTTACGGGAATGCCAACCTCTAATACAGCACACTACTTGTGGTGTACTTTTACATCGGATGTTCATAATCCATTACTGCTTTGAAATGTGAACTGTGCGCCTATTAGATCGTGGCCCATCTTTTGACATCTGATCATAAAAGGAGATTGATCTGGCTTGTTCAGTAAAGGCACAACCATTCCGACCCTGCATGAAACAATCCTTCTCACTATCTCAGATCTGCCCAGGGTTTTACATGGAATACGACCATCCCTCCACTTGAACCCATACCAACATTCAGCATCCTAACTTCTTCTTGTGCATAGTTTGAACTTTTTTAATGAATTTATTTCATAGATCAGCGCAAGAATCCGTTAAGAAATTGATTTATCAAAGAATTCCCACAGACTGATGATGTTTGGTATGTGTCCAAGTGGGGGCATCGTCTTATGTCATTGTAACCGCCAGATCTGAGGTGGTGAGTCGAATCGTTTACACGGAAAGAACCGTGCGTGCAGTTTATTTGAAATGTAGTCCAATACAACTGCGTGACTCCAGTGACCCAACTTTTCACGTCTGCTCATAGATTTGACCTGGTTTAATTAACCATGGCGAATCACGGATTATGATCGAACACAAAGTCAAACAGATGCAGCTGGGTCGATAGGACAGGATCGAGTATCTGGTTTGGGCCAGTTGATCGACTTACCATAGGCCTAGAAGGTTATATAGAGTGGACTATCACCACTGACCCACCCCTTTCCCCTCACTCGCCCATCCGGCCCCTACACCCGATTTAAGACTACCCCCACGTTTAGACCCCCTGAGTTTTTTCTTCAGAGTCTATCAATAGCGTCGCCAAATTTACCCCTGTTTTAAGACTCACAATAATGTTCGATTTGTGAATTATCTCCCCTTGGTTGTGTCAGACACTGATCACCTTTGGTTGCAAAATAAAGGTTTACTGAAACTAACTTGGGTTTTTTGACACCATCAAATCTAGCAGTTACTAACTAGGGCGGATCCAGGATCTTAAGGAAGGGGGGGCCCACCCAAACTTTTTTGCACAAACTAGTACTTAAAGGCGCGAAGCTTCTGAATTGAGGGGGCAAACGGCGCACTAAATGAGGGCGCGAAGCGCCCGAACATGCTTGAAGCCCGGGCTCCCTTAGCCCCCCCCCCCCCCCCCCCCCCCAAATCCGCCACTTCCTAAATCAATGGTGACAATTACAGCTATAGACATATTCTTCCCTGCGTGGAAGCTTACTTTGTGTACACATTTTGTGATAACGTATGTGCATGAAGTAAAACAGCAGCGAGGTGACCCACATTTGGGACACAAAATGACCATGCGTGACTCGACTATGCGATGCACCCTGAAAGAAAAAAAACCCATAAAACTTAGACGATTTCCAGTAGATTCAAAATGTCCAGCAGGTATGGCAGTATGCAAGATAATTATGTAAGATAATAATCTCATTTAAAATAAACAGGTCAAAGCAGAAAAATGCACCGGCCTTTCTAATATTATCATAGACCCCTGATGTTATCAATTGTCTATGGTGGAACTAAACCGTATTGCCTGAAGCGCAAAAAGCCAAACAAGATTATAACACAAACATTTCAGCCAATTCTGAGAGAGAAAAAAACAACAGTTTATAAGGGTTTGTAATGGCAAGAAACAAACCAATTAAGTCGCGTAAAGAAAAAATTAATGCTTTTAGTCAATCTGCAGTCGAACTCACAGCGGAATGAAACTGATGGAACTGCGTTATTTTCACCAAGATAATAGCATTGCTGATCCTGCTGATCGCTTGAAGTGACAGTCAGTAAACTGTAAAGCGCAGTAGCACTACTGCTTAACAGGAAAACACGCTTTTCTTTCTTTTTACATTTAGTCAAGTTTTGACGAAGGTCCTGGTGTGTCTGTGTGTGTGTGTGTGTGTGTGTAGAGCGATTCAGACTAAACTACTGGACCGATCTTTATGAAATTTGACATGAGAGTTCCTGGGTATGAAATCCCCGAACGTTTTTTTCTTTTTTTTGATAAATGTCTTTGATGACGTCATATCCGGCTTTTCGTGAAAGTTGAGGCGGCACTGTCACGCCCTCATTTTTCAACCAAATTGGTTCAAATTTTGGTCAAGTAATCTTCGACGAAGCCCGGACTTCGGTATTGCATTTCAGCGTGGTGGCTTAAAAATTAATTAATGACTTTGGTCATTACAAATTTGAAAATTGTAAAAAAAAATAAAAATTTATAAAACGATCCAAATTTACGTTTATCTTATTCTCCATCATTTGCTGATTCCAAAAACATATAAATATGTTATATTCGGATTAAAAACAAGCTCTGAAAATTAAATATATAAAAATTATTATCAAAATTAAATTGTCCAAATCAATTTAAAAACACTTTCATCTTATTCCTTGTCGGTTCCTGATTCTAAAAACATATAGATATGATATGTTTGGATTAAAAACACGCTCAGAAAGTTAAAACAAAGAGAGGTACAGAAAAGCGTGCTATCCTTCTTAGCGCAACTACTACCCCGCTCTTCTTGTCAATTTCACTGCCTTTGCTATGAGCGGTGGAATGACGATGCTACGAGTAGAATTGCGTTCAGTTTCATTCTGTGAGTTCGACAGCTACTTGACTAAATATTGTATTTTCGCCTTACGCGACTTGTCAAGTTTTACATTTAGTCAAGTTTTGACGAAGGTCCTGGTGTGTCTGTGTGTGTGTGTGTGTGTGTGTAGAGCGATTCAGAGTAAACTACTGAACCGATCTTCATGAAACTTGACATGAGAGTTCCTGGGAATGATATCCCCAGATATTTGTTTCCATTTTTTCGATTAATGACTTTGATGACACAATATCCGGCTTTTTGTAAAAGTTGAGGCGGCACTGTCACACCCTCATTTTTCAATGAAATTGATTGAAATTTTGGCCAAACAATCTTCGACGAAGGCCAGACTTTGGTATTGCATTTCAGCTAGGAGGCTTGATAATTAATTAATGAGTTTGTTCATTAAAAATCTGAAAATTGTAATTAAAATTATTTTTTTCATAAAACGATCCAAAAACAATTTTAGCTTCATTTTCATCATTTCTGATTTCAAAAACATATATAGATATGTTGCATTCAGATAAAAAAAAAAAACAACAAAAAACAAGTCGCGTAAGGCGAAATTACTACATTTAGTCAAGCTGTGGAACTCACAGAATGAAACTGAACGTAGTCCGCCGCTAGTGCAAAAGGCAGTGAAAGTGACGAGCCTGTTTTTCGCGGTAGCGATTGCGCTGCACATGCTTCATAGCACGCTTTACTGTACCTCTCTTCGTTTTAACTTTCTGAGCGTGTTTTTAATCCAAACATGTATCTATGTTTTTGGAATCAGAAACCGACAAGGAATAAGATGAAATAGTTTTTAAAACGATTTCGGAAATTTAATTTTGATCATAATTTTTATATTTTTAATTTTCAGAGCTTGTTTTTAATCCAAATATAACATATGTATATGTTTTTGGAATCAGAAAATGACGAAGAATAAGATGAAATTGGTTTTGGATCGTTTAATAAAAATATAATTTTAATTACAAGTTTCCGATTTTTAATGACCAAACTCACTCATTAGTTTTTAAGCCACCAAGCTGAAATGCAATACCAAACCCCGGCCTTTGTCGAAGATTGCTTGGCCAAAATTTCAATCAATTTAATTAAAAAATGAGGGTGTGACAGTGCCGCCTCAACTTTTACAAAAAGCCGGATATGACGTCATCAAAGGTATTTATCGAAAAAAAGAAAAAAACGTCCAGGGATATCATACCCAGGAACTCTCATGTCAAATTTCATAAAGATCGGCCCAGTAGTTTAGTCTGAATCGCTCTACACACACACACAGACAGACAGACACACACACACACACACACACACACACACACACACACACACACACACACACACACACACACACACACACACACACATACACCACGACCCTCGTCTCGATTCCCCCCTCTATGTTAAAACATTTAGTCAAAACTTGACTAAATGTAAAAAAAACAAGCTCTGAAAATTAAAAATATGAAAATTATGATTAAAAATAAATTTCCGAAATCGATTTAAAAACAATTTCATCTTATTCCTTGTCGTTTCCTGATTCAAAAAACATATAGATATGATATGTTTGAATTAAAAACAAGCTCAGAAAGTTTTTTTAAAAATTGCGTGCTATCCTGCTCAGCGCAACCACTACCGCGCTATTCTGGCTTGTCAATGTCACTGCCATTGCCACGAGCAGTGGACAGACGATGCTACGAGTATACGGTCTTGGTTAAAAAATGCAGTGCGTTCAGTTTCATTTTGTGAGTTCGACAGGTGTACATGACATGTTGTATTTTCGCCTTACGCGACTTGTTTTTCTTTCTTTTTTTAAAAAACTGTTTGAGCTAATTGCTTTTAATCCAAACATAACATATCTATATTATATTTTTAGATTTAGAAAATAATAAAGAATAGGATGAATTCATTTTTGGAATAATTACTAAAAAAAAGTTAATTGTCATTAAAGTTTTGAGATTCCTAATGACCAAACTCATTAATAATTTTTTAAGCTTCCAAGCAGAATTGCAATCCCATAGTCCGGCCTTCGACGAAGATTGCTTGACCAAAATTTCAATAAATTTGAGTAAAAAAAGACGGCGGAACTGTGCTGCCTCAACGTTTGAAAAACCCGTTTATGGCGTCATCAAAAACATTTACCACTACCCTCGTCTCGATTCTCGGTCTGTGTTAAAACATTTAGTCAACATTGACTAAACGTAACTACATTCTCTGCAATAATCCCCAGTTGAAAAATATAACGTGAAGTTGGGGTGACACTGCATTTCGGTTTTTGGAGCCCCGATGTTTCATGCAGTCAATGTCAAACTGAAAATGAGATAGTTATCTTACTTGATTGTGTATGTAGAGAGAATAGACGTCTTTCATTACTTATCAGAAACGTCTCTGTGTTGTTAAATTTACGGTTACCACATGCGAAATACTAATTCTCAATAATTATTAGACAACCTGTGTACGGTACGGTACTCTGAACCAACTGGCCTCAAAACACTTTGCTACAAGCTCCTGTGGTCGGGGATTGATGACAATTAACATTGACCACATACCATGTGACCTCAAATGTTATCAACGGCACACTTCCACACATGTACCGTCTCGATCATTTTGTCCAAGTTCGTCAACACCGTTCTGAAAGGACTGCATCAGTGTTACTTTTGACTCGATGCACTGAAAGGTTCCCTTCGAATACAGTTGTACACATTCTCTCAATCAGTTGGTTCATTGATTTGAATCTTGAGTACTTTTACCATTACCGCTCGTGAAACTCTCTCTCTCTCTCTCTCTCTCTCTCTCTCTCTCTCTCTCTCTCTCTCTCTCTCTCTCTCTCTCTCTCTCTCTCTCTCTCTCTCTCTCTCTCTCTCTCTCTCTCTCTCTCTCTCTCTCTCTCTCTCGTAAAATAAAATTTGATTTGATTTGATTTGATCTCTCTCTCTCTCTCTCTTTCTCTGCGTGCTCGTGCTCAAGCTCGTGCGTGTGGGTGTGTGGCATACGAATGAGTTACTATAACAATAAAAGAGATACCCAGAGAAATACGGACAAAAATATTATGATGTGCGCACGAATCGGCCACAAAGCGACCGAATGTCGCAAAGATGTATCAATTAAGCGGGCCGTTCACTAATTAAACTTCGTGGGTCCAACAGTTACATTGCAACACAAGGTCGGAAATTGCTCCCAATGTAGACCTTATTTTGATGACGACCGAAGATGCACTCGAGTCGGTGATGCTTAATCAGTGAAAGATATCAGGATAATTATGCTATCTTGTTAACCGTCGTGTGCTTGATTATGTTGTCAATGTTATCAATCATCCACGAACAACGCGTACAGATAAAATACTGCTGTTTCATGCTTGCCGGCATCATGTGGCGGCTTGTCTTTTGCGTATGTTGTGTTTTGTATTCTGCCCAAAGATGCTTTCTCATGGCATGTGGTTTAATCAAGGCCTGACTCGGTTGTATGTTATTCAAGTTAGCGCTGGTGAATCGGTACACACACGCCCAAGCTACTGTCACAAAGACTGATGTGAGTAGCATATTTGTGAGGTGAAACCACGTCGTGTTTTTAACCTCCCTAAATGTTGTACAGGCGAGGGTAGCTGACCGGACTGGCGTTATTCACGTGTTTCGGGTGTTGCACGTAAAACTGGCTTAGCTTGATGTGAGTTGTGTTTGAGACATGTAGCTGGTCTGGGGTAAATAACGTCACAGCGTGTGAGATTTCCAACCGGGAAGGTTGTTCAGCGTGTGTCAGACTTGTTCTGGGAACAAGTACTCTTTCAAGAGACGGGTCTCTTAAGGAGTTTCCATGAGGGATTTCCATGGCGTATAAGGGAGGGACCTTACACGAGAGAAGCGCTAGACGACGGTGGAAGCAAGGGACCACCTCTGCGCAGATGACTAGACGAGTGGAGTCTTCATCGAGACCGGTCGTAGCCGACGACGGTTGTTTCCGCTACGGGCGGAAGGGTTTCTCGGGGAGAAACCTGGAAGGTGTGTGTGGGCATCTTCCATGAGATGTGTGTTGGCATCTTCAGAGAAAGGTGCGGGTTGGCATCTTCAGTGGAAGGTGTGTGTTGGCATCTTCAGCGAAAGGTGTGTGTTAGCATCTCTGTGTGTTGGCATCTCAATTCATTATTCTACGAGGATTCAGCGGGACAAGTAAGTGAACTGGCGACATGCAGTGAGCCGTGATACGAACTCGTGAGTGTCTGTTGGTACCTTCTTGTGTGCGTTAATCTATATTTGAGAGAGTATTGTTATAATATGTATTTACATGCCTTGAGTGAAAGCTGGAAGATTGTGCGAACTGTGTGTTGAAAAGTTGTTCGTATTGATGTATTTAAAGTGAAGAAGTATGTTGTTTTTGGTTGAGGAATTAATGAGCCTGCACCCTCCCAAGTTCTGTTTTTGAAGTGTTTGGTGTGAAAGGGTAGAGACAGTGCAAAAGGGCAGAACACGCATAATAAATTCACATGCAAACCACTTCGTGACAGCTACAAGCGACCAAAAGCGCAGCGAACAGACGGACGTCACAGGTGGAAAAATGTTCAAGTTTTTATTTTTATGTGTGAAGGGGTGGGGGGTGGAGACAGTAGTGGGGGTGCTAGGTCAGGAAGAATTCACATAGAAAACGCCAAGTCAGGGGTTGTAGTAACGTGACTTTTTTTTTCATATACCAGAAGTCAGTTAGTGGAGCAGACAACAAAATACGTCCACTCTCTCTCGCGTCTTTCAGAGTTCTCTCAGTTCTCTCTCACACCCTAGCATGTACTATACATAATCAAACTTTAGCTAGAGTCTCAAACATCCAATCAAAATCCTAGTAACTATTAGCAACACAACATTCTAAGATAATAAGCCATTCCATTGGTTAAAGACCAGAAGAAGGAGGGGGGAGGGGGGGGGGTTAAGGGATTAAGACCTTCCAACCGCAGCTGACACGCTTCGCTGTATCAAATTCAAAGGGATTCACACCCTCTTAACGAGACTTTGATCTGAGCGCATCAAACATTACCACACGCACGTGTTATCGGCGGCTACCCCGGGTCGGTCATAACAGTTACGCAACTGACCACCTGCCAGCTGAGCTGGTATTCGGTCCACCCGATCCGACAAAGGAATTTGCAGCTAGCCGAGGAATACAGAGACAGACAGGCCGCCATATGACGTAACAACACGTGTGTGTATGTGCGCTAGTGTGAGGTTGGGTGTGAGTCAAAATGTGTTTTGCATTATGGCATGAAAATCTTTTTAAATTTGTTGTTAACAATTACAGCTTTGTATTCCATGTTTATTATTTTTGACGAAGTAATTATAGTAAAATAGTCTTATGTGTACACTACATTGGGGTGTGCACGTTAAAGATCCCACGATTGACAAAAGGGTCTTTCCTGGCAAAATTGTATGGAGGTCTCCTTTTTGCGTACTTCGGAGCGGTGTCACGTGATACGCAGAAATGGTTTGGAGGGCAAGAAGCGGAACGGCTAGCGTCAGTGCGCCGCTCGATGATTCGGGAGTGTGTGCATGAGTTTTCATTTTGTTATTATTCAAGAACTTGTAGTTCTATTTCTAACTTTGTATGTTTATGTGTGAAGCTCTTTGGTTTTAGATTACCTATTATTTCTGCTTCAGTGTGTGTGAGTTTTCATTTCATTGTTATTCGAGAAATGGTATTTCTAACTTTGTATGTTTATGTTTGGAGAAGCGATTCTTTTTTCCTTTTTGCACACTTCAGTCAAAAAGCACATCTCAGACAATAAGTGAATTAGTGTTTCCAATCATTAGCCAAATTAATACTGCTGTTGAGGGTTAGAATCAATGAATGGTAACAGTTTACACATCAATACCGTCAAAGTGTAAAAAAGAAAAGAACTGTACACACACCCACACACTTAGCATCAGATCTCAAAATCAAATAAGGAATAGTGTTGAGCCCTAGAAAAATGTTTTGAATAATACACACTTGAGCCAGGAAGCAAAAAAGGTAACTACACACATGCACGCCAGCACAAGTCATACAGATACATAAGTCAAATTAATACTGTGTTTCAGGTTTGGCATCCACATAAACAGTGTTGTTTTTGTTTAAAATCACACACTTGTCAAAAAACATAAAAGTAACTGTACACAGTTCTGTTCAGGTTTAGCATCACTGTAAACAGTTTCAAATCAGGTAGATACCAGTCAAATACAAAAATAACATAAAACTGCACATTGGTCCAATTAAAAAAAAAAAAGATTCAGACTTGAGATCAAAAGTAAATAGTGTTGCATTTTTTTTTCAATCACACATTTCAGTCGAATTGCATAAAACTGTACACACATGCTAGGCAGAACATCGCAGACAATGAAAAATGTGTTTGTAGTTGTACATAACAACCCCATCAAATCAAATTAATACTGTCTTTAGGGTGTCGGATAAAAAGGAAACATTATGCAACAAGTATTCACCATCTTGAATGAAATTTAACCAAATCGTCGATGCAAATACGGAATCGCCGCAGCGAAACTTCGCGATCGGCACCACGCTTCCATGTTTTCGCTAAGCGCGGTGACCTCTTGCCCTCCAAACCCCGGTGCGCACGAAGTGATGACGTCAATAGGGAGACCTCCATAGGCACTATGCAGATAAAAATGTCCACCAAAATACCCGTGTGACTTGGAATAATAGGCCGTGAAAAGTAGGATATGCGCCGAAATGGCTGCGATCTGCTGGCCGTTTTGAATGCGTGATGTATTGTGAACAAAAAAATCCATCTCACACGGCATAAATAAATCCCTGCGCCTTGAATATGTGCGCGATATAAATTGCATAAAATAAAAATAAAAAATAAAAATAAATCCCTGGGCTTAGAACTGTACCCACGGAATACGCGCGATATAAGCCTCATATTGATTGATTATGTTTCTTATTTGTTCGACCCTCTTAGGATAATGGAGTTTTATGAACTGCCTTTTATAGTTAACTAAACTTTTGTATTTGAAATAGCCCATTGCAGTTGGTGTAGGCCTTAAGCTTATTTTAATCGTTCGTCCAGTATTTAATTTAATTCTCTATTTTTGTATGAACTCAAATGTTTAGTGTTCTTAGTATGTCTTGCTAGGCTAAGTTCTATTTAATCAGAGTATGTCTGCGTGTGCTTATACCATGCAAGTGATATTGTAAAGCGCATAGTGCTTTTAGTTATGCACTATAGAAATCTCCTTAATAAATAAATAAATAAATAAACAACACCTGCAGGCTCCCTGGCTCCCGTCTCTTTCTAGGAGAGCGGCTTAAGTTCAAAGGATCAAAGACTAGTCAGAACATGGACACAGACGGCTAAGCGCGCTTAGGATCTACAGGTGACTGGACATGTGCATCTCAACATTTAACTTAGAACAGAAAATGGTATTACACAAAACATAAAGCGATCGGCAACATGAACTACAAACACTAGACTGGAAAATAACAAAACTTTACTCTATAATTGGTGACTGGTCACCCTGTCACATATGATACATTCGATTTCATTTCCCATCAATTCACAATCCCTCGTAATTAAAAACAAAAACAAAAAGCTTGCAACTGTGTGCTATATTGTAATTATAAAGATTGACCTTCTCAGTTGAGCCCGAAGTTGACTTCCCGAAGACTTCGCGAAATCTTTTTACTACAAATTCGGTATCACAGCTTTGTGCACCGAGCTTCGTGAAGTAGACTTCGCGAAGTCGACGTCGCACAATCAATATCAGGCTTTAAAAACAGAGTCCGCCTCAAAGGTATTTCTGGCAATTCTTTCTCACATGACCCACCATGTCAGCCACCAAAGGCCTGACATGAGTAGTAGTATTCGCGCACGAACCGGACCCCTTTTTTTTGCGCAGCTGCGCAGCCGCGCAGCCGTATTTTGATAGAAGGTTATAGGTTAAGGTGCCTGTGTTTAAGTAGTGATAAGGAGGGATTGCGTTTAAACGGTTTATTGCGTTTTATATTTTGTCATGTGATTTCATGTGCCTGTACCTGTTGCTCGGTACTAATGACCACTCCAGCTGGGGTAATGACAGGATTACTATCCGCGCTTCGCGGAGCACTCTCTCTTTAATAGCTATGTAGTTTGGTGCCCTGTCAGGGGAGGTGTCAGGATAAGGTAATAAAAATGGTATCCCTACTCTTTGCGGAGCCCCTTCGCCGATAAAACCACCAGAGGTGGCCAGCAGTTAGAGAAGTTTAATAGGAGGTGGTTTGTCTACCCCGAGGGTTGATTAGGTTTTAATGCTTAGATTAGTGCTAGACAAATGGTGTGGGGTGGGTGTGGAAGTTAGCTCGACTGATGAGAGGGATGGGAGCTGAAGTACACATATAACAAAAGTTTTAACAAGTAGACTCAGATTGTTGTTTTTTATGTGGGTGTTATAAACATCGGAGGTACATTTTACACCGAACACGAGTTGTTCTACAGTCAGTCATACCTAATGTTAGGTTAGAGACTGATCACGTCCGAGCATTGCACCACAGAGACACAAGACCTTACATGCTAGACCATGTTGGTTGGTCAGCACTAAAAATAGAAATATGACATGGTCACACCGGGATAACGTAAGTGTTTATTTTTTTTATTTTGTTGTTGATAGACTATGTAAGCGGTAGGGGTATATGTGTGGTGGAAATTAAATGTAAACGCAAACACACACACACACACACACACACACACACACACACACCCCTCCGATCACACACACACACACACACACACACACACACACACACACACACACACACACACACACATGCGCGCACGTTTACACAAGTACTTCTAAACAAGAAGGTAAAAGTCAGACGTAAAGAGTAACAAAACAATACATAAACTACTCACGTTAGCATTCAAGAGTTATACAGACACATAGTTATTAACTTTTCCAATATGATCATTTTATTATAAAAGTGACATCAGTCTTTTGAATATTAAAAATAAAAAAAAAATTAACATTTTGCATACACATACATTAAACCAAAAAAAATCCAAATCATGATTGTCAATTTAAAGGAACGAGGTGGTCCCCGGATTAGTTGTCAACTTCATAACCACTTCTTGGTGTCACAGGAAGAGGATTTACGGTTGTGGCAGAACAGTAAGCCGGACATGTGGAATACAGGGGTCGCTGCAGCTGCTGAGGGTATTCCTCGCTTTGTGTCGAATCCGTGGCTGTGGTTGACGGTGTTGAACAGTAGTAGTCTGACAGCGGACACTCTGTGTGATTCTTCAGATGTTTTTTCTCCTGCTTCTCCTCTGTGGGTGACAGAGAAGATACCTGTTGGTGGAAGTCTTCTTTGAGTTTTTTCTGCACTCTAAGCAGTTTCTGAAACTTTTTCAAGTCCAGGGTGACTCCTCTTTGGGTGGGGGCAACACGCCCACCTTTGGTGCGGGTGGGAACAGCATAGTGGCGAATATGGATTTTTACAGCCCCTCTCCACGTTTTTACTGAGGTAAAAAGGCTTCCACCTAGCGGGTAGAGTGTAGCCGGCTGTGGTGGCTGCTTCATGGTTCCTGAAGGCATGGTCGACTCCGCAAAAAATCCTCTGTAGTGGTCTTTTTACATCCGACCTGTCTTATATACACACTCGCGGCTCATGTACATCTTGTTTATTCTGGTTTCAACGGGTCCACACTGGTTTAGCCTAAGGTCACGTGGGATGCTATGCCGTTTTTCACTCTGTTGCATCACTCACAGAGCAGTTGTTCAGTCACATGAGTGATAACCCTTTTTCGAAACGTTGTCGTTTCTGTCCACTTCCACACAACAACCCGCAAACACCACCAGGAGAGCCCGTCTGGATGTGTCTTGGGTAAGGCTACATTCCAACGACTAAGAATTTTGTCTCGATTTAGTTGTTCCCAGACGTTATCTGCGACGGCTCTAATGGCGTCAACAGTCCACTGTGTTGGATAGTCTTTTTCTTCTCTCTTTTTTTTGCAAACAACGCATTTTAACGCACTAACAAACATCAAGAACAAACTGTTTCGCAGGTGATCTTTAACTTTGAGAATACCAGCCTCCAATTCTTCCAACATCTGCTCTAAAGAGGGACTGGCCGTCTCCATCATGACTTTTTTGTTTTGTGTACCTCTCTTTTCTTACTAACACTCTTCTAACCCTCTCTCTACTTTGGTGGGTACGAGATGAAAGTGGTGGAGATGAATCCTCCCCTTCTTCTTATATAGACACATACACACACACACACACCCAATAAAATGAATAAAACCGTTTACAGACCTAAAAAAAGACAACGCACACAACCTCAGTTTCTTCTTAGCTGTTGGACCAAAAACCATACTCTTCGATCATTACCCCAAAGTTTGTTGGGGGAAAACACACGAAGCGTTCGAAATAAACTGGCGCCGCGGCTTTTCATCAAAACATAGTACAATACATACAAGCCACAGGCTGAACTCGTCAAGTCTTGCAAAAGACGTGGGTTGTACACGTGGGCTGAACTGTGTTTCAGCATAAAGTTTTCAATAGCGGGGTGCACGGGTGGTAAACCAAAACTATCGAAATATTCAGCTTGTCCAAGTCCATCAAACCAGACACACACCCAGTGTTCCCCCGGGCCTGTACTGCGATCTGTATTGATGACAAAAGCACTTGGACGTCGCGGGTTCACCTGTCGTGGGAGTCTGTCTCTAGGAAACACACCTCGAAACACACGTCGGGTATGAATGTCTCTCCCCAACACTCGGCTAATGTCTTTGCTGTTCATAGTGCAAAATCAGTCAGGACCTGGCGAGAGCGATCAATCTCGATCATACTGTCCATTTCACCATACACAATCACCATCACAGGCGCTGGAAGAGCTTCGTTGAACTTCAGCTCCAGACGCAGGGCACCGCTTTTCACCAGTTCAAACTGATCTCCATCCAGAAGACTAGGACTCAGGTCAAAACTGTAGATAGCATACCCCAACTCAAAATCACGCAGTTCCATGTAAGATCCTGCATCTCTGTTGGCGAGACCCGTAGACGTCATGAGACTGAAGAATGACCTCACATACTGGTGTTGTTCAAAGTTCGGTGTCAGGGGTTTGCCGGGGATCTGTTTCCCGTCTAGGTACAGGCTGAGAAAGGACAATCCTTGTGTCTTGAAGTGGTAGGGATTGCGTGAGGCTTGTCCGTTGAAAGCAGCGCTGTCCACCAATCCAATCACCAGGCGGTTGGGTGTCTGACTCAGAAACAAGTTGTCCTGCACAGCACTGTGGTTGCCTGTGGGAATGGAGAAAGTCTTCACCACGACCCTTTTCAAAGGATACTTGGCCGTACCTTTTTCCAGCGCTTTGGCATGAGCGAGGCTCACAGCGGGGTTCAACTTGACTTTGCGAACAAACAGAGAAGCATGTGTGATGACAGTGCGGAAACCCTGAAAGGGGTCAGGAGACATCAGGTGGAAGATGTTCTTGGAGGGAATGAGTCTGATCTTCACGTCCACGCCGTTCATCATGTAGCGTTCCTGGTGCATGATGTCAGCATGAAGTCGCCCCATCATGTCTGCCTCTCTGCTCCGCATGGTTTGCTCACGACGTACCTTCAAACCCCAGTTGGCATCCCCACCTGTTTCATCCAGATGGTTGGAACTATCTCGGTAATACATGGCACTGGTGAGGTGACTTTTCTTGGCTTCTCGTCCATAGTTGAGGGTGGCTTCAAGGTAGGCACGGTAGGGGTAGGTGTTCTCTGAATTGGTTACCAAAGTATCATTGAGACTGATATCAACCTGGGAGAACAGGCTGTGCAACCAGTAGTTGACAGGAGCCACATGGGAGTCAGCATCCAAGTTTGTTCCGTCTGCTTTGGTGATTTTAGCTCGCACATGGAGATACGTGTTGCTTAGATCCAGGTACTCGGATGTAGCACCACTGATGGTAAACTCAATAGGGGCTCCTGGGGCCAGAGTAGCCAGAGGATGATACTCTACAAACATTCCCTCCTGCACAGCTGTCTGTGTTGGGGGTACAGAAAACAAATCTAGTCCAGTATGTACACTTTCACATGACTGAGGGTGGGCAAGGGCCATGATGCTTATCCAAAAATATCGGCTGCTGTCGCCCTCCTTCTCTTCTTCTTCTGCCTCCCAGTCTGACCTTGGCGGTGTGGTGTAGATGATTTTATACGTTTCCTTGCAGGTTCTCCAGGCGGCGCGGCTGTTGTGCCTGTCACTCGACCCACGGCTTGGTGAAACAATCGCTTCCCTGCATTGCTAGCTCTCTGCTGGAGTGACGACTTAACACTACGCCCAGACAGCACATCCTGAGCCACCTGCATACCTGTCCTAGCCCCCTCTTTCAGCAGAGCTTTTCCACCACTTCTCAAAAGAGGCACAAGGGCTCGACCAATACCCCCTAAGAGATTACCAATGCCATGACCTCTGTAGTTTCTTCCTCCTACAAACACGGGGAGACCGTGACCGACCTGGTTGCAGTAATAATCTTCATAGAGTTTTCCACTGCCCTGGAAAGGGGTTAGACGAACCATCTTCTACAAATGGTCGGTGCGTCTACGACGAAAATGAAGCGTTACCACCGTCTTCCCTTGCTCAAATGCGATAGGTTTTCCCGTGTCCGTTGTTAAAAGCATTTCCACCGTGTTGAACTGACAACGAGTCAGAGGGATGTAATGGGGTTTTTCAAACATATGATGAACGACCTCTTCAGTCTTCTTTTTAATTGGCACCGTCCGCAACAATGGGACTAATGTATCTCCGACCACTCTTTCGCGCACCAAATCACAGTACACGTATATTGCGTGAAAATCTTGATGTAAATCCATCATAGCCTTACCATCAAAGTGACCAGGTCCTATGATGGCTTGTTGGGTGACATCTGTTTTCAAAATTCTCATCAACTCGGGGCTCATCCACAGCGAGATATTTTTGAGTAATTTAACACGTACTTTTTTTGCTGCTTTGGTGTAATAAAACCTTGCATAGTCAGTAAGACTTGCATCAACCAAGAGCTGGTTTAGTGAGTCTATAAAAAAAGCAGGTGAATCATACAACCCCTCTGGTAAAACTAGAGTATCACACAAAACAGCAACACCTATTGGGGTACAAATTCGAAACTGACACGTGTCTTTTTCCACATTCACATACGAGTTGTTAAACTGAATCTCAGCCAACCCACACTCGTAGTCGGTGCCCAGGTCAATTGTTTGAGGTAGTTTTGTGTAGTAGTGACTCGCGTTGTTGTCAGGGTAGTGCTGCAAGGAGCTGTTGCTGGGGAGTGTCAGGTAGAACATGATGAATGAAGACGTTGTTACTGTACCAAGGGTGGATCAATGGAAGGATTAGGAAGCACGTAGCCGAGACAACTTCCCAGTAGGGCCACCCACAAGTTATCCGGTCCGCGACCGGTTGTCAGATTGAACAGAGACACTCCAATCACCACATAAATAAGCAGCATCTGGCAAAGGAAGACAATCTCGCTCCGAGGGACACGACGTCCAAATACACGCCACAGCTTGGATGTTCTTGGTCGCTTAACAACACTGTCTGGTTCATCCAGAGGCGTATTAATCTTCTGAGTTTCCTCCATCAGAACCACTGAAGCTAGTCCGTGTAGTGGGTCAGTGCCGTCTGTGGAATCCAAGAATTGAATGACGGGTCATAGCCGAGCCATTTGACTAAATACTCTTTCTGTTTGCCTTTTCCAGGGCGTTGTTCCAAAACAGCTTCAATACGGTATATTTCTTTCTCCCCCACTTTCTGCAGTTCCTGTTCATAAAAAGTCCCCAACAGTTCTTCTCCGTGATCATCTTTCAACACATAGGTCACGGGTGTGGTTGTCTTGACTTGACTGATGGTAAAGAGTTCCTCTGTCCAAGAAGGCATATAACCTTTTTTAAAGACTCTTCTCGTCTTGCTGATTCGCACACGGTCTCCTATATTCAGTTTAGGTGGTTTGGAGAGAGTTGGACCACCATACAACCGTTGCCACACTTCCTCCTGATTAGCGATGGTTACGTCAGCAGGAGCTTTCTTAATACTGCGGTGGTAGGAATGATTGTAACCACGCACCAGCTTAGACAAGACTTCCACATACCTCACTGAACTTGTTCTGGTGAAATACCTCCACAGTTTGTCTTTCAAGGTACGGTTGAAGCGCTCCGCCATTGAGGCTTTAATGTCATCATTTTCTGTCACAAAAAAGTGTACCTTTTTTTTGTCCAAAAAATCCTGGAACACCTTGTTTTTAAATTCGCTACCCTTATCTGTTTGTAGTCTCAGGGGTTGACGACCTCGGACAAAAATGCTTTTGAAGGCTGTCACCAGAGAGGTCCCTGTTTTGTCCTTCAAAGGCACCACCCACGCGTGTTTGCTCAGCACATCAATACATGTGAGTAGGTAGGTAAACCCGTCATTGTCTTTTCTCAGCGCTCTAACATCAATCAAATCTGCTTGCCACTGGTGATCTATGCCACCCACGATAATACGACGACGAGTAAACTTTCGCCGCACAGGTTTGTGTAGTGTATAGGTGTCTTGAAATGTCAACCACTTTTCAACTTGTTTTTGTTCTTGTCTGGTGGTTCTTCTCAAAGCCTCCACTCCACCCAAACTTCCAGGGAGTTGACTTCCATAATATCGACGTCGCAGCTTCTCAGCGACTTTTTTCTTTTTCACTGGCATTCTGCTCAAGAATAAGATAGCCACGTCCTCTTCTTGGGTGATGGAGAAGGAAATGATACTCTTTCTGCAGAAGGAGATGCTGAGGAAGGACTCACAATTCTTCTTCTTCTTCTTTTTGTCCTGGTGGGTGGTCTTCCTCTATCACCCCCCTCGCTGTGCATCCACTCCCATCGCCCTGTGTGACCAATGAGTTCACGAGGGATATTAACCGCTTTTAAACCTCTTGCAAACACTTCCCACCCTTGAGGATCAGGTGCATTTTTACGGTAACGAAGAGCATCATTCACCAGATCAGCCATGTTGGTTCCTGCTACTGTCTGTCCCTGATACACGAGCTGTCCTTGTTCATTCCACTTGATGTCAGAACTGTCCTTGGTTATATCCAAAAGCAACTGAGCCTTCTTCTTCAAGGTTTTTGGGACACTCTCCAACACTCGTTTTTCTACCCTAGATAGGTCCTGAGCTTTCTCGACCTCATTTAGTTCTGTCAAAGGTTGTTTTGAGGGTTGTGCTATCTCCACTCTTCCAAGAGGTTTGTTTTTATATTCTTCAACACGCTTAAGAAACCGCCACAAGACTTGTTGGTAGGAGTCTGCTTTTTCATGTTTGTCCACATCCTTCTCGTCTAAAATACCCCGCATCACTTGATCCATGTCCTTCAAACTTTGTGAGGTGGCATCAGGTACTGGAGGTCCACCTGCAGAGTCCCGCAAAGAAGCCAACACACGTGGCTCAATCAAAATCATCTTTTTGGTATGGTCCATCGCATCAGAGACCCAGGGTCCCGAGCAAACCAGATACAATGCCTAGCACAGGGTTCAAAAGAGCCTGAAGAAAACCGCCTTTCTGTAGGATTTGCTTTCGATGTTTGACAGATGTTGTTTTTTTGGTTAAGACCCGTAGGTTCTGTTTGTGTCGAGACAACCGTTTCTTCTGTGCGGGCGTCAGCTGCACATGGCCTTTTAAGATGTTCAGGGAGCACTCACACAACGCCTGGATCAAATCTGGAGAAGCTCCTTTCAATACGGTCTTAATCACGGCAGGCTTAGCCCCACACAACATCCGCAACATGGGTACATTTCTCTTCAGGCGTGCAGACATGGTTATTTTTGAAGGTACACTACAGGGTGCTCTGGTGGGAAAAGTTTTGTCCTCAGACGAAGATGATCGGGTGTCTCTTGTCGCAAGTCAAACAGCAAATAACCGTGAGGCATAGAAGTCGCATCTTTAAATGCCTCTTGGACATACTTTAGCTTCCCAGGGTACATCTGCTTGGCCAGATGGGTGATCTGTGAAGCATCCCGTGGGTTTTTAAACACCACCAGGTAGTGACTGTTCAAACTGATCGTCCTCTGCTCTTTGTTTTTTCCAAACAGGTTCTGTACAATATACATTACACTCAGATTCCGATGATGACTTTCTTTGGTGAATAGTTGTGTGACCTTGTCGTTTGTCTCACTCATCAAATCATCAATGATGACCAGTCGCCTTTTGACCCCTGTCCACTGTTCCACGTCGGGTAAACCCTCCACAAACGTCACATGTCTCATCTCATTGTAACCAGACTGCCACGCCCCATAACACCAAATCAATTCCTCTGGAGGGGGTGTCATCATAGCTTGTAAGTGATTCAAATATTGTTTGACAAAATGAGTCTTCCCACTCCCTGTGGGACCGGCAATCACACAGGTAAAAGGATGTTTCCACCTTGGATCCATTTTCACATACTAAACTAAGATCCTATCCTTATCTTTATTTATTAATTCCAAAAAAAAACCAAAAAAAACCATCTACTTTAAATTTTATATTCAAAACTAACTAGTTATGTTAGTCTTTTTTTCTACCATCCAATACACACACACACACACATACATACACACACACACACACACACACACACACACACTCACACACACACACACACTGTCACACACACTGTCACACACACACACACAGTCACACACACACACACACACTGTCACACACACACACACACACACACACACACACACTGTCACACACACACACACACACTCACACACACACACACACACACACACACACTGTCACACACACACACACACACTGTCACACACACACACACACACACACACTGTCACACACACACACACACACACATACACTGTCACACACACGCACACACACACACACACACTCACACACACACACACACACCAACACTCATTCACACACACACACACACACACACACACACACACACACACACACACACACTTTCTCTGCGCTTCGCGGAGCCCTCTCTCTTTAATAGCTATGTAGTTTGGTGCCCTGTCAGGGGAGGGTGTCAGAGTAAGGCAATTAAACGGTATAACCCTGCGCTTCGCGGAGCCCCCTCTCCGGTAAACCTCCAGAGGGGGGTCATTGGGTGCTTACGCCTGAGTATTGCACCACAGAGATGCAAGACCTAAACATGTTAGAACTTGTTGATTGGTCAGCACCTAAAAATAGAAACGCTTAGTTAGAATACGGCTGTGATGCGGTCAAAAGGGGTATAAATAAACTTCTTCTGGGGCTAAGTCTTGAGTGTCTCTTCGACTTTACAAGTGTGAGGTGGTGAAAAAAACCCAACTATGGCGACCAGCAGCACCAGCAGTGACGCGAACACAACTCCACAACCAGCCTCAACAGATTTGGTAAGTTGATTTTGTTTTGATATCTTGTAAAGATAAAAAAAAAATAAATAAAAAAAATAAAATAAAATAAAGGTAGAGTGTTACTTTTTTCTCAGACATAGCTTTTTAGAAAAATAAATGTTTTTTTATGTAAGATGTTTTTTGATATTGTTTTTTTGTAGCTCAGACATAGTTCTTTTTTTTATTACAGCGTAACCAATGCCCGCACTGTGAACAGATTTTTACACAGACCAAAAACCTTAACGTTCATGTTAACGAAGTCCATAGCAAAGCCAGACCTTTTCTCTGTGCTATGTGTGGCAAGTCGTTTAGCAGAAAACACGGCCTTACTCGACATAAAAACTCAAACAAAAACTGCCAAGATGTTGCGAGTCGGACACCTCCACCACCAGTGCCGACAGGCGGACAGAAAAGAAAAAGTTCGCCTTCACAGGATGCCCCTCCCCCCAAAAAGGGATTAAACAAACGAAGTCTAGAAAAAGAAAAAATCAAAACGTTACCTTTTGAAGAAAGACAAATGTACGAAAAGCATTGGAATTCTGTTAAAACTCATAAGCGGCCTGGTAAACTTCAGTCAACCTATACCATTCTCTGGAACCCTTGTTCTGATTTCCCTGATTGGGACGAGTCGCTTCTTGATCTGTTCCATGAACAAAACAAACGCTTCAAAATCAATTTTTCTCACTCTTTTCTTCTCAAAAACAAAGAGTCGGGTGACTTGTCTTTCTTTCATGCCTCAGTCAATAACCACTCTGTCTTACAACGACCGCGCCTGATCAACTCAAAGCAGGACTTTCTTTCTTTTCTCGGTGAAATCAGTGATCATGACATTTTAGAACAAGTTAGACTCGAACGCCCAAACTCTCGGTATGCTGTTCATACCATCATGTCTTCCAGTTTCTATGTCACGCCTTTGTCTGACTTTCCTATCGATGCGCCTGTGGTAGTCTACCTGACTACATCACAAACACACAGTTCTTGCACAAGTTGCAAAAAGACGCGCATCATCATTTTCCTTATACTGATGGTCTGTGTCTCTTTCGCTGTCTTGCTTTGCACAAAGGAGCCTCGCGTCATTCTTTGCAAAAACCCACAAAAACCTTGTTCAAACAGTGGGCCGGACATTCTCCCCCTGTCCACTTTCCGGGGGTCACTTTGTTCCAACTTGAGTCGATTGAATCTGAGTTTAATGTGAACATAGATGTGTTTGAGTTTGATGAGAGCCAAACACCCGTCTGTCTTGTTCCTCTGCGTCGTAGCGCTTACAAACATTCTGGGGTTATGCGTCTCTTGCGTTACAAAGACCATTTCATGTACATTTTAGACATTGATAAACTCGGTCATGCGTTGGCTTGTTCCAAATGTGGAAAACTCTGGTCGTCTTTGTCTCAAATGAATCGACATGAACAGACTTGTCAGGGTGAGGGTTCAAAAGAAACCTTGAAAGGCGGGGTTTACTCACCACCCCAAAACATTTTTCAACAGTTACAAAGCCACGGTGTTCAGGTAGCCACAGATTTTGTTTTTCCCTACAGAGCGACTTTTGATTTTGAGGTGTTTTTTGACACAGATAACTTGCCACAGACAAAATCAGCTGAGTCAAACTGTACACAGTACACAGCAAAACATATTCCTCTTTCTGTTTCTGTATGCAGTAATGTTCCCCATTTCACAGAACCAACCTGTTTTGTGAGTAAAGGTAACCCTCAAGAACTAGTGAATAACATGGTTCACTACCTAGAACGTATCTCCGAGGCCTCCTGCGCTCTTCTTTGTGAAGAATTTAAAGATGTGTTTGACCAGTTGACTGAGATCGAAGAGACACAACAACAAGAGACAGATAGCCTCAACATCCCCGTAGAAAGACTCAGACAGAAATTATATGAGTATTTACAAGAACTGCCTGTCGTAGGTTTCAATTCTTCCCGCTACGATCTGAATGTGATCAAACCTTTTCTCATTGAAAAGTTTGTCAAAGACAAAACAGCCCATAACGATCTTCCAAAAGACGAAAGTCAAACAGACCCTGTTTTTGAACCAGATGGTTTTGATACCGTGGGTGAAGAAGAAGAAGAGGAAGAAGAAGAAGAAGAAGAAGACAAAGAAGTCAAAACAGAGGGAAAAAAGAAGGCCCCTAAAAGACCCCCTTTCAAGTTTGTTGTTAAACGAAACAATCAGTATATGTGTCTTTGTACAGACAAACTTCGGTTTCTCGACATCAACAATTTTCTTGCGCCGGGTTTTAGTTATTCCAAGTACCTCAAGGCGTTCGGTGTCGAAGAGGAAAAGGGTTTTTTCTGCTATGAATACGTCACTAGTCTAAGTACACTAGATGAAAGAGAACTCCCACCCCATGCAGCTTTTTTTAGTAAGCTCAAAAACTCAAATATTTCTGATACAGAGTACGCTTTTTGTCAGCGTGTGTGGACTGAAAACAAAATGATGACTTTGAAGGATTTTTTGGTGTGGTACAACAACCTAGACACAGGGCCGTTTCTGGTTGCTTTGCAACATCAGATTAGTATGTACGCTAGTCTGCGAGTTGATTTGCTGAAAGACGGTATTTCTGTCCCCGGTGTGACACTGAAGTATCTGTTTGACACGTTGTCTTCAGATACCTACTTTTCACTTTTTAACGAAAAACAAAAAGACGTTCACGCACTTTTGCGAAAGAACATTGTCGGAGGTCCGTCTATTGTCTTTCACAGATACCACGAAAAAGACAAAACATACATTCGTGGTAATCAGGACAAACCGGTACAGTCTGTTCAGGGATTTGATGCAAATGCGCTGTATTTAGCTGCACTCATGCAAGACATGCCCACAGAGCACCCTGTCATTCGTAGAAAAGAAAACGCTTTTAAAGCGGAAAAAACAGATCCCTACGGTCAGCTAGCTCGGGAATGGTTGGAGTGGGTCATGGCATCAAAACAGATCCATCTCCAACATAAGTTTAACGCGAAAGAGAAGGCCCTTGGTCGAAAAAAGATTAGAGTTGATGGTTGGGATGCCACAAATCAAATTTGCTATCAGTTTCACGGATGTTTGTTCCACGGGCATGACTGTTCTGTGACCGCCGGTAAAACGACTAACCCTGTCACCGGAAAAACACTAGTTGAACTCAGAGAACATACAAGCAACATTACCAAATACCTACGTGAGGATGTGGGTGTGACTGTCGTCGAAAAATGGGAGTGTGAATGGCACGCAGACAAAAAACAAAACACCTCCATTCAGGCTTTTCTACAAGATCGTTTTCCGACACTTAAACCCTTCCGCCATCCTTCTACCATCACAGATCAAACTGTCTTAGACGCGGTGCAAAACAAAACTTTGTTCGGGTTGGTACAGTGTGATATTTATGTACCTGATCATCTAAAAGAACATTTCAGTGAAATGCAGCCTATTTTCAAAAATGAGTCTGTCAGCCGAGAACAGATCGGGGATTTTATGAAAGACTACGCTGAAAAACACAAGCTCTTATCCCAACCACGCCGTACACTTGTAGGGAGTTACCACGGTGAACAAATTCTGCTAGCTACACCCCTCTTGTTTTGGTACGTGCAGCACGGGTTGATTGTTAAAAACATCACGCTGATCGTAGAGTATCAACCCAAAACCTGTTTTCGTCAGTTTGGTGACAGCGTTTCAAACGCAAGACGAGCAGGAGACCAAGACCCATCAAAAGCTATCTTAGCTGAAACTTTCAAACTGCTCGGTAACTCAGCCTACGGGAAAACCTTAACTAACGTGGCCAACCATCGTGATATTCATTACGTTTTGTCTGATGAGGCCTCAAAACTGATCAACAATGGTCGTTTTCAAAAACTAACAGAAGTAACAGATTCTGTCACTGAAGTAGAGATGGCTAAAAAAAAAATCAACTGGTCACTCCCCTCTCAGATTGGTTACTTTGTTTACCAGTACGCTAAACTACGCATGTTGGAGTTTCATTTTGATTTTCTAGATAAGTTTGTGTCCAGAGCCGACTACCAGCTTTTGGAAATGGATACAGATTCTCTATACATGGCGCTTAGCGCTTCAACGTTAGAAGAGGTGGTTCGTCCTGAACTACGAGAGCAGTTTTACCAAGTGTATAACCAATGGTTCCCTGCACAAGCCTGTGACCAACACGAGGCAGCCTTCCAAAACACCCGTTTAGCTAACGCCCCATGGGACGCGACTCTCTGTCAGGCCTGTACAGCGCGTGTCCACTATGACAAACGAACACCCGGTCTCTTTAAAACCGAATACCAAGGAAATGCGTTTATTGGTTTGTGTTCCAAAACCTACTTTTGTGAGGGAGACAGTGGGAGTAAATTTAGTTCAAAAGGCTTAAACAAAAACCAAAACAAACTGACAAAAGAGTCTTACCAACAGGTGCTTCTAACGCAAGAAAGTGGTGGTGGTACAAACACTGGTTTCAAGACAGACGGAAAGTCTATGTTCACGTATTCCCAAACCAGAAAGTCACTCTCGTTTTTCTACATCAAGCGTGTGATCGCTTCTGACGGGGTTTCAACCCTACCTACACCCGTCTAACGGGTCTCTTTCTTTTTTGACTGTGATACCCCTCTAATGGGTCTCTTTCTTTTTTTGACTGTGATACCGCCGCCTGTGATATGGTTAACATTCCAATGCCAAACAACTTTGTCGTTTTTGTAAATAAATTTGATAAGACATGTTTTGCTTCTGTAAATAATGCTCGTATTGTTTAATCCCCAAAACCCCCAATGTGGCTTTGACATACCTTGTCAAAACGGTCCCAAGCCCGTGAAAACACAGAGGGAGGGTCAATTACTGTCAATAGAAAGGAGAGGGGGTCAGTAACCCTGCCGCGTTAAGCATCAATAGAAAGGAGGAGGCTCAGTACTCCAACCACGATAAGCATCCAATAAAAAAAGCGTGAAAGTAGTAATCCTGTCATTACCCCAGCTGGAGTGGTCATTAGTACCGAGCAACAGGTACAGGCACATGAAATCACATGACAAAATATAAAACGCAATAAACCGTTTAAACGCAATCCCTCCTTATCACTACTTAAACACAGGCACCTTAACCTATAACCTTCTATCAAAATACGGCTGCGCGGCTGCGCAGCTGCGCAAAAAAAAGGGGTCCGGTTCGTGCGCGATACCTACTACTGACATGGGATAAGAGTAACCTTCATTTTGAACACATACCAAAATTCAACGGCCTGACTACTTTGTATGCAATTGTGGGACATTTAACAAAATTAATTTTGTAAGTGACACCTGTGTCAATCAGCTAAATAATTCAGCAACAAATTCCCTCTCTGCGCCGAATGCGTTCAACTGAGTGGAAGGATATTATAATCTCATCCCGTGTAAAAAGTCTGTGATAACAGACAGACCTAATTGTTCACACGCGAAGGATTTTTTTTTTTTTATCACATATACACAATGTTAATTGTAATACCGATTAGGCAACAAAGACACTCCACTCCTCACGCTAAGATAAAAACAATAAAAAAACAAGTCGCGTAAGGCGAAATTACTACATTTAGTCAAGCTGTGGAACTCACAGAATGAAACTGAACGCACTGCATTTTTTCACAATGACCGTAGTCCGCCGCTGGTGCAAAACGGAGTGAAACTGACGAGCCTGTTTACCGCGGTAGTGGTTTCGCTGTGCTGCATATAGCACGCTTTTCTGTGCCTCTCTTCGTTTTAACTTTCTGAGCGTGTTTTTAATCCAAACACATCATATCTATATGTTTTTGGAATCAGGAACCGACAAGGAATAAGATGAAATTGTTTTTAAATCGATTTCGGAAATTTAATTTTGATCATAATTTTTATATTTTTAATTTTCAGAGATTGTTTTTAATCCAAATATAACATATTTATATGTTTTTGGAATAAAAAAATGATGTAGAATAAGATTAACGTAAATTTGGATCGTTTTATATTTAAAAAAAAAATTAAAAATTACAATTTTCAGATTTGTAATGACCAAAGTCATTAATTAATTTTTAAGCCACCAAGCTGAAATGCAATACCGAAGTCCGGCCTTCACCGGTCAAAGACAGCTTTACAAAAATGTCAATCAATTTGATTGAAAAATGATGGTGTGACACTACGTGCCGCTATGATCCCTATATGTTAATTGGATTTTGTTATTAAAAGGCACACTCCTTCTCATGCAAACCACCATTGGACCACCATCTTAGACCTGGTCAGGCTGGCTTTAACGTGAGATATGACCATCCCTTCACTTGAACACATGCTAAAAATCATCAGGCTGAAATTAGTTGCTTTTAGGAAATTGATTCATCAAACAATTCACAGAGATCACTCATGCTGTTAGTTTTTAGCATGTGTACAAAACGAGGGATGGTCTTATCTCAGGTAAAAGCCCAGCCTGAAGGGAGATGGTGAGGCGAACTCTTTTGACCAGAAGGCGCGTGCCTTTCGCATAAGTAGTAAGTGCATTGTGTAGAGTTTGATCGTGCCTGTTTGGGTGGGTATATCAATGGATCGTTCTGAATGTGGGAAGGTAAGATGTCTTGAACAAAGAATGTGTGTGTGTGTGTGTGTGTGTGTGTGTGTGTGTGTGTGTGTGTGTGTGTGTGTGTGTGCGTGCGTGCGTGCGTGTGTGTGTGTGTGTGTGTGTGTGCGATATCATCCAACATCACTGTGTTTATTTATTGTTTGTGAAATATGTTTGAATTCACAATCAGACAATAATTCTGTATTGTATTATGTTGTATTGCATTGCATTGCATTGCATTGTATTGTTTGTATTGTAGGCCCTATTGTATTGTATGGTATGGTATTGTATGGTATTGTTTTGTATTGAGTATGTGTGCGACAAACACTTTTCAGTCTGCGATCGTGATACCAAATTACAGCAACAAAGTTTTTACATGTATACAGATGGTTTTCAGAACGACGAAATTGTATACAGCTTCTGTGTGGCTCTCAAACGCCCTAATTATGACAAGCGAATTGCGTCAGAGCAGAACCCTGCTTATTAGAATTATAAGTACTAATCACCAAAAACACAAAGTATGCCATGTGATTCATTGTAAAAAGGGTTCAACTGACTGTAACATCTCCAGAGTTGAGCAAGAAAGCGTGCACCGCTTGCAAAACTGAGATAACTTTTATCTATTTCACAATTTTCAGTTACAGAACAGTCATACAAGATGCTCAGAGCTGGATTAATTTCGAGAACTGCTCAGAGCTGGGACATTTTGCCGAGCAAACACCTCAGAGCAGGAACTTTTTTTAACGACACAACATGCATATATCCTTCATGTCACCCACTGATAGGAAGTGTTAACATTAAGCTATTCTTTCAGCAGAAGTAAATATTTCAATTCTAAAACATTGCTTTGCATTGCTTCAGCTCCCCCTTATTGGTTCGAAGGTCTGTTGGTTGTATCGAGCATAACAAAAAACATGCACCAAATTCTTCCCTTTTTGACATACATTATCAAATATTTCATTTTAGCATCTAGCTGCCTACCTTTGGTGATACCCAATGCGTTTGTGAACGTTACAAACCAAAAAGTACTGTATAGTGGAACACTGCCTACGACACCTACCGTTGCCAGTGATCTGAGCCGACTGCAAAAAAAGTGGCACCTCAGAGCTGGAACAGAATGTTACTCTTGCTTCAGCTGACTGCAAATTGATCAAAGAGATAACGATGATAAAATCAAGGAGATCGTCTGGTTGGTTAGTGTTTTTCCTGAAAAAAATGGCGCTCGAAATATGACTTACTTAATTAGTGTTTGTTTTGTTTTATTCGTGTGGCTACCAATGAAATGCGACCATAAAACCACTGACATACATCTTGGTTGTGTTTTGTACAAGTGTTGCATATGCACTTAGTTGTTTTCCCCACCAAATGTTTGAAGTGTGCATTTGGACGGGCGCAGTGGCGTGGTGGTAAGACGTCGGCCTCCTAATCGGAAGGTCGTGTGTTCGAATCCCGGTCGCTGCCGCCTGGTGGGTTAAGAGTGGAGATTTTTCCGATCTCCCAGGTCAACTTATGTGCAGACCTGCTAGTGACTTAACCCCCTTCGTGTGTACACGTAAGCACAAGACCAAGTGCGCACGGAAAAGATCCTGTAATTCATGTCAGAGTTCGGTGAGTTATGGAAACACGAAAATACCCAGCATGCCTACTCAACGAAAGCGGAGTGAGCTGACTATGCTCTCAGAGTATCATGTAGTGTGGGGAACCCAAATGGGCAAACGAGCTCACACGTAACCAGAACATTCTGGAACGCTGAAGAAAAAGAAAGATCGGTCAAAAATAACGGTTTCCGACGTAACATTTGGTTTCCTAAACCAACCGCGAACTACTCGAGCATGCCTATAACTCCCGTATGCACGAATATGAGATTGTGTGTGTTATTACTGATGTGTTGTGAACGTGTTAGTATATGTGTACCGTGTCAAATCGAAACGATTTGACTGTTATTTTGCCTTTCGCGTGCCGCTGTCACGAACTGAAAACTCTGCCTGAACAATCCTTCTCATTGCGGTCAATGCGCATGCGCTAACATGGGGAGATTAATCAGGTCGTGAACAACCTAACCCTTACCCTAACCCTTACCCTAATCCTAACCCTAATCCTAACCCTAACCCATGGTTCGTTCGGTCAGAGGGTCGCATTTTTTAAGTCCAAGATTGGCGCATGCGCATTGACAGCACTGAGAAGGATTCAGCAGAGGTTTCAGTTACATTTAGTCAAGTTTTTCTCTTTCTCAAAACGATAAAAATAAAATAATCAGATCTAATGCCGTCGCAAAATAGAGACAAGGAAATGCTGCGTTGGTGAAGCTAATTTTCTTGCTAGTTGGAATAAAAAAAAGTATTCCTTGCCTGGTAATACTTAAGCTTATACATCCGGAAGACTTGAATGGGCGAACCGAGCAGTCAATTTTAGTTGCATCGGATAACAAATTCATTTCAATAACGTATAGCATCCTCAACCCACCCACCACACATACACACACACACACACACACACACACACACACACACACACACACACACACACACACACACACACACACACACAAACACACACACACACACACACGTTTGTTGTTGTTACTCATTTCACTCAGATCTATGGTATAAATCTTTGATCTTCGAGTTTCGGCTAACTTAGCCTTACATGTCTCGGTGATAACTGATTTTGGGCTTTCAGTGCATATCTTTTAGCTGCAGATTGACTTAATGTTTTGTTATTGATTCACACGATTAGTTTTGATTGTTGGTTCGCACAAACAATTATATATGTTGACACAACCACAACAATACGTTGAAGGAAATAAAGCATGTTGCTATATATACTACGATTTTTGTTATCTATCTTGTGTGTTTGGATCCCATGTTACGTTAAACATGCGTGATGTTACACAACTTTCCTATTAAGCATAATCTTATCTTTTCTTTAGCATGGCACCGTGGCTTATGTCTATATTTTTCACATAAAACATAAAAACAACCTTTTCAGACACTTTGATTTTGTACGATGCATGTCACAATTTTGGTACACAGCTTTATAGAATGACTCATAAACGAGTCACGTTTTTACCCTGAGATTCTTGTTCCGTGCCGCTATCATTGGCCTGTCTCATGCGCTGGTTTGATATTCTGGTTTGTGTGTGAGGACAAGTTGTACATGTACCGGCCTTTCTGGGCTGACTCCTTTTGTGTATAAGGTCTTTTTAAACAAACAGCAAGCAAATGAACAAACAAGTCAAACATATATAATAAGAGACGCTAAAAAAAAAAGAATTTAAAGGGACTATAACAAACAAGCAAGTGCGCTAGCAAACAACAATTCAATTGAGGGGGGGGGGGGGGGGGGGGGACACCAGAAAACCAACAAACACTCTCACTCATGATCAGGTGGGAAATAAGGCAGATATAATATAGAATATCGAATCAGTATCAAATCTTCAAAAATGTCTTACTTTGCGATTCCTACATTTAACTGTGGTTTCGGGCTTTCTACATTTAGTCAAGTTTTTTTTTCAATTTATGTTCTTCTGAGAGTTGGTAACGCTGATTAAAAAAAATAAGCCAAACGGCCTGAGTGTAATATAGTACCAGCGGAACTGTTAAGAAAAAAAGGCATCACATTAAAATCTCTTACTTGAGCCAGAAATGCAAATATTGAATTGTCAATGATACTTTGTTCGCCCTGTGTGGGTGTCAGCAATTAAGTGGGTGTCAGCAAGTCTGAGCATAAATCTAAAGTAAAATTCCCATTCACGTTAATATCCGTTTTTTTGTCCGAAAGCAAAGCTGATTACGTCTGTCGCTGACTTTTCCCATAACTGGTGTAATTTCCCTTTCGGAAGAAAAAAACCCTTATCAGTAATTCGCTGTATCAAAGCGTCCTTGACCTGTTCTTTTTGTTTTCGTATCGCTCAATTTTTTCTGCCTGCCTGTCTGTCAGTTGCGTGTGTTTACGTCTGTCTGTCTGTTTATCTCTGTCTGTCTGTCTGTCTGTCTGTCTGTCTGCCTGCCTGTCTGTCTGTTTGTCTGTCTGTCCGTCTGTGCATTTAGTGCTTTTCCTGTTCTAACTGTCAATTACTTGAAAGATCACATGAACATCATCAAACAAAACAATGTCATTCACACCGAAATTGTACCAGAAGACAAAGTCCTGTTCTAACTTTGCAGTTGACTACAACTTTTGGTTTTGCTTTTGTTTTTGTTTTCCGTTCTCTTTCCAGGAGAGTGACACATTACAAGTCACGCGCTGCCCTTTATTTTGAGAACAAGGAAATGCTGAGATAAGATGCTGCTTCTTTAAATACTTGTTTAAATCATGCTGTTTAAATCATGCTCTCTGTATGCTGACGTGTAAAGGTGAAACCACAGGAATTCGAATCACAATTTTGTGTTTGTTTATTTTTCTTTCGTTCGTGTGTGTGTTTGTTTGCATTTGTGCTTGGCTAGATATGTTTGTTTGTTTGTTTGTTTGTTTGCTTGTTTGTTTATTTTCTTATATAAGTTAAGAGTAGAAATAATTAGTATTTAGTGTAGGAGGAGGGTTGGGGTGGGTAGGGAGGGGGTGGGTATGGTTTACTTTGAGCAGGTCGGTTTCAGTTTTAATAAACAATTCTAGAGAATTGTGTATCTTATATTTGAGTCTTTCGTGTTTTAGACATTGATGCATTTAATAGTTTTAACGAGTTGCCTTTTGTTTTATCATTCTGGTGTTTATCTAGATGTGCTGTGTATCTTATAAGAAGTTCTTAAAAGTTCGAAGTTATTTTAGCATATAGGTTTTTTATGGTCTTAACAGTTAAACATGTATTACGTTATCATTAAGATTCATGCTTTGTTAGCACTAAGCAGTTGTTTTAATCAGTCTGGTTTTCTCTTGTTTTCATCTTATGAACATTCTAAATGTTAGACTAACTTATTGTCTTGTACAGAATAACAACTGTGTGAATGGTGCTATACTGAATGAAAGAGTGTGACATGAAGTTCTTGTACATCATTGTAAAGAGTGTGAATGACGTTTTAGTTTAGATGTCAAGCGCTTAGAGCAAGCCTTTTTAACGAAAGTTTTTGATTTAGCGCTATATAAATGTTCTTATTATTATTATTATTATTATTATTATTATTATTATTATTATTATATGTGTATTCGTGCATGACTCGGTTTGTTTATATCTTTGCTCCTTTGTTTGTTTGTTTGCTCGTTCGTTTCTTTGCATGTTTGTTTGCTGGTTGTTTTTTGTTTGTTTGGTTTTTGGTTTTGGTGTTGTATTTTTTATTTTTTTCATATTGCACCAACGTTAAAGAAAACTCATCAACATAAATCATTTACAATGGAAGAATAGCTGGACTGGTAAGTGAGTAGATTGGTTGTTGGACCACCTAATTGCTTTTAAATGCATAGCTACAATGGGTTTTGAAGGAGGAAGAAGAACACTATTGAAGGGAGGGAGAGGGGAATAAAGTTAACAGGGGTATTGAAAATAACATAATATATGCAAGTAACACGTAAATTGAGTCGAAAAACATCGAGCAGGATACCACACACAAAAACACAACCAGTGAACACAAATCCACAATCCACAATCCAGAAAGCAGCTTCACAAACTTAAATCAAGAAACACAAATCCACAGGCCACAATCCAGAAAGCAACTTCACAAACATATATCTAGGAAGAAAATTGTGATCCAAAGTCCTGTTTTGAAAAAAAAAGGTTACAATGGCAAAGGCAGGGCAATCAGTAAGTGTTGCAATCCGCTTGTTTCGCTTCCACCGAATAACAATAATTACCACTGGCTGATATATGACGTGTAGGTGTCCCACGTTATCACCCTTATGATTCAGTAAGTCTCAACACATGACCTCTTTGCTGGCGAGTCATGTGAGAAAAGTGTGGATTAGGCGACAGCTGAAACTTGCAGATAAATAGACCGCGTGCAACTTGGGTCATTAGTGTTTGAGTTGCACCCCTTGCAAGCGAGTCTGTGCTCGTCGGTCGGTTACTGTTCTTGGATACTGCGGAGAGACATTACTGAGTGAAGCACGCTTGAGGATTATACACCTTCGTTATCTTTATCATCGAAGTGTGAGAGTAAGTATCTCTTTTTTGTGTGGTGCTTTTGTCCTTCCTTTGTATGTCTTTTTTACATTTAGTCAAGTTTTGACTAATTACATTTAGTCAAGTTTTGACTAAATGTTTTAACTTAGAGGGGGAATCGAGACGAGGGTCGTGGTGTGTGTGTGTGTCTGTGTGTGTCTGTCTGTGCGTGTGTGTGTGTGTAGAGCGATTCAGACTAAACTACTGGACCGATCTTTATGACATTTTACATGAGAGTTCCTGGGTATGATATCCCCAGATGTTTTTTTCGATAAATGTCTTTGATGACGTCATATCCGGCTTTTTGTAAAAGTTGAAGCGGCACTGTCACACCCTCAATTTTCAATCAAATTGATTGAAATTTTGGCCAAGCAATCTTCGACGAAGGCCGGACTTCGGTATTGCATTTCAGCATGGAGGCTTAAAAATTAATTAATGACTTTGGTCATTAAAAATCTGAAAATTGTAATTAAAATTATTTTTTTATAAAACGATCCAAAATTACTTTTATTTTATTCTTCATCATGTTCTGATTCAAAAAACATATTTTTATGTTATATTCGGATTAAAAACAAGCTATGAAAATTAAAAATATAAAAATTATGATCAAAATTAAATTTCCGAAATCGTTTTAAAAACTATTTCATCTTATTCCTTGTCGGTTTCTGATTCCAAAAACATATAGATATGATATGTTTGGATTAAAAACACGCTCAGAAAGTTAAAACGAAGATAGGTACAGTAAAGCGTGCTATGAAGCACAGCGCAACCGCTACCGCGCCAAACAGGCTCGTCACTTTCACTGCCTTTTGCACTAGCGGCGGACTACGTTCAGGTTCATTCTGTGAGTTCCACAGCTTGACTAAATGTAGTAATTTCGCCTTACGCGACTTGTTTGAATTTTAATTTACAATGATTTTTGTCATCAGTGGGTTATTCACAATTTTTGTTGTTTAGCATTGTTAAAGGTACTGAACTTGTCAAATCCAGGTGCACGGAGCCCCTGGGGCTTTTAGTCATACCTCAGGCAGCTATCCGTTAGAAGAACTACCAAGTTTCATTGACTTGCACCCAAAGAGTCAAGAACTGCGATTTTTTTACGAATTAATTTCGTACTCGGACCCGGCTGGTCTTGGCCTATTTTTGGATCTAAATTTAGATCAGGTAGATCACCACATCATGCACAAAAAGACACGTCACTAGCAAACTATGTCAGACGTCATCATGAGTTTGTGTAAAACAAAATGGAGGCCGGAATCACTCAGTTGAATCGAACTCCGACCAAACACCACGTAATAACTTGGTTAATTTATGCACTCGCGTGAACAAGAAACTGTCGAGCTTCACAGATGTCGTCGTTGGGTAGTTTTGGGATTGTTTTACTACCATAGGAGGATTTTTGAACTGTAAATGCACTCAGCTGCAACAAAAACGCAAAACGAAGGCTGTGAGCTGCACTGTGCCTTTAAGGGTTATTTAGAAATTAAACAAGTCGCGTAAGGCGAAAATACAACATTTAGTCAAGCTGTCGAACTCACAGAATGAAACTGAACGCACTGCAATTTTTCAGCAAGACCGTATACTCGTAGCATCGTCACTCCACCGCTCGTGGCCAAAGGCAGTGAAATTGACAAGAAGAGCGGGGTAGTAGTTGCGCTAAGAAGGATAGCACGCTTTTCTGTACCTCTCTTCGTTTTAACTTTCTGAGCGTGTTTTTAATTCAAACACATCATATCTATATGTTTTTGGAATCAGAAACCGACAAGGAATAAGATGAAAGTGTTTTTAAATTGATTTGGAAAATTTAATTTTGATCATAATTTTTATATTTTTAATTTTCAGAGCTTGTTTTTAATCCAAATATAACATATTTATATGTTTTTGGAATCAGGAAATGATGAAGAATAAGATGAACGTAAATTTGGATCGTTTTATAAAAAAGTTTTTTTTTTACAATTTTCAGATTTTTAATGACCAAAGTCATTAATTAATTTTTAAGCCACCAAGCTGAAATGCAATACCGAAGTCCGGCCTTCGTCGAAGATTGCTTGGCCAAAATGTCAATCAATTTGATTGAAAAATGAGGGTGTGACAGTGCCGCCTCAACTTTTACAAAAAGCCGGATATGACGTCATCAAAGACATTTATCGAAAAAAAGAAAAAAAAGTCCGGGGATATCATTCCCAGAAACTCTTATGTAAAATTTCATAAAGATCGGTCCAGTAGTTTAGTCTGAATCGCTCTACACACACACACGCACAGACAGACACACACACACACACACACACATACACCACGACCCTCGTCTCGATTCCCCCTCTATGTTAAAACATTTAGTCAAAACTTGACTAAATGTAAAAAAACAAAACGCTTTAAATTTGAAGGAAAACAAATTGAGAAGGAAAAGGGAAGATTGACTGAGGGTTTAGTCACTCAACAGGTCTTCACATACTCGTATGATAGACTGACGCCGCAGTATATCGGGAAAAACTACCCCACCCTTTTCCCACCAAGCACTGCCAGCGGGATTCGAACCCCAGACATTTCATTTGGGAAACAGAGGCAGTACCACTGAGCTAACGCGCCAGTCAATGCAAGTCACTGAACCTTGGGTCCAATTACGGTTTGGGAGAATCGATAAGTCCGATACATGTATTGTTATTTTTGTTTTTATCAGAAATGTTATCTTTCTTTTTAAGATACCTATACTAATGCAGTGCGATGAATGCAGTAATTAGGCCTAAATGACTCAGCACACTGCAGTCGGTACGCATCGCATGAACATGTTGGTTTAAGGGACCGGGATTCATGTTGAAATCTAACCTGTGCTCAAATGTTCAACCTGATGTATGCTCATACTACTGTCCTCGGAAAAAGATCGTGCTAATGAGTCATTTTTTGATCATTCGCAGGGGTTTTGTTTTGTTTGTTCAGCCAACGTTGGCCGATTTGTCGTTTATTCAGCCATAGAGTTGCTGTTGTCGTTCTTGTAGTTGTTGCTGTTGGTTGTGGTGGGGGTGGTGCTGTTAAAATTATTGTGCGACACGCACGCACACACACACACACACACACATACACACACACACACACACACACACACACACACACACACACACACACACACACACACACACACACACACAAACAAAAACAGAACAAAACTAACCGTGAATAAAAACTGAGAGGAGATGAGGAGATCTAGAGAGACAGCGACAGACGCAAAAAGCCTGTTCCTAAAACACATCAATTTCTCTTCCAGCAATACATTCCCACTACCAATCACACACAGACAAGAACAAAACATTGACATTACTCAAACTTGAGCATGACGTTATCGTGGCTGTTGGCTGTTGACTGTTTTATTCACACTGTGCCTGTGTGACTGTTCCTTAATCTCACGTTTTTCTATTTCAGTAATCCACATTGGAGCCTCGGCCAGCCGCAGGATTGACATCACACAAAACTGCAGATTTACTCGCGCAAGAGACAGAAAATGACGTCGTTACGATTGTTCGCTGTCGTCGTCATGCTGTGCTTGTGTGACGTTCGTCACGTGCACAGCCATCATAACGGTGCGGGGCCCCAGGCGTGTCCCATAGAGGCCCCGCCCTACGCCTGTCATGGCGCCAGACCTCAGACCTCCCCTCCTCCCTATTCCATCGTCGTGGAGGGCGATACTTACTCTCCTGGTGTCACAGTTAACGGTTCGTGAGGTTTCAATCAATCAATCAATATGAGGCTTATATCGCGCGTATTCCGTGGGTACAGTTCTAAGCGCAGGGATTTTTTTAATTTCTTTTTTTTAATGCAATTTATATCGCGCACAGGGATTTATTTATGTCGTGTGAGATGGAATTTTTTTTACACAATACATCACGCATTCACATCTGCCAGCAGATCGCAGCCATTTCGGCGCATATCCTACTTTTCACGGCCTATTATTCCAAGTCACACGGGTATTTTGGTGGACATTTTTATCTATGCCTATACAATTTTGCCAGGAAAGACCCTTTTGTCAATCGTGGGATCTTTAACGTGCACACCCCAATGTAGTGTACACGAAGGGACCTCGGTTTTTCGTCTCATCCGAAAGACTAGCACTTGAACCCACCACCTAGGTTAGGAAAGGGGGGAGAAAATTGCTAACGCCCTGACCCAGGGTCGAACTCGCAACCTCTCGCTTCCGAGCGCAAGTGCGTTACCGGCCACCCATTTTTGTAATTTATTGCTTAACGCTCACAGGGATGTGCGTGCCGAGGTATTTGTGTGTGTGTGTGTGTGTGTGTGTGTGTGAGTGTGTGTGTGTGTGTGTGTGTGTGTGTGTATGCGCGTGAGAGAGAAAAAAATGAAGTAGAGGGGGGTCTCCATGTCTTTGGTATAATTATGTGCGTGATATCGGCTTGTGCATGGTTTAACTGTTTAGAGTCTCCCCAATTCTCTCACCCTCTCTGTTAGTTTCTGTGCGTGTGTGAGAGAAACACGATATCAGTGGCCTGCAGTCGTAGGCTATGTTTGACTTTTGGAAAGACAGTATTCGATATGTCACTGGCATCATACGGTGCAGTGGTCACTACCAAGGAAAGAGACATCATGGGCATGTCGATTATTGCATAGTACAGTCGTGGTCATGTTGCTTGTTGTCATTGTTGTCGATCAGGGTCGGAATAAAAACGCCATCATAGAAATGGTAAGAAAACACACAGAAGATGAATAAGTACAGGGTGGTCAAAAAAAATGTAGACAGTTTTGCGTGCCTGTCATTTCTGCTACAGGGCTCCCACCTATTCTCACACATGCAGTTTTTTTCTTCTTTGCAACATCATTTCTAGACGTAGTTCAATAGTTCATCACATTATCAATCCAAGCACCTCGTACCCAGAACTTTCTCCTCCAGATTTATTCCTCTGGGGGTACTTGACGGAAAGGGTTTACCACAACAATCCACAGACAATACAAGCGCTAAAGGAGAACATTCTTCGTGAAATCAGGAGGATTCTACTCGAGACCTTGGACAGAGTTATCAACAACTTCAATGTCCGTGTCGCAGCCGTAATCCAGAGACGAGGTGCTTGGATTGAGAATGTGATGAACTATTGAACTACGCCCAGAAATGATGTTGCAAAGAAGAAAAAACTGTGCCTTACTAAACTTTCATGCTTGTGTGAGACATTCCAGGTGAAAAAGAATAGGTGGGAGCCCTGTAGCAGAAATGACAGGCACGCAAAACTGTCTACATTTTTTTGGACCACCCTGTACAATGAATGCGGGAGCAATAAATCAGGAATGAGACAGACAAGAAACAAGTATTTGGCAACGAGAAACCCATCTCTCTTGGGAAAATGAGGGTGGTCCTAAAAAGGACCTGGTTTGCAAGCAACGGGTGACCGTTCAGGCACCCATACTACTGCTTGGCAGCCTTCTTGGCGACGGCCATCTTGGGGGCCTTAGGCTTGGGCTTCGCGGAAGCGGCCTTCTTGACAGGAGACTTGGCCTTCTTAGGCTTTGCAGTAGCGGCCCATTTCGGAGTCTTCACTTTTTTGGCCTTGGCAGCGGCGGCCTTCTTGGTCGGAGTCTTAGGAATCTTGGCCGCAACCTTCTTGGGAGATTTGGACTTCTTAGCAACAACCTTCTTCTTGTGAGACTTGGGCTTCTTAGCAGCAACCTTCTTCTTGTGAGACTTGGGCTTCTGTGTGGCAACAGGCTTGGACTTCGTCACCTTCTTGGGCTTGGGCTTAGCGGCGACTTTCTTCTCTCCCAGACGGAACGATCCAGTAGCTCCTGTGCCCTTTGGCTGCTTGAGGGTGCTGGCTGTGACTTAAGACTTTAGGGCGGTTTTGACCCTGGCGTTGATCTTTGCAGTCTCGTTGCCGACCTTGTAGTTAGCCATGACGTACTCAAGTTGAGGATGGCCTGGCGAGAAGAACCACCGCGTTCCTTCAGAGAACTGATAGCAGCAGCGACCATGGCGGTGTACTCCGGGTGCTCGGCAGGCTTGGCTGCTTTCCTGGGCTTGCACGGTTACCTTCTTAGCAGGGCTCTTGGCCGGAGCGGGAGCAGCAGCGACGGACATGATGAAGTGATGCGTAGCGAATCGGAGCGAGCAGAGCACGGTAATGTTGATGTGAATGGTAGTCAGCGAACTGAGCGAAGGACCAAAATCAAATCAATAAATGGTGCTTCATGTCCCACATGCCTATTAGGGACTAGAGAATATTATAAGATGTTTGATGGGTTGTTGACAGACCAGCTTTTTGTCGGTCCGAGGGGGAGCATATCGTCTTTTGTTTCATTTGTATTGACCAAGGCCGAAGGAAGGTCGTGTGTTCGAATCCCGGTCGCTGCCGCCTGGTGAGTTAAAAGTGGAGATTTTTCCGATCTCCCCGCAGGTCAACTTATGTGCAGACCTGCTAGGGACTTAACCCCCTTCGTGTGTACACGCGAGCACAAGACCAAGTGCTCACGGAAAAGATCCTGTAATACATGTCAGAGTTCGGTGGGTTATAGAAACACGAAAATACCCAGAGTGCTGTCCCTTCTGCACCAAGCGGCTGCATTTCAAGGCTCTCTCATATTTCGTACTGTGCGCCTTGAGTCGTCTTGTGGTGAGATATGTGCGCGATATAAATTCTCGTATTATTTGACGTTCGTGTTTCTCCGAACGTCTGTATATTGAAACACAGATACACGCACTCCATGACTTTGTAAGAAGACAAAACATATCGCTAGGTTTCATTTGTTTGTGATAAATTTATGACCTTTCATGAAGTAGTTTTGTTTTTGTTTACTTTTGCCAGTTTGCCGGTTCGTTTTAGGAACTTTGCAAAGCAGTGTCGTCTGTGTAGGTCTGGGGAAACGCCAATGAAAAGAGCCGAAGAATCCCCGAGCGTTTCTATTGGGTTTGCTTTTGATTATCCATGTATAACCTGCTTCCTGCAACTATGGGAACCGGGGATTTATTGCATGGGGAACATGAGATTTATTTCCCAGCTGGATGTGAATGAAAACTCGTGAAAATGATGACAATATACGATACTGTGCGGGGGAGGAAAGGCACCAGGCCAAGGAGGTGAAGTGAAGGGTCTAGCTGCAAATAATTAAGACGTGATGGTTAAACGATTCTTATTATGGGTTCGACGTAACTTTGGATGGGGGTAGGGCCGATAAAGGAGAAGCTGTATATTGTTTAGAATATCAAATGACCAAAATTGCATTTTTCGCCTATAGATACTTATCCCCTTCGCGCGGATCGCACAGAGTGCGGCTCACTGCTGCACGGAATCTCCCCTCGCGAAGCCTCCTTCAGCCGATTTTGTGTGTGTTGCCTTTTGTTTTTCGACTGGAATTGTTTATCAGTGCACCAAACTGTGTAAACATTGATATGTCTGTAATCAGTGATGAATAAGCTTTATTTTGATATAATTTTGCCTTTCCAATTCCCTTTCTACTCAGAGAAATCACCAAAAATGACGTCAGTATCCAACCCCAAGAACCGAATACATTACACTAAAATGCTTCAAAAACACAAAATATTATGGTCTGTGGTTACAAACTTGCATCAGAACTAGGAACAATGTTATAACTTCCTTCTGACGTAGTTTGGTAAGTGTTTTGGGCTGTTTTGTGGTTTTTATGAGTAGTTTTCTGTCGGGACAGAAACACAATTGTGTAGCAACCCGGCTCCTTCTTTGTCATTACTGTTTTGTTCAAAACGGTTTTTACTCATAATGCATTAAAAATCATCCTTTCATAATCTACTAACATAATATTAAAAATTCAACAGAAGCAAGTTTTAGTGAATCTGTGTGCGATAAGTGTCGTTTTACATCGATTCAAATATGTGTGCTTTTTTTCACTCCAACGAATAATTTTTACCTTCTACATCAAAATCCTTGCATTTTTCTATGTACATTATGAACAAAATTCACGAAGAACTTGATGTACTACACAGGGGTGTTGATATTTGCTGTGATTCATTTGTTTGGGTTGTGCAAAGGGGAATTGTTTTTCTCGTCTCAACATGACAAAAACCGGTCGCCCAACAGATTTAAGACGCTATAGATCTTCAAATATAGAGCAAATTTGACACTTTCTTTTTAATAGTCTTGAACAGACTTGCAAAATGGCGTCCCGGACACCGGTTTGGAGTTGAGCAGTTACCGAGGGGAAAGCCGGATGGAAATTTAACTTGTCAGAACTGCCGTTATTCCACACATGTATAAAAGTAGTAATATAACTTCTTGGAGAGTTTCTTCGTTTTTTTTTGTTTTTTTTTTAAGGATTGAGGACTAATAGTTTATGTGCTTATATAATGACATAGTTCCAGTTACAGAGCAGAGTCAGTGTCAAGTTTTACTGACCGGGGCATTACACGTGTACTGTGTGTGTGTATATGTGTGTGTGTGTGTGTGTGTGTATGTGTGTGGGTGTGAGTGTGGGTGTGTGTGTGTGTGTCGTCAGTGTGTGTCAGTGTGCGCGGTGTGTGTGTGAGTGAGTGTGTGTGTGTGTGTGTGTGCGCCACGGAACCAGTTTGTGTGTACCGCGGCGTGAGTGTGTGTGTGTGTGTGTGTGTGTGTGTGTATGTATGTGTGTGTGTGTGTGTGTGTGTGTGTGTGTGTGTGTGTGTGTGTGAGGCGGGGGGTTAAATAAATAAAGCGGTTCAAAATATGTATCATGAGGATGAGAAGCAGCACACTTGGAGGCTATATGGAGTATGGTAATTAATTACACCATCATCAGCTGCTTTTACTCCATTGTCTCTCATGCCTCTAGTACTGGCCTTGTCACTATTAGGGCGTAAAACTACAGTTCATTCCAATCTCGTATTGATACTGATTTTATATCTCTGCCTTCGTGTCGGGGGGAGACGCTATCCTAAAGCCTTGAATTTCTTACACCCGAGTCCGGTCGACTGGGCAAGGGATCGTGTTCTGTGATAACCGACAATAAACGATAACTAACTGACCAGCGCTGAAGTTGTCAAATGATAACGAAAGTGACGGTTATGAGCTAAGCGACCTATTAGCGGTAATGAAATTATTTACATACTAAAACGGATATCACCCGGCCAAGGGCATGAAAAGAAGCACATGCTTATTAGCCTAGGTGACAAATGTATAGAATATTTCCTGCTGTCTTTGAAAAGGAAAGTAAGCTTAAACGCAGATTCACCAAATTAAGCCTATATTCTTCAATTATAACGCATTCTCTGTCAGCCTGTCTGTCTGTCTGTCTGTCTGTCTGTCTGTCTGTCTGTCTGTCTGTCTATCTGTCTGTCTGTCTGTCTCTCTGACTTCCAGACAGAATTTCAAAAACGCCTGTCTGTCTCAGTTTCTGAACTGTCTGTCAGTCTGCCTTACCAATAGGGCTTTAATACCTGTTTTTTCACGTTTTGTCTTAGCCCGCCTTTGTGGTTCACCAATTGTGCATGTATAATATCATATGTCTCTCTGACTCACTAAATGTTGCATGTAACTGTGATATAAAATCAAAACTATCAACTTTTCAGTAACCCTGCTAGCGGAAAACAGCACGACGGCTTTCATTGGGTTCCTCCTTGGGGCCCACCGGGAGAATGGGTCCATTTCGGAGTACATCGGATCCTTCGGCAGAACTCCTCTCTCACAGCCACGCTGTGGCACTGGTGGGGTAAGTATACTCTGTCTGTCTGTCTGTCCGACTGTCTGTCTGTCACAGTCTGTCTGTCTGTCTGTCTGTCTGTCTGTCTGTCTGTCTCTGTCTATGTCTGTCTGTCTGTCCGTCTGTGTCTGTCCGACTGTCTCTCCGTCTGTCTTGTCATTACTACGAACATCTTGGGCACATTCTAAAACTAAGTCAAAGCAACATTTTTTTTTTTGGGGTCGAGTCTCTTGTTTGTCTATTTTAGAAGCCGTTAGGCCGAGGTTGTTGTGAATGTATTTTGTCTTGAATTAAACGTTCAATTTAAAAAAAATGTGTTTATCCTTTTTATGCTTATTCTGTAACTAACTCTCTCTCTCCCTCTCTCTCTCTCTCTCTCTCTCTCTCTCTCTCTCTCTCTCTCTCCCTCTCTCGCTTTTCTCTCTCTCTCTCTCTCTCTCTCTCTCTCTCTCTCTCTCTCTCTCTCTCTCTCTCTCTCTCTCTCTCTCTCTCTCTCTCTCTCTCTTTCTCTCTTAAAATGTGCTAAAAATGTGTTTTACCTACTTTGCGCGAGGGATGGATGCAAACAAGTACTGATATGCTTATTCCATTGCCAAACAGCACGCTGCTGATCGGCTTAGACCTGCCATTGCGACGAACAACTAACTCGCCCGTGTCTGTTATGCAGTGTGCGCTTACAATGATGCATAGCAAATTCGGTCTCTTTTTCAGAACACAGGAGCAACCCACACCAACAAGCAGAATAAGGTCAACTTGACCCTAGAGTGGACACCACCGGTGTCGGACGAAGGAGACATAGTGTTTTCGTGAGTCAGTTACAGCCCCCCGTCTGGGTCGATTTATTTTTTAATTATTTTTTAAGGCTAACGTATTCAATTATACTCTAGTCCTAAATAGGCACAAAAACTATTGCCTGTAGGACATGAAGCACCATCGTCATCATCATTACAGCCCCCAGCTGGGGAAAAACACCATTTTAAATTGCAATAGGATCGTAAGTGGTAATGTTCTAGAATCAAGCATCATTAACGAGAAGGTAAAAGTTTAATGCATAAACGTCAAAAAATCCAAAAAAAATTCAATAAAGAACATTTCAAAAAACGTCCAACTACGGGTTTTCAACATATATTTTACGTAGATTTGTGTTTTAGGCATTAACTTTTTTCTAATCGTGACCACGTCTTTGTCTTAACTAAAAGAAAGTCGTAACTTTTTACACAGCACGCCCTTATGACACAGACTGTTGTTTTTAGGAGCTTGACAATCAAACATTCTCTCGTTATTAAAAAACACACAAACCCAAAGCACCAACAAAATCTGATGTCAAGCATATACATATATAGCAAACATTAGTTGAACAGCAAAAACAAACAAACAAGATAAGTTGGCTACCAAATTTTCGGTCAAAGACCTTCCTCAGGGGCATGACACAGTTTAATATATATATATTAAGGGACTTTGCTCTGTAAATCTCGGTCCCCCTTGAGGAGGGTCTGATGCTCCCAATAGGCTGTCTGTGAAGGGATACTTATTTCTCTCTCTATCTCTGCTAAGAGATTTTAACAAATCTCGGAAGAAAGTCTCTGCTGACTTTCAATTGTTTCTTTCACAATTTCTGATGTTTTATAATGTGGTCACCGTGAAAGTTGCATCGCCTTTAAAGCGATCCAATTGAATAAAGCAGAAAACTTCTTCTTTACCAAGTCCTGTGTTGAACAGCAGTGAAAAGTTGACCGCTTTTCCTGTTTAACCTTTTCAAAATTAGATCTAACTTGTTCGCGTATCCATTTCTGGATCTGCAGGCTGGTACAGAGTTACCTCCCTTTAGGCTTTTTCAAATTTCCATTGTTTTAACCTAATTTCTTGGTTAAAACTTGTCTAAATTTTTTTAATTCTTTCTTAATAAATATCAATTCTACACTTTGGCCTTAAATCAAAGTGTTTCCCTTCACAGATATCCTCTTGGGGTTGTCAGATGAGGGTAGTCTCCCATGCCAACAGAAGCTACCATTCAGAGAATGGTTTGCTTCTTAGTTGGATACCATGGGTTGACAACTCTCGCCATCAGTACCACCTGACCACTGATGAGACACAATAATGTCGAAACACGTGTCTGGTCTAGGTACAAATACAATGGTCCTCCTCAGGACTAGATTACCTTGCGATACGTCCCCCACAAAGGGACTTTGCTCTGTAAATCTCGGTCCCTCTTGAGGAGGGTCTGATGCTCCCAATAGGCTGTCTGTGAAGGGATACCTATTTCTATCTCTGCTAAGAGATTTTAACAAATCTCGTAAGAAAGTCTCTGCTGACTTTCAATTGTTTCTTTCACAATTTCTGATGTTTTATATATATATACACCACTTACAGGGCCGCTTTCGTGCAAGGTTACGCCACCTTCTGGGACAACGTGACGTCAGACATCGTCCTCAAGTCATCCAACTACTCTGCTAACGTCACCACCCCCTCTCCACACACTGATCCTACCACACCACAGTCAGTGAGTTCACTTTTTTCTCTTCCCTCAAAATGTCAGACTTGGGGGAAAAAACAAGGTAGAGTATTCACAAAGCATGTTCCTAACTGATTGGCCACTGCGTCCAACAAGGATCTATACATATAATAAAAGAGAGTGTCTGTCTGTGTGTCTGTCTGTCTGTCTGTCTGTCTGTGGTCGCCATACCTCTAAGATGGCAAGAGGCAGGAACAAGATAGTGTGCACGTACACTCCCTAGGTGCCGCAGATGTGCACCTGGGTTTTAGTTTCTTGATTCACTGTTTCCTTTCTCAGATTATGGACCTCCCATTTATTGAATACAGCCTATATGGTGCAAGACCAGTTCAGTGCCAACTGTTCACCTGTAGCAAGCACATCATGCCAGTGATATTAGAGACTCGCTGTTGCTCCTATGAGGGGAAGAAATGAAGAATGAAAAATTAACTGGACAGTTCCGGAAATTTCTAGAAGGTAAGGGAGATAACTGTTCACCTGTAGCAAGCACATCATGCCAGTGATATTAGAGACTTGCTATTGCTCCTATGAGGGGAAGAAATGAAGAATGAAAAATTAACTGGACAGTTCCGGAAATTTCTAGAAGGTAAGGGAGATAACTCTTTTTTGTCTGTGGTCGCCATACCTCTGAGATGGCAAGAGGCAGGAACAAGATAGTGTGCACGTACACTCCCTAGGTGCCGCAGATGTGCACCTGGGTTTTAGTTTCTTGATTCATTGTTTCCTTTCTCAGATTATGGACCTCCCATTTATTGAATACAGCCTATATGGTGCAAGACCAGTTCAGTGCCTACTGTTCACCTGTAGCAAGCACATCATGCCAGTGATATTAGAGACTCGCTGTTGCTCCTATGAGGGGAAGAAATGAAGAATGAAAAATTAACTGGACAGTTCCGGAAATTTCTAGAAGGTAAGGGAGATAACTCTTTTTTGTCTGTGGTCGCCATACCTCTGAGATGGCAAGAGGCAGGAACAAGATAGTGTGCACGTACACTCCCTAGGTGCCGCAGATGTGCACCTGGGTTTTAGTTTCTTGATTCACTGTTTCCTTTCTCAGATTATGGACCTCCCATTTATTGAATACAGCCTATATGGTGCAAGACCAGTTCAGTGCCTACTGTTCACCTGTAGCAAGCACATCATGCCAGTGATATTAGAGACTCGCTGTTGCTCCTATGAGGGGAAGAAATGAAGAATGAAAAATTAACTGGACAGTTCCGGAAATTTCTAGAAGGTAAGGGAGATAACTGTTCACCTGTAGCAAGCACATCATGCCAGTGATATTAGAGACTTGCTATTGCTCCTATGAGGGGAAGAAATGAAGAATGAAAAATTAACTGGACAGTTCCGGAAATTTCTAGAAGGTAAGGGAGATAACTCTTTTTTGTCTGTGGTCGCCATACCTCTGAGATGGCAAGAGGCAGGAACAAGATAGTGTGCACGTACACTCCCTAGGTGCCGCAGATGTGCACCTGGGTTTTAGTTTCTTGATTCATTGTTTCCTTTCTCAGATTATGAACCTCCCATTTATTGAATACAGCCTATATGGTGCAAGACCAGTTCAGTGCCTACTGTTCACCTGTAGCAAGCACATCATGCCAGTGATATTAGAGACTCGCTGTTGCTCCTATGAGGGGAAGAAATGAAGAATGAAAAATTAACTGGACAGTTCCGGAAATTTCTAGAAGGTAAGGGAGATAACTCTTTTTTGTCTGTGGTCGCCATACCTCTGAGATGGCAAGAGGCAGGAACAAGATAGTGTGCACGTACACTCCCTAGGTGCCGCAGATGTGCACCTGGGTTTTAGTTTCTTGATTCATTGTTTCCTTTCTCAGATTATGGACCTCCCATTTATTGAATACAGCCTATATGGTGCAAGACCAGTTCAGTGCCTACTGTTCACCTGTAGCAAGCACATCATGCCAGTGATATTAGAGACTCGCTATTGCTCCTATGAGGGGAAGAAATGAAGAAAGAAAAATTAACTGGACAGTTCCGGAAATTTCTAGAAGATTCATTGTTTCCTTTCTCAGATTATGGACCTCCCATTTATTGAATACAGCCTATATGGTGCAAGACCAGTTCAGTGCCTACTGTTCACCTGTAGCAAGCACATCATGCCAGTGATATTAGAGACTCGCTATTGCTCCTATGAGGGGAAGAAATGAAGAAAGAAAAATTAACTGGACAGTTCCGGAGATTTCTAGAAGGTAAGGGAGATAACTCTTTTTTTGTATCCAAACAAAGGAGGTAAAGCTAATGATAATGGGATAGCGAGCGTCTTAAATTGCTACAGGACTCCGCTTACTCCCGGGCGAAGCCGGGCTTAACTGCTAGTGTTAAATATTAATAAAAGTTAACCCTACAACAACTTAGCCATGAGGTCATACTTCTTTTCTCACATCAAGAACATTCTGCTCACTATTCACTGCGTACATAATGGACTTCGAACTCTTCAAATATTATTGATAAAAAGTGTCTTCAACATCCGTACAGCATACAATTGAATGGCATTTAAAGATGAATAAGGCCAGTCCAGTCCAATAAGGCCAGTCTTCATGTTTATGCGCCTCCAATGTAATTTCTCAGATTGAGATAATACAGTTAATTTGGTTTGATTTGGGCGGGGATGTAGCTCAGTCGGTAGCGCGCTGGATTTGTATCCAGTTGGCCGCTGTCAGCGTGAGTTCGTCCCCACGTTCGGCGAGAGATTTATTTCTCAGAGTCAACTTTGTGTGCAGACTCTCCTCGGTGTCCGAACACCCCCGTGTGTACACGCAAGCACAAGACCAAATGCGCACGAAAAAGATCCTGTAATCCATGTCAGAGTTCGGTGGGTTATAGAAACACGAAAATACCCAGCATGCTTCCTCCGAAAGCGGCGTATGGCTGCCTAAATGGCGGGGTAAACAAACGGTCATACACGTAAAATTCCACTCGTGCAAAACAAACACGAATGTACGTGGGAGTTTCAGCCCACGAACGCAGAAGAAGAAGAAGAAGGTTTGATTTGAAATGACTGCCCTTTTACAAATTATGTAAGTGGTCTCATGATTTAGACAGCTTTAATTTATACTGAGGTCATTTGAACATGGACTTACAAGTATACAGGTCCATGATTTGATGTGCTTGTCTCATGTAGCCAAAACACTCCCATTCTAGGACATTTTCTATCTGCAAGTTTCAGTCAAAGGAAAGAAAACCTGTATCTCACTATAGATGGTCCATGCTATACGTACAATTGTACACATTGCTAGTACTGTCAAGAAGTGTGAAACGGCGCACTTGTAATATTACACAAAAGTGTAACTGCACTTGTACACAGTACAACTCGAGGATTGTATATTCTATCGATGACATATACAGTCTTGCTGTCATACAAGGTTGCCTCCTCTATTTTCAGGGGTCTAAAATCAAGAAAGACAGTGCGTGTGGCGACACAAAGTCCTGTTATGACGATTGCAAGAATGACGACTGTACCTTCTTGGTGACTTGGTACAAAACTGACCAATCACTCGTCATTACCATCAAGTCTGATGTCACTTCCGGTGACAATTATTGGGCGGCGGTGGGCTTTGGTACACAAGCCAAGATGGTACGACTACCTCTTCAGAATATTTTTCTTCACAAAACTGGAAAGATTGATTGATTAATTGATTGATTGCGTGATTGATTTGTGGATCGATCGATTGATTGATTGTGCACGCACGCGTGCGTACGTGTGCGTGTTACGTGCGTGCGTCCGTGCGAGAGTTCGTGTGTGACATCATTATAGTGTGACTCAACGGAATACGTGATTTGTTCAAATTGAGATAATAAAGTAGTATTGTATTGTATTGTATTGTATTGTATTGTATTGTATTGCATCGCATACGTTCGTTCAAATGTTTTTAATTGTGTATTTTGTGACGTCATTAGTGAGGCATTGGCTATGACGTGTGCAGAACGTGGCGAGTGTGACGGAGTGTGTGGTGAACGGTGAAGACGTGCAGGCCTTCACGTCCGTCAACAGAGACTACAACAACATCAGGGTCTCTCCCAATGTAAGAAGCAGCACAGTCATGTTATCAGCTTAGGTTAAAGGCACGCTCTTTTCCGTGTAAACCGTTAGGCTCACCGTCTCAGATCTTACCAGGCTTGTGCATGGGATAAGACCAACCCTCCACTTGGTCACATACCAAACATGAACGGCCTGGGTGCTGTCTCTGCACAGTGGGAACTGTTTGAAGAATGAATCAATTAAGAAATACATTTATTTAATAAAAATCCACCTCACCACATCAAACAGTCAGGGTGTTGTTTATTGGTATGTGAACACGTGAAGGGATGGTCTAGCCCGTGTAAAAGGGTGGTAGTAGATACTTGTACTTGGTGCCACATGATAGAATTGCGCCCCATCCATCTGTTAAATCCAACTGTGCATCAATCGCAAACGCTGGACATTTCTAGACCTTGTGGTTCTTTCTGGTAAACTTTAGTTAGTGGCACAATACACAGCTACCGTTCAGCTACTGTATAGATATATACATTAAAAAAAAAAAGTAAGCATAGCATATGGTGCGTCTCACAAAAATACTTTCTTTCTTTCTTTCTTTCTTTATTTGGTGTTTAACGTCGTTTTCAACCACGAAGGTTATATCGCGACGGCACGAAAATACACAAATGTCATTTTTGTATCACCAAATCATACCCAGCAGCTAAAAGTAGAGGACTGGTCTGGTGGTCAAGAACACTGACCAGTGACAGAATTGTTGTTGCAGAACCAGACTGGTCTAAGCGACATGTCCGGTAGCCTGGTGGACGGCGTGCTGTCCTGTACTGTCCATCGCCAGCTGGTGGTCGCGGCTGGACCTGACGTCTTCAACCTGACCGGCACCAACTACCACCTCCTCTTCGCCAGGGGAGCCGCTTCAGGTCTTTGATACTCTCATGTCATAAACCACTGCATTTAGTTCTTGTTTTTAAGTCTTGATTTGTGACCATCAGCAGCCTCTTTTAGATTTCTCCTCACTGTTGGCTTGACTTCGCGAACGAAGATTAGGAAGGCTGTCCTCGTCTGATGCAAGCACGCATCACACACACAGACACGAATACATACTATAATCAAATTCTCTTTCCTATTTTTGTTTTTGGAACATCGACAGTCGGTCTGTTACGCAGTTCTCATAAAAAACACACCCAACACACAATGAATAAATTTTTTTTTTTAAAACACCTGTGTTTAGTGAAATTATATCCTGCTTCTAAAGTGAACTAGCCTTCCTACTTTGCACGTGCGATTGTATTAGGGGAAGGGCTCCTAATATGGACCAGCTCCTAATATGGACCACCTTCTGTTCTGACAAACTAACGGCGCTAGAGCGCTCAAAAAAGTTTTATTCGCTGTATTCACCCTCTCTGGATAACTTGCACATGTCAAAATAGTTGCAGAAACAGAAATCTCAAAACCGTTAGGCTTTTTCTCTTTTTTTCACATTTGCCGCCTAAAACGGACTCGTGTCTGTCCACAGCCAAAGCTTTTATCACACACAAATTGCTATATATGACAGCTAAAACCGTATTTGTTACATTTTAGCAGTGTTGACCCCGAGTTTCTACTGCAAAAAAAAAGATAATAGCAAAATCTCAAAGTATGTGCGAGTTCCCTAATATGGACCACCTTCAACAAATCGAAGAAAATAAAAGCTAAAGGCTATTTTCATTAATTCATTAAGAAGCTTGCTGGAAATAACTTATAACTAGCCCTCGAGATTTAAAACAAAATGCAATAAAAAGTCTTCTTTTCGTGGAAGTTGATAATTTCACTTATTTTCACTCTGTTTTTGATAAGCTTCTTTAGTTTCCTGGTGTGCTTCAAATAATGCTCTCATCAACCCGAAACAGATAAATCTAGAGCATATTTTAATTAGGCTGACCTGTACACTAAGTTGTATCATGTTATTTTGAAATATAGGGGGCTTTTTACAGTGATTCGTGAAGGCCGCTTCACTGGTCCATATTAGGCGCCGAGGCTCCTAATATGGACCCTTTGTGATTTTTTCTGTATTTAATTTTTGCTGAATATCTATCAAAGCTATTTCACTCTAATTAGGCCTAACGGTTAACCTAAGAGATAAGGACTACCAAACACAAAATGAAACTTCTTCGCAAGAAAACAAGCTAGTTATCAGCATGAAACAAAAAGTGGTCCACATTAGGAGCCCTTCCCCTACTGCCCCAATACTCTCCCCTGCTCGTACACTGCGCCTCACCCCCTTCGTTATTGCACACAATTTGTTCTCATAAATAAGTATGGTCATAATAAGTGATTAGAATTCCACATGGGCCTTCGCTTGGTTGTTAAAGTTTGCTCCCGGATCATCAAGACGTTTTTAAGCGATGAAGTTTGGGTAGGTGCGGTTGATTAACTGGGTGTGTGATGCAATGTAATGCCCGGGAACAGGCAGGCTAAGCAAAGATGGAACAGGAATGAAACGCAGATCCTTGAAAGTGACTCATGTAACTGCACGTCGAACATTTTCTGTACTGGCGGCCTATTTATGAGATATATAGATGACCTTCCTTGTATAACAGTTTCTCGCGCAAACGACTATTCTCTTTGTCTTATCGCGCTTGACAAGGAGAAAATCTCATATTTTTTCTCCGTTCTATTTTAACCTACCATTGTCCTTCATTGTTTCCAGGCTGGACAAAGATGGAGCACAGTGCAACAGACGACTTTGTGACGACGGAGAGCTACGACCTCACCCAGATAGTGGACATAGGAGCCAAGGCCAACAGCTTGACCCTGGTCAAACTTCACGGCAGTGTGATGACCTTGGCCTGGATACTGACCGCTAGCGTTGGGGTCTTGGTTGCCAGGTTTTACAAGGTCTCCTGGCCCGCCAAGACCACTTGCGGGTTGAAAGTTTGGTTTGCGGTATGTCGCATCTTTGCATCTAAACTACCCGTCATAAAAAAAAACTAGATAGAAACGTTTAAGTGCAGATATTTGTGGCGAGACCATTTATTGAAAAACCAGTTTTATGACTGTTTGGAAAGGCCATCCATTCCCCTACCATAATTATTCAACAAACAGATTGATTTCACATAAGGTAGTTTATGTGTACAGTAAAACCTACAACACAGACACCCACCCTCACACAAAAAAAAGCATGGTTCCAGTATTAAAATAGTTCTCAAAAATCAGAACAGCTAAAACGGGACAAGCAGTTTTGCATGTCATTGGAAAAAATGATAAATTTGTATTCAAAACAGTCACTTTTGTTCACATATCTTGTTAAACAATGACGTTATGGCGTGCTGAACGATGTAGGTGTCATTCTTATCAGAAGCCATCAAAGGCGGGTTTTAGCTGTGACTTACTGAGGGGGTTGTAAGTCTTGTGACGGCTGTTGAATTAACTACGATGACCCGAGGACATTAACCTCAAAAATTAAGAAGACAATGTATTCAAGTCATCCGCAACACAACTTGTAACTCTTTATGAAGACCCCGTTTTAAGCTTTGATTGATCCATGTCTGTCGATCCAAAGAGCCACTGCTGCATTTACACAAATCTTTTGGACGACTGTCAACTAGTTTTGTTCTCAATGTGGCATCATGCAGAAGATCATTGAAAGTTAGAGACGGAGAGAGTGGGTTGGGGGTTGGGCAGAGAGACTGAGAGAGAGAGAGAAAAAGGGAGCGAGAGGGAGAGAGACAGATAGAGAGAGAGAGAGAGAGAGAGAGAGAGAGAGAGAGAGAGAGAGAGAGAGAGATAGTGGAGAGAGAGAAAGAGAGAGAGAGAGAGAGAAAGAGAGAGAGAGAGAGAAAGAGAGAGAGAGAAAGAGAGGGAGAACGAGGGCGACAGAGGGCGACAGAGAGGGAGAGTCAAAGACAGAGACAAAGACAGAGTTCGTATTGGCATTGTCAGTGTCTCTTCATTGTGTGAGCTTAGCTTACTTCATCGTCGTAAAAGCTTTACCTCATGTTTTTCACCGATGTTTGGTCGTCCAGGTCCACCGGGCATCAATGGTCTTCACGTTCTTGGCCACAGTGGCCGGAATTATCTTCATCTTCGTCCATGTCGGGGGATACAAGCAGGTCAGTGAAACGGTGCATAAGTTCCGCAATATGGAACGTCCTTTAGTGGGTCCCCCGCAGTGTCCTTTGAATGTAATTGCAATGGTAGGTCTTGTAGAATTGTGTACAACAATGAACGTCATACTGTTGCTTTAAACAAACCCTTAAAGTGAAAAAGTTATACATGTGTAGTCAATTGGAGCGCAACAGGTAAAATACTTAGAGGTGTTCTCTTACAGTGATGTTGTTTATATACGTTTGAGGATTTTAACTCGGTGTTTCAACAATTTGAATTTGAACTCAGAGAAAATGAGTTTCTTCTGGTGTTTTTTTGTATCCGCAAATAATAACGATTGTGTTCCTAGCATTATGATAAATAGTGACGTATCGAGGCAATATTAGAATGTGTATTACTGCAGTGCATTTTTTTGAAAGGCACATTATCCTAAGTTGTTGAGTGATATAATGATGAATGTTGTTTGTGTTTTTAGTTAACCGGACCGGAGTACCAACAGGCGCATCCTATACTAGGCATAGTGGTCACTGTTCTGACAGTTCTCAATGTGAGTAAAAAGGAGCTTTTCTGTTCATTGTGTTACAATATAATTATGCACGCTCATTGTGGGATTCATTTGCCATTAACATTCTCCTTCTGTTTGTCATGTGAATGTGTGTGTGTGTGTGTGTGTGTGTGTGTGTGTGTGTGTGTGTGTGTGTGTGTGTTTGTGTGTGTGTGTGTGTGTGTGTGTTATGCTTTGTGTTTGCGTGTGGGTATGATTGTGGGAACCTGCTTGCGTACGTACTTGTGTGTTTGTGTGAAACCTGAATTACGTCATTGTGTTGCTAAGATCGTGACGGTAGCCACTTCAACAGAACATTAATTGATATGCAATTGTTCTCAACTGTCGATTTTTATGTTACGAATCACATCTAGTGTGTGTGATTGTTGTTTCAGCCCATCATGTCGCTGTTTCGCTGTGCCCCCGACCACGATGCCCGACCTTTCTTCAACTGGGCACACTGGCTTGTGGGCTCCTGTGCCTACATCCTGGGAGGTCAGATATTGTACTTGAATAGCATACACAGGACCTCCTGTTTTCATTTCTACGTGTCTGAAGGCTAAAGACCTTCATTAATTGAGCCAGAAGTTGATTTTACGAACACTTCGCGAAGTCATTTACTGAAAATTCTTTGCCAAAGCTTCGTGCAGCGATCTTAGTGAAGTCAGTTGTCTTAGCAAATCGACTTCGCCCAATTGATATCGGGCTTTACACCTTTAGGGATTCTTCTATGATCTACTTTCTTCGGCAAATTTGCCGGAATGGCTATAGGCTAACAAAAGTCGTGACTTTTTGGACCTTATAATTGGCATCAACTTTCCGGTCCCAACCGTAAAAAGGTTTTCAGCAATTTGAAATAAGGTTCGCCGGCTGCCAAAGCCAAACGACACACCTGCACCTGACACTCAGTGTATAGCAATTGTATTTTGGAGGATTGGTTGTTGATGGCCGCAGGAGCGGTCATCTATTGGAATGCATTCGGAGAGGTGACATGTCTCGTTTTAATACCGTTCTCACAAGATCAGTTACAGGTTTTTTTCCTCTCTCTCTCTCTCTCTCTCTCTCTCTCTCTCTCTCTCTCTCTCTCTCTCTCTCTCTCTCTCTCTCTCTCTCTCTCTCTCTCTCTGTGTATGTCTTTGTCTGTGTCTCCCTCTGAGTCGCTCCGCTTCTGTCCTTCTATGTCTGTCTCTGTCTATGTGTGTGTGTGTCTCTCTCTCTCTCGCTCTCTCTCTCTCATCCGACTCCTGGCACACAGGTCAAAGCAGAGGTTAACTTGAGTGCACGTGTACCTAGCAGGAGGGGGGTGATTCGGGTCAGAAGTGGGGTAAAGCACTTTGGTCTTCAGTCTTTGGGTTATCGTAGCTTTCAGTGAAGAAGATGCCAACATGAAATTGCACTATGCTCTACTATTTATTGTCCTTGTCTATCGGCCACGAAGAAGGGAAGCTACAATCGCCCCAGACCATGTATACTCTTTGTTTCCTGAGCCTGGACCATTGAGACGGTTACCTCATAGATCTGTTCATTCTTCAGTTTGTCAAAAGTTATACCCCCATTCCACACAACCGTTCTTTGTCCCGTTCCCGTACCAACCAAGGAATGCTGCCACAACAATGGAACGCTGCGCAAACGGCCGTTTTTTGGCATCTTTCAGCAGCGTCTGACCATAGTGGCAGCCGTCCTTGGTCGGTAAGGGAACGGGACCTAGAACGGATGTGTGGAATGCGGGTATGACAACTCAGTGTGTGAGAGCGCTACCGTTGCATTTAACGATCCAAGCGTTCCGTTACCGATGGGTTGAGGTTCCATTACCGTTCATTCTGATCGGGAGGAGGGGAACAGCTAAAAATTTGAACATGCAGCCCAAACTCAGCCGTCCCTACCGTTCAAAGCAGTTCCGTTAACGATCAGTTACGTTCATTGCGGTTCTGTCCCGATCCCTCCCGTGCCCGCACCGTTCCTTGGTCGGTACGGGAACGGGACCTAGAACGGTTGTGTGGAAAGGGGGTATAAGACTCGACCACTTGGCTTATGGTGGAGACAGCTGGAAGATCTCTGGATATAATTGAAGAGGAGTAGTCTTCCTTTTAGAAAATGTGTACTCTGCCTTGCAGATTACAAATTTGTGCTGTCGGGGCTGGGTAAAGGGAGTGGAGGGTAAGCGAGGGGTAAGAGAGACGAAAGAGAAAACTGGACAGGGAAAAGTCACTGCCTGAAGTATTCAATAAAGCCACACACACAAAAAAGAAATTACCACATATGCAGGTTTTCAATTCATATTTTTGCAAAGTATCTGCACAAGCATGTGTGCCTCTGTGAGTATGTTCGTGGCTGCTTTCATGGGGTGCCTGTATCCTCAGGAATTTGAGGATTTCTTTTATCTCTCTTTTTCTGACACCGTTGATTTAACGTCATTTTTACAGGACAGTTTTTTTCCTTTCAGTTATAAGTTGTAGTAGTTAGACCTTATTGTTTTAGGACAAGTAGAGCTTGTTCACCAGTAGCAAAGACTCACTCATGAGTCCGTCAGTGTGTCTGAGTGTGTGTGATGGGAGGGGGACCTCTCCCGTGACCGGCCACCTGCAATGTACGGACAGGTTTGCACTGGCCTAAAGGTGTCCGTTCATGAGAGGGACAGCTGTAACAGCAAAACTAGTGTGAAACATAAGTAATCAATTTATGCACTTGACTATATTCACAACAGGGACCTATCACTCTTCTTTGCATGTTCTTATGCCTACGGATTTTCAAATACTCTGCAACACATGTAACCCAAATTTAACATGTGCCCGTACAATACCGCTTCTTTTATGAAAACATTGCTTCGGCCATGTTGATTTTAATCAACCAATTTTCTTGTTATCCTCGCCGTCTGTTCGCCGGCATATTCACGTTGCTATCACGACTGTCGTGATGTTTTACCGACCACAACTTCAGATACAAATTTATGTTAGTTACAGACAGAGCATAATGTTACTGCTCATCTCTCTGACTAATGCGTGTTTATGTTGTGGTATTAAACCTTCCTGCATTATGATACAGACGCTGTTTGTTTGTTTGTTTGTGATTGTTTGTGTGTGTCACTTTCTTTCTTTCTTTCTTTCTCCTTTTGTGTGCATTCGTCTAGTTCTTAGTCCTCTTTCTCCTGTACATGTATGCATGCTGATCTTTGTTTCCAAGAACCTACTTTCCATAGCTTTTCGCTCATTTTTGTCTTGTTCTTATTTGACCCTGATGACACGCGGTAACAGTGGCGACAGTGGCGATTGGGACCAGGATGAGTGCGATGGCCATCCCAGAGTACGTGACCTACATTGTGGTGGGCTTCGGCGCGTGGCACGTGCTCGCCCACCTCTTGCTGGAGTTCACCACCTGGTGTGAACGTAACGACCCCAGTGAGTACAAAACAAATAATGATGCAGGACCGTAGACAATTGTTAGTCCTGGTAGACTGTGTAAATCAAAAGAAAGGTAGACGGGCGAAATGACCTAGTGGATAGGACGTGGCCTCCTATATGCGGAAGGTCACGTGTTCGAATCTCGGTCGCGCCTGGTGGATTAAGGGTGGAGATTTTTCCGATCTCCCATGTCGACTTATATGTGTAGACCTGCTACAGTGCCTTATCCCCCTTCGTGCGTAGATACACGCACAAGACCAAGTGAGTACGGAAAAGATCCTGTAATCCATGTCAGAGTTCGGTGGGTTATAGAAACACGAAAATACCCAGCATGCTTCCCCCGAAAGCGGCCTATATGTCTGACCAAATGGCGGGTTAAAAACGGGCATACACGTTTTTTGGACTGTTCTTAGCAGATTGAATTCGTATGCAGAAATAGTGTATGTAAGTTTAACTCACTTAAATATGAGATCAATACCAGTGTATACAAGCTATAACACAACAACAATTCGAATCTGTAAACAAAGCGCTGCTAGCCTTTTGTTTGTCGCTTTCCGGAAAGCAACAAATCGTCTCACAATGAACTCCTGCTCATACATTGCATGCATTATTTTGAAAATGTGCGGTTCATGCCAATTCGAAATACTCTTGTTTCAGTGGTCGGTGTTTACAAGGATTTACAGAGTTTTTTGTCAAGTTTCGAAGCAGAAAAGGTACCTTGTTTGTCTGTCAGTGTTTCACTCTCTCTAGTCTATAATTTTCTCTGATTTGGGCAACACCCAGTTCAAATAATTAAGACAACACTTTGTTTAATGCGTAGTGTGAGTGTGTAAGTGCCGGTGTGTGTGTGTGTGTGTGTGTGTGTGTGTGTGTGTGTGTGTGTGTGTGTGTGTGTGTGCACGGTCAATGTGGTTAGTATGACTGTGTATGGATGGTTGTCAGTGCGTGCCTCAGTTCATTCCCATGCAATTTGCTTTCATACGTCTTTTTTTTTTAAATATTGTATTATTTCTAAATTTCATTTTTGTTTTATGTGCATTTATTATTCTACTGTTTGTCTATGTTGCAGTACCGATTCACCAGACACATTGTTCTCGCCACGCACGTGGTCATCGCTCTGTGTGTCACCATCGCTGTCCTGGATGCTGTCATAACATAGACCATTCTGTTAGACCACCTTCACTCAGTTTCACGTTGAAACTAATGCGCCGAATACTTGCCACTACCATAGCTGACAAGAAACTGAATGTCATAGCCGGAGAGGCTGACTGACCGATTGTCGTGCATTGAATCTCGACTGCACAACGGTCAGATTCATCGATGTTATCATTTTGTAGAACTATTTGTTTCTCTTTCATGTCATAACTCGCCAAACTCTTTCCAGTAATTGTGGATAGAAACGTTTTCTTGGCAATCAAATATGTCCTGGGATTTACTGAACTATTATCATGCACTGAATCTCGACTGCAGAACGGTCAGATTTATGGATGTAACCATTTGTAGAAGTATTTTCGTTTCAGTTTCACTTTCATGTCATAATGTGCTGTACTCTTGCCTGTAACGTTGGTAAGAAACGTACGTTTGCCTTGGCAATAAAATGCCATGGGACTAATTAAACTGCTGTGGTCCATTGGATCTGGAATGCTATGATCCATCATTGGTGTTCCCGTTGTGTAGATATCTGAACCATTCCACATGTACTGGTACTTTCATTTAATACTACGCAGAGTTCTTGCCAGGAGATTTTTTTTGTATATAAGAAGTCCGCTTGGATATGGTACAATCGTGATTTCTTGAATCCGCTACGGTCAGATTTATTGATGTTTCCGTCTTAATGAACATTTTTAGTTATCCCATTGCTGTCATCAGGATAAGAATCTTCTCATCCAGCGAAGGATTCGACAAATTTATCATGATCGTGCACTAGTGTCGTTTCCATCCAAAATGATAGTTTTTTTTCTCTCTTTTGTGTCATGCTCTAATAACTATAAGATAGAAGTCTCACCGCATCTGTTGTCATTTATAAACCTACTTGAAATTCTGAGCCATCTTTGTGGCCGCTCAGGGATTAAGAAAAAAATGATGGCGGCAGGTTCATTTCCAATAGTCCGACGTCGCACTGAAGCACTTATTTTGATTCCCACTACCACAAATACTATTTAAGAACTAATATGACAACGGCAGACATTAAAGTGGTGGCATTGAAATGACGCGGCTGCAAAGATGGCTGCTGATGTTTTCCTACCTTCTCCAGCAGAATGATAGGTAATGACGCTTTTCTTTCGCACAAAACCAGCTCATTAAAATGTTCACGTGAAAAATAAAATGTTCTCAGAACATTACTACATAATGCCGAACATTTTAATTTTCTTCCCCAGTCTTTCTCGTGTGACCAATCATGCCATGCAGCCACCACAGATCGGTCAGCGCTTTTACATAGTGTAATAGCATCCTTCAACGTATACCAACATTCTACGGCCAGGCTACGTTCTGCGCAGAGTGGAAATATTTCGTTGATTTAATTTTGGAACAAACACCAGAAAACTTAATTCTGCAGAAAACAAAATTCCGCTGTTCACAGAAAGCAGCCAGTATGTTGATTTTTGGTATGTGTTTAAGTTGAAGGATGATCGTATCCCATGCAAATCCCTGTAGGGACTAGTGATGGTTGGCAAAACGGAGTGAAACTGACGAGCCTGTTCAGCGCGGTAGTGGTTTCGCTGTGCTGCATAGCACGCTTTTCTGTACCTCTCTTCGTTTTAACTTTCTGAGCGTGTTTTTAATCCAAACATATCCTATCTATATGTTTTTGGAATCAGGAACCGACAAGGAATAAGATGCAATTGTTTTTAAATCGATTTCGGAAATTTAATTTTGATCATAATTTTTATATTTTTAATTTTCAGAGCTTGTTTTTAATCCGAATATAACCAGGGATCGCGCTAGCTTTTTAAGTCATACGCAACGAAAAGAAAAAAACGCGCCACGGACCAATATTTTTGCGTACTACGAAAACACGTACAGACACAAACAAAACACGCACGAAAGACTTAAAGACACTCCTTACCTAAATACGGCGAGTTTTCCTGTCGAACTCCGCGCACGCCTGTCGAATAACACCCCTTCTGTCTCCAACCTTCGGGCCTTGCGAGTTTGTTTCCCGCTCTAATACGACTAGACACACTTTCCGCCTTTTGGAAGCGCGAGATGGGAGAGCAGCTAATGTCTGTTTCATTATCCGACAAGACATTATCTGGTAATACCCTCGTTACGTTCGTTTGCGATACTTCGATGCAAAAAGAAACGGACTTTAGTTTTGACGCGCAGATTTCATGTGTGTCGTCACTTCTCGAGCCCTATAGTCAGTTTCAGGATCGGGTGATTATTAAGTCAGAGCAAATGCGCTGCGTGAAGACAAGAAAAAGTTACAATATTTTTGCGTATGGCTTACGCGGCGCGGCGAAAAAAACGCGTCAGCGACTTTTAAAATGCGTCAAATACGCAAAAATCGTGCGTAAACGCGATCCCTGATTCATATGTTTTTGGAATCAGGAAATGATGTAGAATAAGATGAACGTAAATTTGGATCGTTTTATATAAACAAAAAATTATTATAATTTTCAGATTTTTAATGACCAAAGTCATAAATTAATTTTTAAGCCACCAAGCTTAAATGCAATACCAAAGTCCGGCCTTCGTCGAAGATTGTTTTACAAAAACTTCAATCAATTTGATTGAAAAATGAGGGTGTGACAGTGCCGCCTCAACTTTTACAAAAAGCCGGATATGACGTCATCAAAATTATTTATCGAAAAACAGAAAAAAAAAGCCCGGGGATATCATTCCCAGGAACTCTCATGTAAAATTTCATAAAGATCGGTCCAGTAGTTTGGCCTGAATCGCTCTACACACACACACGCACAGACAGACAGACACACAACTTAGGTTTTAGTCACGTTTGGCATAACCAATCTACATTAAATGTACACAAATTAAAGTTTGCCATTGACAAAAACAACAAGAGGAATATATAAGATACTGGACAAAAGAAAAATCAGATACATATTCCAGACTTAAGTTTTATTCTATGATCAGTAAAATAATAAACACAGAAAGATGTTAAGCAGATTAAGGACTAGCACACATTGTCTAAAAATTGAAAGTGGAAGACATCAGAATATCCCTAAAGAAAATCGTCTTTGTATTGAATGCAATGTCATAGAAGATGAAATACATTTTCTAGATAAATGCAATAAATATGTTAAATTCAGGGATGAATTTAAAGAAGATGCTTCACATATCAATTTGAAATATGCTAACAAAAATCCAAGTAACTTATTTTTGACTCACATGCGAAGCAAAAGTGAGTCTATGTACTCACCCGAGTCGTCCGTCCGTCCGTCCCCCCCGGACGTCCGTCCGGAAAACTTTAACGTTGGATATTTCTTGGACACTATTCAGTCTATCAGCACCAAATTTGGCAAGATGGTGTATGATGACAAGGCCCCAAAAAACATACATAGCATCTTGACCTTGCTTCAAGGTCAAGGTCGCAGGGGCCATAAATGTTGTCTAAAAACAGCTATTTTTCCCATTTTTCCCATTTTCTCTGAAGTTTTTGAGATTCAATACCTCACCTATATATGATATATAGGGCAAAGTAAGCCCCATCTTTTGATACCAGTTTGGTTTACCTTGCTTCAAGGTCAAGGTCACAGGAGCTCTTCAAAGTTGGATTGTATACATATTTTGAAGTGACTTTGACCCTGAACTATGGAAGATAACTGTTTCAAACTTAAAAATTATGTGGGGCACATGTGATGCTTTCATCATGAGACACATTTGGTCACATATGATCAAGGTCAAGGTCACTTTGACCCTTATGAAATGTGACCAAAATAAGGTAGTGAACCACTAAAAGTGACCATATCTCATGGTAGAAAGAGCCAATAAGCACCATTGTACTTCCTATGTCTTGAATTAACAGCTTTGTGTTGCATGACCTTGGATGACCTTGACCTTGGGTCAAGGTCACATGTATTTTGGTAGGAAAAATGTGTAAAGCAGTTCTTAGTGTATGTCATTGCTAGGTTTAGTCATTTGACCTTGACCCTGAAGGTCAAGGTCATGTAAAGGTCAAGGTCAAGCATGTGAGTCGTATGTGCTTTGCCCTTCTTGTTAGAAGACGAAGTTCAAGTTCGTCTTGGCAAATTTGTTACGATTGTTTTAGGATTGTATAATGCATTATTTGTTGTTTGTTGTGTCAATAACTTTACTGGTTCATGACAATAAACATTATTCTATTCTATTCTATTCTATTCACACACATACACCACGACCCTCGTCTCGATTCCCCCTCTATGTTAAAACATTTAGTCAAAACTTGACTAAATGTTAAAAAAAAAAGGGGGGGGGGGGGGGGTGCTGTCGAACTGAATTTCCTTTTTATGACAGTGTCATGTGCCTGTGAGTCCAAGGTGTGACAATGTGTGTGTGTGTTTTTTTTTATCGAAGTGTGGATATTGATCAGTCATATAGTGTACTGCGTTTGCTAACAGTAACAGTTAAATATGACTGCTGATTATGATCTCACTAAGTGCTTTCACAATTAATTTCGATCATAATCAGCAGTCATACTTAAATTGGGTACCAGAGTTAGTATTGACAAACAGAGCGAGAGAGAGAGAGAGAGGAGAGAGAGAGGAGAGAGAGAGAAAGCGAGATGGAGAGAGAGCGAGCAAGAGAGAGAGAGAGAGATGTTGTGCGAGTGTAGTATGTTCAGGTACTTTCTGTAGAGTAATTCTTACTACTCCCGTGAATACAATTTTTGTAATCATTCTTACAATAGTTAATATTAATTGTTAATAGTAGTTGCTGATTGAAGGTGAAGTAGATCTCTGCTCTCAACAACAAGAATAGCGGACATGTGAAGCTTCATGATTAAAAACCCAAAATGTGACCCTCCACCACGGAATGAGTCGCATGTCACCTTTGCATGATTTTCATATTTGTACATTTTCCTAAAGAGTTTTTTATGCTCTATCCAGTGGTGAAAACCGTTCTAGAAAAAAGCGAAAACTGTTTGAGTTATAAGCCTGTGAATAAGGTGACCCTCACACTGTTACCAGACACTCCCCGGATTTTTATTAAGCCTAGCGCAGAACTGCGCGAGGTGACATGCGACTCATTTCGTGGTGGAGGGTCACAAATGATCAAGAAATGCATACATGTATGTATGAAACGGTGATGTTGTTCAATGTACATTTACATAAAATACATGCTAGTTGACTGGTTTTCCATTTCTTTCCTAATCAGAAATGTGTGTGTGTGTGTGTAAGTGTGTGTGTGTGTGTGCGATTCTACCTGTGTAGGGTATGGTTGTGATTGTGCATGCGTACATGTGTGTGAGTGTAATAGCAATAGTACAGAACTGCAGTAAACTTCCACTGAAATGTTAAAGTTAATACAGTGAGCAATATACAAGCATAACAACACAGAGACATTCACCCATATTTCATGTAACTATTATCACACTTTTCACGAATAAAACCAAAAACCATCAAAACTGTGTAATGTTTATTATCCCAAAAATATTGAAAAAGCCATCAAACATTAACAAAATCAATTGATGTGCTGAGCAGAACACGTAGTTCAGTTTGTAGATACACAAGCAACAAAAAGTGAACAATCAATATATTCATTTAAAAAAAAAAGAAATGCCTAAATGATAATTACGACAATTAAAGACAAATAATAGCATATATACAAACACTGCGCTTCTGACTGCTCAATCAAAATTGAAGTTTTTGTCCGGTGTGCTGAGAAAAAAAATATCACCATTGACTTTTAAGTTACCAGAGGCCATATTCAAATTAATTCCATCATGGCAATGAATTAAATTTACTACTTCCCTCACCTGGTATCATCATATCTGTTTAACTTTGTTATACCTGGCGAATAAACAAGGCGTTTAAAATTTTTTTTTTTTTTTTACAGATACATGTTCCTCCTATCCCGTGTAAATCATGTAAATCACCAAAAATACCTCAAGGCTTTTACATGAATAAGAGCATCCTTCCAATTAGACATGTACCAAAAATGAACAGCCTCAGACTGCTTCCCGTGCAGAGTTGCATTTATTTTAGAATTTGTTATGCAGATTGACACTCAGTCGTGTGATAAATTGGCATTGAAAGCTTTCAGACCTGCCAACCCTTGTCAAACCTCAAGTGTAGCAATTTACATGTTTTTTTTTTTAATTTTCAGCGTAGCAAATGGTGTTTTAGTGTTGCAATTTGCCTAAAATGTATGCGCACATTTACAATTAGGCTATTTTATGCAAGAATAAAAACATTTTTAAAAAATGTTAATTTGGAACAACGGCACATAATGGCCAGTAGAGAGTCTCTGCAGTCCCACTTTTCAGTGTGGACAATGTGTTATGACACAAATTCGGACCGCTACACAGAGTGAGAATCAGAAATGAGTACCAAGACTCACAAGAAAGAGGAATTTCCATTGCATGCTTGTCACTCAGATTATTTGTTTGAGCGTAGCAATTCTAAGCTTGGCGTAACAATTTGACTTTAAACGTATCATGCTGCGTAACAGTTGGCAGCTATGAGTTTTGCACATGTCCAAAGGAAAGGATGCTCTTATCATGGTAAAAGGCTGCAGTGGACATATCTGTGGTGCCTGATATATGTACTGTACTGGTATAGATGAGCAAAACTTCACAACCAACATCACGCATGCAGTGACTTGTTTCCACTCGTTTGAAAACATCATGTCTTTACCTCATGCACACAAATTAGATTTGGTCCCTGAAGACTTTGCTCACAGAGAAACTATTGTCATTAAGATGGAATTCAACTACACTTGTATATTTGAAACGAGACGCTACACTTCTTGGTTATCCATAAACGCAAAACTTTCTATTGGTCGTATAGAGTAAAAACATTTAATTTTAAGTGGACCACTGATACTACAGTGATGTATCTCAGAAATGGAGTAAATTATTGCTGTTAAATTCATCGTCCACTGAAATAAGAATAGCCACAGTAATCAAACAAAATTTGGGTTTTTTGTCCAAAAAAGGAAAATATAGGGTCATGAACAAATTTAACCCAGTTCCATATTTATGCAATTGAATTGAAGGGTATTTAATTACTGAACACAAACTAGACATTCTTGACAAGTATTAACCAAGGAAGGCTTCAGTGTTTGAGATCCAGAGTAAAAAGAATGCGATAAAGCACAATATCGGAATGATTTCAAACATTTCTATAATGTCCTCTCTTATTCAGTCTTTATGGTCAATACTACACGTATGGCTATGCATGATGGCAATGAGAAACAAGTCGCGTAAGGCGAAAATACAACATTTAGTCAAGTAGCTGTCGAACTCACAGAATGAAACTGAACGCAATGCAACGCAGCAAGACCGTATACTCGTAGCATCGTCAGTCCACCGCGCACGGCAAAGGCAGTGAAATTGACAAGAAGAGCGGGGTAGTACTTGCGCTGAGAAGGATAGCACGCTTTTCTGTACCACTCTTCGTTTTAACTTTCTGAGCGTGTTTTTAATCCAAACATATCATTTCTATATGTTTTTGGAATCAGGAACCGACAAGGAATAAGATGAAAGTGTTTTTAAATTGATTTGGACAATTTAATTTTGATAATAATTTTTATATTTTTAATTTTCAGAGCTTGTTTTTAATCCAAATATAACATATGTATATGTTTTTGGAATCAGAAAATGATGGGGAATAAGATGAACGTAAATTTGGATCGTTTTATAAAAAAAATATTTTTTTTACAATTTTCAGATTTTTAATGACCAAAGTCATTAATTAATTTTTAAGCCACCAAGCTGAAATGCAATACCGAAGTCCGGGCTTCGTCGAAGATTACTTGACCAAAATTTCAACCAATTTGGTTGAAAAATGAGAGCGTGACAGTGCCGCCTCAACTTTCACGAAAAGCCGGATATGACGTCATAAAAGACATTTATCGAAAAAATGAAAAAAACGTCTGGGGATTTCATACCCAGGAACTCTCATGTCAAATTTCATAAAGATCGGTCCAGTAGTTTAGTCTGAATCGCTCTACACACACACACAGACACACATACACCACGACCCTCGTCTCGATTCCCCCCTCTACGTTAAAACATTTAGTCAAAACTTGACTAAATGTAAAAAATAGCACTGGTTTAAACATGAAAACCACAAATTAGTTAAACTAACAATGAACAACCAGTTTGTACAGTTAAAAATCAACCAAGCAAAACCTGAGTTATTAAAATAAACCAACAAGAACAAGGGAATGCTACAAATGCTTTGGATTAATACACACACAAAACAAAAATAAATTAAGAAAAGGGGAGACAGTTTAAGTACATGCATTCATTTGAACACAGAGTAAGATATTCTCCTCAAAAAACTGTACATGCATTTGGGTAGATAAGTAATATCACATTTTCACCCACAATGCATACAACTGTGACCGGATTCAAGCAAATAACAGACAAATATTACCATTTTTGCAAAGAACACACCATTCAAGAAACAATCCTGAGTTTGGCGAAATCGACATTTGTGACCCCCTCTCCAAAAGGACACAATATAATTGTCTTACAGTCAGACCTGCCTTGGCAGCCACCTCTCAATATTGACCACCGGACCATCATGACCATCCCAAATGTATCCTTTCATTTCTTATTTAAAATCGTTTTCTTCATCATTCATGGGCTGAAACTCCCACGTTCACTCATGTTTATGCAAGAGTGTTTTTTTTTCTTGTACACGTATGACCGTTTTTACCCCCCATTCAGGCAGCCATATTCCGCTTTCGGGGGAAGGATGCTGGGTATTTTTGTGTTTCTATAACCCACCGAACTCTGACATGGATTACAGGATCTTTTTCGTGCGCACTTGGTCTTGTGCTTGCGTGTACACACGAAGGGGGATAAGGCACTAGCGCATATAGCAGGTCTGCACATATATGTAGACCTGGGAAATCGGAATAATCCATTCTTAACCCACCAGGCGGCCGCCACCGGGATTTGAACTCACGACCTTCCGATTAGAAGGCAGATGGCTTATCCACTAGGCCACTGCGCCCTTCTAATATATTATTGAACTTCCATGGTGACCACCTGACTATAACAACCAGTTATGGGCGGTCCCTTGCTTGGTCACAAAAGACAAATTCGGCTGTATTTCTTAATTTTGCAACATCAATATATGATCCACACATCTGTTTTTATCTGTGGGGGTTTTAATCATAAAGACTAAACATAAACCACTCATTTTAAGTGTTCATATTCTTCAAGAAAAACAATAGTTGTGTACGTGTTACACTAACATTTTATTTACATTATAAAGCAGACATGGCAGTTATATGAGGCTTTCAACACAAGAGTAATGTTTACAGTGTGGACGGTGCGGACAACGCCAGTGAAAGCTCACTGCTGACACACGTATGGGTGGGCATGGCTTTTTAAAAAGCAGTTTTCAGGAATTTTTGTTCGGGTTTAATCCATTGCCAGTGTTGTAGATGCATACAGTTTAAAGGCCCACTCCACCTCGAGAAAACAGTTCGCCGCACTGTCTCAGATCGGGACAGGCTTTTACAGGGGATAAGACCAGCCCTCCACTTGGTCACATACCACTAATGAACAGCCTGGGTGCTACATGGGATAAGACCAGCCCTCCACTTGGTCACATACCACTAATGAACAGCCTGGGTGCTACATGGGATAAGACCAGCCCTCCACTTGGTCACATACCACTAATGAACAGCCTGGGTGCCCTCTGTGCACAGTGGTATTGTTGTTATAGGGCCTGGTGCCTTTTACCACATGAGTTCACACTGCCAGCTCTTTCTTTATTTGGTGTTTAACGTCGTTTTCAACCACGAAGGTTATATCGCGACGGGGAAAGGAGGGAGATGTAGCCACTTGTCAATTGTTTCTTGTTCACAAAAGCACTAATCAAAAATTTGCTCCAGGGGCTTGCAACGTAGTACAATATTATTACCTTACTGGGAGAATGCAAGTTTCCAGTACAAAGGACTTAACATTTCTTACATGCTGCTTGACTAAAATCTTTACAAAAATTGACTATATTCTATACAAGAAACACTTAACAAGGGTAAAAAGAGAAACAGAATCCGTTAGTCGCCTCTTACGACATGCTGGGGAGCATCGGGTAAATTCTTCCCCCTAACCCGCGGGGGGTACTGCCAGCTGTAAATTTGCTCTTCTGGCATATATAACAGAAACAGCACGATTCTAAGACATTATTACATTTGTGAATACTACTTCACCTGTACATTTGCTCTTCTGGTTAAAATGAAAACATTAGGGTTCTAGGACATCTGTACAAATTTTGCAGATATATTTGAACAGTAAAAATGAACAATTTGCTGGAAAAAATCCATACTGTCTCCCCAACAGCACACACTCACGAGGAGAAGTGCCACAACCATAGGATAGAAAATACATACATGTACTCTAAATCTACCCACATATCAGTGTAATCACATATTCAACCTATGAGTCCAAAGAGAATAAACGTTCACCGATCCTCATGAGATTCATTCACTGCAAATATCAAGGCTTCAGTTAAAGGCTCAAGGAACCAGAATAACTGAATAAAAACATTGCAAGGTCTGGAAATGAGAAAGTGACCTCAATATGAAGCAAATGCACCAAATCAATCAATACATGTAGACAATGCGAGGAAATAACTGTGTCAGGGCTTCCACAGGCTGTGGTAGAGTTATGCCCCTTGACAATAATGAGAGTAGTGCAGTGCATGTCTGCTTGAAACGATGCCTTTTCTTATGAAAATATTAACATCGCAGCTCACGATTCACTGCAGTCATGATCACTGGCCTGCACTGATCTGTGGCCACGTGGTTTTTTGACAAAAGCATGTGGTCACCTTCAATTAGGCCAAGACATTTTTTTTTCATTACTTCAGATTCCCCAACCAACCCTATTCCCCAGTGAAATTAAAAACCAAACTCCAACAAAAAACAAAAAAACAGAACCCACCTGCTGACCCTTATATTCTTTGCCTTGTTGTCAGAAACAAACATTTATTTTGTTTGCCTTAATCAAACTGATCACTGCAAGTAGTCAACACTGAGCTCCGATGTTCATATTTTCAAAAGAAAAAGGTGCGTCACACTGCAGACACTGCACAAAATGCATACCAGATCGCTCCTTTTTCACTGTAACACCAATGATTGCTTGCTTCAGCTATCATCAACACAGTTGAAATGTTTTGACTCACTGTTTTGAAATGCCTGCAACTCTACAACAGCCTATTTCCAGAATATTTCTATTGAAAATCATGCATGTGATAGGGTCATACACTTCAAGATAGGAAAGAGGCAGAGAAAGTTAGACAGAAATATTGAGATAACCTAAACCAACTTATTGAACGAACAGGTAACATCCAACACAAAAATGGGAACTGGGAACTATAAATGATCAAATACATGATTATGTACAATTTCCCCAAAACCCAAATAAACTTCACAACAAGAATTCGATTGAACCAAAGATCACCACTACAAAAATATAATATTGTGCATAGATTCTGAGACTAAAGTAAACTGGGAAAGAAAAGAAAACCAGTTGCAAGCCAACTTTACAAGATGTGCACCAAACTGACAAATAATACGTATTAAAAGTATTGGAGTTCAGCTGTGCGAATAACAAGAAACACGTCATGGATTTCAATACTGAAATCAGCAGCAATCACAATGCATAAAGGTTCGTTGAACAAATGAAAAACAACAATGTCATTAGAGTAAACTTAGTGCAAAACACTAAAGATTTCAATCAGGTAAGTGTCACGTTTGCACTGCCATTACAGGGATAAAATGATATGTTCTAAAATATAAAAGCATTCTGCAGCTAATGTGGCTTGTGGCAGGCAAAGGTAATCTAACAGCCATTTTAAATTTAAAGTCAGTTCACAAAATCAAAAATGTTAGTAATAAATTTTCATTTGATTAATATACTTACCCAACTCACATATAGCAATTAACCCTATAGTTCAGTGCTGGTAACGCTGTACGCGTCCCCTTGGTAACAAGGGAGACAACTCTAAAAAAAGAGTGACCAATATCCATACTGGTATCAAGTCCAGACCAATACTGAGTCAGTCTTCCGTATGCGTGCGCATATGCCGCCATGTTTTCATTCTAACCGAAGCCCAACTCACTTCTTTTTTAGAAATATATACCCCCAACAGCGGAGAGGCGGGAGGGAATAAACGATGTGAGTTGGGTAAGTATATTAACCCTTAGGCTGGTTGTCGCGACATATGTCGCGCTACTTTACATATACAGTCACCTGGTTGTCACGACATATGTCGCGCTACTGGCTCAGTCTGTTTGGTCAGTTCCGATTACCTCCCATGGATGCGAAAACCTATATGACCGTTTTTTGTTATTTTTCTCTCTGTTAATTCACCAGTGGCTATGTAACATGTGATACAGAATTGCACCAGTGTAAGGGTTAATCAAATGAAAATGTATTACTAAAATATTTGATTAAATTACATATCTTACCCAACTCACATATAGCAGATTGCTACTATAGGTGGAGGGCACTCACCATATCAAGAATGAAGGACCTGTCCTGCCGCTACCAAAGATGGCAACGCGGAACTACCATCCTGTCGAGTTCCAGCAACATCTCTCAGATAGGAGTTGATGAACACATCTTCAGAGCGCCAGTAAGCCGACTCAAGGACCTCTGAGAGGCGCCCCGAATGGAGAACTGCTAACGACGAAGCCCAGGCTCTAGCCTCATGAGCCCTGGCCGCAGTAAGAGGCAAGATTGCTCTATTATCGCCTGACTGGCTTTGCCACCAGATGTAGGCCTGCCTAATCGTTGTGGAAACCCACTTGGCCAAAGTGACTCTCGAAATGTCCTTCCCCCGAACCGTGTTGAGGGAGATAAAAAGCAGTTTCTGTGTTTCAGAGCGAATAGGCAAAGTCCGAGACAGGTAGCTGCTGAGGGCTCTTACGGGGCAGTTAAATACATCAGGGTCTCCAGGAGCAAGAACATTGCTCAAGGGGGGAATGCGAATAAGAGGGGATGTTTGACCTGGCTTCTGGTTCTTAGCAAGAAAGTCAGGTCTAAACTTAAGAGAAATAGAGCCATCCTTTTCTAATGAAATATCCCTCGAAAGTCCCGATAACGCAAGAACTTCGCTACCCCGCCTAGAGGTAGCAAGTAAAACCAAGAAAAGAGTCTTTGTTAGCCAAACTGGCTGCACGGAGAGGCTCAAACTCATCAGAAGCAAGAAACTTCAAAACCAAAAACAGGTCCCAAGCAGGGAGCTGTGCCTTGGAACGAGCTGTGTCAAGAGAAGCGCCCTTGATGACACTAGCAATAACCCCACTCAGGTTAATCTTGTGACCTAACTGCTTTGCCAAAGTTTGACCGAAGATCTCCTAACTCGCAGAGAAGAGGAAGAAACTCCTTGATCTGCTAGCCAGGACAAGTGGTTGGCCACCTGCATAGACCTAGGAGAGAGAGGATCAACGCCGTTCTCCGAACACCATTTCGACCAAGCCACCCAGTGTGAAGAATACACTGAGTTGGTTGAATCCCTGTGAGCATGCTGCACCAAATTCAGAGTTGAAGCTGAGGCCCCTGCACGGAGCAGAGAGACTCTAACAGAATCCACCCGTGAAGCTGTAGCGCTTGTGGATTTTCGTGCGGTATGCCTGACCGAGGCTGTAACAGATCGCCCTTTCTTACGCCGAGTGGAATTGGAGGACGAACTGCAAGACGGAGTAGATCGGGATGCGAATTTTTTTTTCACACATCAGTTGCGGGCTTTCAATCCCGAAGGCTGGTTCCGAGTAACTACGAACGCAATCGGAAGTTCCGATGTTTACCAAGTCAAAGAGCCGAGTCGAACACTATCCTTGCGTCATCCAGAGATACTGTACAGATCTCTGAGTCATCTTTATGCAAGCAGCTTCGGAGATTTCAAAATGTTTGCTGTGTGCAACACATGTTCAACGACAACATCTAATACGGATATTTTGGATGTTTTGAAGGAAAGAACTTCTTTTTCTTGTCGTAAAACTGAAACACACCCTCTAATTAAAAAGCATGCACGCTTATAGGAGCCACAAGCCGCATGCTTACTGGCACACGCTGATGCTGGTGCTTCTGACTGTAAACTGTTACAACTTAGTCTATAGATGTAACTGAACTTGATCACATTATATCATCAGTGCTATATTATTTTGTAGAAACTAAAAAGGCACTCGGAGTCCAGTAACAACATATTGAAGTATCTGTGAATGTGTTTCTGGCAATTAAATGGGAACTCTGGTGTACAAGAGGTCTTCTGCTGCAGTGCATGGTGTCTAGATCTGGGTTTTGTCACTTTTGAAGGCTTCCACCGAGGCTGATGATACTGCCTGCGGTGGGAGGGCGTTCCACTAGCCAATGGTGCGAGGGAAGAAAGACTGCTGTATGATGTTCTGCAGGCTGGGAGTTTGTAAGCCTTAGCATGGATTGAGCGAGTGATGAGTGCAATTCTTTTCGCTCTATCGTATTAATTCACACATTGACCCTGCAGCAGTGACGATCATCTCTAGAATGCAATCGGCAAAGTTCGTAGCTCGGATTGCACTCATTCCAGCACTACCGTGTACTGGGTTAGCGAGACACGAACGACAACTCTAATCAATAAGCATCCGTACACATCGGAAATTCCGTTTACGTTCGTAGCTACTCGGAAATAGCCTTTGGGATTGAAAGCCCGTAACTGACGTGTGAAAAAAAATTTCGCGATCGGGATACCAGTGCTGACTGGGCCAAAGAGGAGCAACCAGAACCAGCGCTGGCCTCTCTATGTCTGCCTTTCTCACAATTCTGCCCAGAAGGCGAAAGGGAGGAAAGGCATAGGCCACCAGACTTGACCAATCCATCTCGAGTGCGTTTACCCCCCATGCTTGAGGGTCCGAGAACGGAGACACAAAGAGAGGTAGTCTGGTGGAAAACCTTGTCGCGAACAAGTCGATGAACGGCTTGTTCACTTGCGCCCAGAGACAATGTAGAGCCTGGTGGGACAGTGTCCACTCTGAGTGTATGACCTTGTCCCCCCTGCTCAGGGCATCTGCCAAGACATTGAGACTGCCCTTCAGATATGTTGCTGACAGTAGGATGTGATGAGTGTTGCACCATATCAGTAAGCGACAAGCGCTGTCTGACAGAATCTGAGACCGAGTCCCACCCTGGCGGTTTATGTAGGCCGCTACAGTCATGTTGTCTGTATGTAACCTGACATGGCTGTCTGTCAGAAGAGGCAGAAACGCCTGAAGACCCAGAGCAACAGCCTCTAACTCCAGTGCATTTATGTGCCAAGAGACCTGATTGGCGTCCCAAACACCTGACGCCGTCTGCTCTGCCAGATGTGCTCCCCAACCTGTCCGTGAGGCGTCCGTGAACAGACCGTTCTCCGGGGAAGGGGGAGCAATGGGAACTCCCTGCGAAACCCAGGGAAGGAGCCACACACCCGTGGTACGGCCGAACCAACTCCCCAACTCGACCTGGACATTCCAGTCTTGCGTCGCTTGGTTCCATTCTGCTTGCAGAGCTGCCTGAAACGGCCTCTTGTGAACTCTGCCAAGAGGAACCAGCGGAGCCATAGATTCCATCTGACCCAGCAGCGAGGACAACTCCCGAGCTGTGGATAGATTCTTTCCGTAAAGAGAGCGAATCAAAGCCTGCAACTTGTCCACCCTTCTCTGAGAAGGGCGGACTGACCAATTCAAGGTGTTGAACTCCATCCCCAGATATAAGTGAAATGTTGGGACGGTTCCAACTCCGACTTCAGCAAATTCACTGTGAAGCCGAGTTGCCATGCCTGACTGAGAACCCTCTGCGTGTGCGTCCTGCAAAGGTGCTGGTCCTGATGTAAAATCAGCCAGTCGTCCAGATAATTATGCCCTCAAACGCACACCTTCCTGTCTCACCAGGGCACAGAGCTGACAATGGTGAATATCCAAGGGGAGAGATAGAGACCGAAAGGAAGAGCTCGGAACTGGAAAATTTTCTCTCCCCAGCGGAAGCGCAGCCATTTCCTGTCCGCCGAGTGCATGGAAATAGGCGTCCGACAAGTCGACAGAAGTTGCCCAGTCTCCTGGCCGGAGAGCCTCTCTCACAGAGGCAGGAGTCTCCATTGTGAATTTCACAACTCGAAGATATCTGTTCAGAGTTGAAAGATCGAGAACCGGTCTCCATGCCCCTGAAGCTTAGGGGACCACAAAAAGTCTGCCATAGAACCCCAGAAACCCCTGATAGTGAATCTCCTCGATCGCTTCTTTCAAAAGGAGGGAAGTCACCTCTCCCTGCACAGCTGACTTGGCCTCCGGGTCTCTTGGGAACTTGAAAGGCGGAGGTATCCTCGTCAGAAGAGCCTTTCCCTCTGCCCAGAGAAGACGGAATCCCGAACGCACTATCCCTAAGATCCACTCGCTGGACACCATGTGTGACCAGGAAGCGAGAGCCCTGGAGGGGCCGCCCGCCACCACGAAGGTGGGGGCTACCGGGATCAGCGGTTCGGGAAGGCATCATTGGGGGTGGGGCTTACGCCCCGACCCCCTAGAACCACCAAAAGAAGAGCCCCTCTTCTGATAAGGAGCACTTCGCCCCCTACCTCGAGAAGAAGTGTTCTGGTTCTGTGCCTTGCCCCCACCAGAGGAAGAAGGCTGTGCCTTGCTCTGAACCTGAGGCTTGCTCTGCGCTTTCTGGAAACCCTGATGCGCAATACGAGCAATGGCTAAATCTCTTGCATCTTGAGTCTCTTTTTGCAGAGCATCGAGAGATGTACGACCCAAGAGAGAGCCCTCCGTGAAAGGTGAGACCCTCAGATTATCAATCGTGCCTTTGTCTCTGATCCTAGACCCAGCTAGGAAAGCCGATCTGTGAGAATGTACTGCGTGAGTATACAGTCTGGCCGAAAGATTCATCTGTTCTTGCGAAACCCTGGCTAAAGTAGCCAAAAGGGTAGTCACATCCTCCGAGGAAGCATCAAACCGAAATTCAAAAGGATCAAGCGAAGTTGCAATCGACCTTGACAAAGATCTCTGGAGAGACTCCGACACGGAAGCCAACTCCAACAGAGACCTTCCAGTTTCCTCCAATGCCAAAAGGGAAGCTTCAGTATAGGGGACAGGCCTGTCCCTACTATACCCATCCTCCCTCAGAGTGGCTAATTCCGGTGTAACCGGAAGAGCTGACCTAGGTAGAGCAAACGCCTCAATCAGATTGATAGGCTGAGTACCCAGTTTGAAATTCCGAAAGCCAGCTTGTTGATCAGCTTGAGCAAGCCAAGGCTTAGCGGACTCAGGAGCCTCACTGTGTTGTGACAACAAAGGAACAGTAGAGCTCTGAGTACTCGACTGAGAGCGAAATTTTGTCAGAACTTTCGACATCTCGAAGGCCACAGACGGTGATTCTCGGAACCGGAAAGGACATTTAGTCTCCTTGGAACTCCGGAAATCACCAAGAGCAGAAGGTGGTGGAACAACCTGAGCCTTAGACTCAACCACCCTTTCCTCGAAATACTTGAAAGCTGTTTCCGCTGCCAACGCAACAGCGTTTGACAGCTTGTGCGGCAACTTGAATTCAGTGCATTCCCCCATAGCGAAAGCACCCGCATCAGAACACCCTTCATGCACATCCGTGCAATCCGGAAGCTGACCCCCACATTGACTGTCATAGTTCAACAAGGAGCCAGCTTTACTGCCCTCTTCCTGCCCCCAGGGCGGAAGCGGAAGCTGCACACCCTGGCCAAAATCTTCTGATAAGGCGGGGTGCACCAAGACTTCCGTTCGCTCCTCAGGGTCCCTACCCCGCACTGACCGACCGACAGAGCGGTGGGGGCCAGTCCAGAGATCAGAACTTTCGCCCCTACGAATCACGTCAGGGGTTACTTTCTCCTGAGGACGCGCCACGCTTTGGCCGGAGAACCCGGTTACTTGCGTAGCTGACATACCTTTAGACTGAACTGGAACACCGGAAGACGGACCACTCAACGAAAGGAAGTGACAGTTATCATCATCCTGTGAAGCATGAACATCCGCGTGCGTGACCGTAGCGGAAGGGGAAGGGGAAGGGCGAACCTTGGCTGGAGAAGAGACATCAGTCACCCCGGAAGGAAGGGCCCGAAGCTCTGCTCTCGTGGACGAAATCTCTGCAGCCAAAGATGAAACCTGCGAACTTAGCAAAAGTAGCAAAGCAGCTACGTCCGCAGAAGCCAAACCAGAACCCACAGAAGAGAAAGTCCCTTTAACAGACTTATCCTCATGAACGACCTTGTCCGAGGACCTAACAGGTAAAATGGAGGTAGCCGGCAAATCGACCAATACATCAATACATTTCTTGGAGGTCGGTTCTAAAACAGAAACAACAGCCTGGCCGGTTTGTTTAGATTTCCTAGGCGTTTTCTTGGACGGAGAGGACTCAGCAGCCACCTGTTTAGGGATATGCCTCTTCCTGGCACTATCAGCCACGACAAAAAGACTCAAGAAAAAAAAAATCTCACCTCAACATAGTAGCGAAGTCAAAACGAAGAGTAGAAGACCAAGAGGAATGTAACAAAGTCAAAAGACTCAGTGACAACGGCTGTAAAACAGCCAGAGCGTACAAAATAGCGACCAACTTGACTGAGCGCCGAGGTAGGAATGAAAACATGGCGGCATATGCCCACGCATACGGAAGACAGACTCAGTATTGGTCTGGACTTGATACCAGTATGGGTATTGGTCACTCTTTTTTAGAGTTGTCTCCCTTGTTACCAAGGGGACACGTACAGCGTTACCAGCACTGAACTAGGGTTAATTGCTATATGTGAGTTGGGCAAGATATGTAATTTAATCACCATTTTCACTAAGAAAGAGGTCAAAAACAGTTCAAGATAAAATGTAGCTGCCAAGTTACAGACATGTTCCACAAACTACGGAAAATGTTCAAGCAGATATTGTTTGCGTTCACCAGCCCTGATATGCATTTGAGGTATTATACGAGACAGGAGAGGAAATATGCAGAAGTCTGGAAAAAAGTATTGCCTCATTAAAGATAAAAAAAAAAAAATCATGCCCCATCCGCTTTAACGCCAGTTTCTGATAAAAAAAAAAAGAAAAGAAAAAAAGAAATATTCCTTAAAAAAATAAGAGCTTTTTCCACTGTTGCTACTGGTAAAAATATTTAAATTAATATAGAGTAACAACAACAAATTTTGGATTATAAAAGTAGGGTCGTTAGGCATTTTTTTGTTTGTCTTTCTCTTTTGCACAAAGGTAATTATTTGCAGTTTGAATTTTCATGAACAGAGCTGCTGAGTATAATTATTTCCCTTGGCATGCACTGCACAAACTTCGTTTTCTGTGGATGGTGCAACAAGTTAAAGGGTGAGCAAAAAACAAATATGGTTGGCCAGGTTACCTTATTCCTACCTTTTCTTTTGTTTTGCCCAAGAACTTGCTGTCTAAAGCCACAAAAGCATCACAGTCTGTCAGTTTCCCCTCAGCCATGAGCACGCACAGTAATTCAACAAAGCTAACAAACAAAAATACCTGTGTTTGTCAAAGACGAAAAATATCAGCTTGGCTCAAAAAGGTTTTTGGTGAACCTTTGATCAAGCTTGGAGTTTGACTCAAAAAGGGGATTGCAAGTCCTACATTTCTGGCACTGGGCTGGGCACTTGCTACAGGCAGCAACACCACTGACTTGGTTCTGATCTGTGGCCAGTGTGGGTGAAGGAGATGTGCCAGTGGTCACCGAGTTCTCATCTGTGGATGAGAGTGATGAACCAGTGCCACCTTGGCTCTGGACTGTGGGTTTAGGTGAGGGTCCATTCGCATGAAAGAGTTTGACAAGGCATACCCCTTTGGGTCTGGAGACGGGTAGAAGCTTGTGTGTGAGGTCCCTCTTTTCCACCATATGCCAGTTGTAGCAAGACAACAGCTGAATCATCACCTCCTGTCAGGAAAAAAATGAGATTTAAAAAAAAAAATACAAATTTAGAACATTTTGTTATGTTGGGGTGGTGTGCGCAAGAAAGTCACCCCAACTGGGCGAGACTGGGTCAGATTGTTTGAGACTTCAAATAAATCTCAATTTCAACCAATGCGACACAGTGCTTGGTTCCTACCAAGTTGGGCACTTTCTCGTGCACACTACCCCTGGTATCTGAGAAACTTATTGCCCACGTGAATTTTGTAAAGGAAAATTAGACAGCTTTATCTTAAACTTTAACAAAGAAAAGTCCAGGAAACATTCACATGTAAACAACACTTGCGAGTTATATGTTAAGGTTATTAGACACACAAATAATAAAATAAGGTAAATCTTTTCAGGTAAACCAGTGATCCGACTATGCCCAGCTCAGCAATAATTAAGTAACTGGTTCATAGTTTGATTAAAACAATTTTTGGATGGTTATTTCTAAAATATTAATGTAAAAGAACTACAATGTAACTCACTTCCCTTTTTGTACTTAATTTTTTGTAAACTTAAAGGTATTAGCAGTCAATTAAGAAAATCGTTTTAAGTCCACTCATATGTCGTAACAGAGAGGTGGGCGTAATAATTTACTAATATAGAGGTCAGAAATACTAAGAAATAGAAGGGAAAATAATCCGTCACAGAAAATTGAGTTGTAACATTGAGGCAGCCGTCAAATAGAAGGGTCTTTGAGGGAGGTACCATTGCACTGGTAAATGCTTTGTTTTGTTTTCCAGACGCACTAGTAAATGCTTTGTTTTGTTTCCAGATGCACTAGTAAATGCTTTGTTTTGTTTTCCAAACGCACTAGTAAATGCCTTGTTTTGTTTTCCAGACGCACTAGTAAATGCTTTGTTTTGTTTTCCAGACGCACTAGTAAAATGCTTTGTTTTGTTTTCCAGACGCACTAGTAAATGCCTTGTTTTGTTTTCCAGACGCACTAGTAAATGCCTTGTTTTGTTTTCCAGACGCACTAGTAAATGCTTTGTTTTGTTTTCCAGATGCACTAGTAAATGCCTTGTTTTGTTTTCCAGACGCACTAGTAAATGCCTAGTTTTGTTTTCCAGACGCACTAGTAAATGCCTTGTTTTGTTTTCCAGACGCACTAGTAAATGCCTTGGTTCTTTCCAGACGCACTAGTAAATGTCTTGTTTTGTTTTCCAGACGCACTAGTAAATGCTTTGTTTTGTTTTCCAGACGCACTAATAAATGCCTTGGGTTTTTTTTCCAGACGCACTAGTAAATGCCTTGTTTTGTTTTCCAGATGCACTAAAAAATGCCTTGTTTTGTTTTCCAGACGCACTAGTAAATGCCTTGTTTTGTTTTCCAGACGCAGCAGTAAATGCTTTGTTTTGTTTTCCAGACGCACTAGTAAATGCTTTGTTTTGTTTTCCAGACGCACTAGTAAATGCTTTGTTTTGTTTTCCAGACGCACTAGTAAATGCTTTGTTTTGTTTTCCAGACGCACTAATAAATGCCTTGTTGTTTTTAGTAAATGCTTTGTTTTGTTTTCCAGACACACTAGTAAATGCCTTGTTTTGTCTATGAGTTGCACTAGGAATGCTTTGTTTTGTCTTCAAGATGCACTAGTAAATGCTTTGTTTTGCCTATTATTTGCACTTAGTGAATGCTTTGTTTTGTCTGTAATCAAACATTCTATTAACTAATGTTGTTTTCATTTTATTTAATTCTGGTAATAATCTGGTTGAAGCAGTCTTTAGATGGCTATTTTGAATATTTGTTAAAACTTTCTTTCTTTATTTGGTGTTTAACGTCGTTTTCAACCATTCAAGGTTATATCGCGACGGTGAAAAGGGGGAGATGGGATAGGGGAAAGATGGGATAGAGCCACTTGTTAATTGTTTTTTGTTCACAAAAGCACTAATCAAAAAATTGCTCCAGGGGCTTGCAACGTAGTACAATATATGACCTTACTGGGAGAATGCAAGTTTCCAGTACAAAGGACTTAACATTTCTTACATACTGCTTGACTAAAATCTTTACAAACATTGACTATATTCTATACAAGAAACACTTAACAAGGGTAAAAGGAGAAACAGAACCGTTAGCATCGGGTAAATTCTTTCTCGTCCCAACCAATATGGGACTCCCCCTAACCCGCGGGGGGTATTTGTTAAAACACATCAATCCTTCCACACAACTGCGGAACAGTAAGCAGACCCCTTTGGGAATTAAAAACACTTACATTGATGATGTTCCACACTACCTGTGGGCCTACACAGCGTCGTGGACCATACCCAAATGTGAACAACTTGTCATCGGAGGTACCACTGCAAATTAAGGAACAAAACTGAAGAAATACAATAACTACCATAAGTAGCAATACCAGTCACTTCTAGTTGCAACATATAGTGTCCGTGTAGGTCCCTCGCTGAAGGTATCAGGGCAATATCAAGATGAAGCACAATGTGAGCTCTGTTGTCACACTCAATCAATCTCAAAGAGATCACTCTTCAGTATGTGACATCACTACTACAGGGTTATCTGGAGTATTTGAACAAAAGCTTACAAACCGCCACTAAAATTAAGTCAGTTTCACTTAGGTTGCACCATGCGATTTTTTCCACTGCTCCCATACTTTAATGAGTGATTGGGAACAAAAGATGCAAAGACACGTTCCAGCCAAATCAATCTTCTTCAACCAGGTTCCATACTCCCTTTTTTCGTTGTTCTTTTCTGTGAACCCTTCCCATTTCCTTTGTTTTTAACACATGCATGCCTCTAGTTTATTACGCTACCTCATCATCATTTTCACAGATGAACCCCATTTTTACCAAGCGCAAAACATAAGTTTTAAAGAATAACTTGCGAGCTTCAACAAAAAGTATTCATAAGCAAAAGATATAACCAGAAACCAATTCTCTCCTCCACACATAAGGGTGTCAAAACTTGGATTGGAAGCGCTAGTCAAACATTCAACCAAGCAAAACAAACTAGAATGTTTTTGTCTCGAACAACAAATTTGCAACAAAATTCAAAGACCGGAATTTCCGGATGAAGATATTAAAAAAAAAAAAAAGGATTTTCAGCTCCTAGCTGGAATAGTGGCAACATTGCAGGTGAATTCATTGTGTCTGTTTATAACAGCACATGTGAGAACATTAAAAAAATGTAAGTGTGCAAATGAGTTAATGCAGACCTGTTTACCCCCATAAGTGTTTTGGAGTAATGCTCAGCCCCAAAAATAGTAATCCTGGCACAAAAATAGTAATCATCCAGCATTCGTCGCCAATTACAACGCACGTGACAACTGTGTCTGCGAAACGCAGTCATGCACATATATCCATCATTCACAAACAAAACACATCAGTCAGTTTTTGTAGTCATCATAATTTCAAAGCAGATCACATCAAAAGCACATGCATCACTGATTCTTTTTCTTTTGCTCGTAGTAGGCCTTTTTCAGTGTGTCAAGCGCTTCTCTACTGTACTTGCGCTTGCCGAATGAGTGAGGGCGAGACTTCACCACCAGAAGGCTCTCCAGCGTCTCATCAGACAGATATGATCTCTGGTCAGTCCTGTGCTTTTTCACCCCATTTTGCCATTGAAAAAAACAATGCCAAACATGTGAATTAATAAAAATTAAAAAAAATAAAAAAATTTAATTTTTTTTTTAATGAAAATCGTAGTCTTGACACGGATAGCGGAATGGCGTATTTTTTGCAGAAAATCGTAATAAATTACGCCAAAATCGTAAGGGTAAACAGGTCTGGTTAATGGTAAACTGACCTGTCTGAGCTCCACCTCTTGTGGTTGAAGGTGTCGGGGTCGAGGAAGACGGCAGGGTCTCTGTGGGCACTATACGTCATGAAGACCACAGCAGACTGTGCTGGGATCTTGTAGCCTCCGATCACTGTGTCCTGAGAACGAGAGAACAATGGCATTCAAAATCCTGTGTTCAAAATACATACTTTCAAGCAGGCAAGGTAAGCAAAGCCCATTGGAAATAGTGAAAGATTGTTATTTGGTGTGTTTTAGGGGTTTGACATATTTTGATTTACTGTGCTTTCCAGAATAAAAGGTGCACTTTTTTTCCTCAATTATAACCCCTGCGCCCTATTGACCGGTATCGCCCTGTGTATGGCTAAAGAAGAGTAAAGATGTACCCACATCACTATACCAAGAAACATAACACACCCTCTCCAGCGGTATGCATGTTTCTGCTACCTGGCAAAGTTTCCTCTCAGACATGAAAGGCGTCCTTCACATAGTTAAAAACTCTGTCATTGACCCGGTGTCAGAAGGTCAGTGTCTGTAAACTAGAGCAGGCAGATGTTCTCTGCTGAAAAGTATGGGTCATTGCATGCCCAAAGATCAAAAGACTAACCAGCATTTACAATCCACTCAATTTGATATCAACGCACATGGGGAGCAAAACGTCACGCTCACAAGGTAATTGTCTATGTCATATTAACGCACATGGGGAGCAAAACGTCACGCTCATAAGGTAATTGTCTATGTCATATTAACGCACATGGGGAGCAAAACGTCACGCTCATAAGGTAATTGTCTATGTCATATTAACGCACATGGGGAGCAAAACGTCACGCTCATAAGGTAATTGCCTATGTCATATTAACGCACACGGGGAGCAAAACGTCACGCTCATAAGGTAATTGTCTATGTCATATTAACGCACATGGGGAGCAAAACGTCACGCTCATAAGGTAATTTGTCTATGTCATATCAACGCACATGGGGAGCAAAACGTCACGCTCATAAGGTAATTGTCTATGTCATATTAACGCACATGGGGAGCAAAACGTCACGCTCATAAGGTAATTGCCTATGTCATATTAACGCACACGGGGAGCAAAACGTCACGCTCATAAGGTAATTGTCTATGTCATATTAACGCACATGGGGAGCAAAACGTCACGCTCATAAGGTAATTGTCTATGTCATATCAACGCACATGGGGAGCAAAACGTCACGCTCATAAGGTAATTGTCTATGTCATATTAACGCACATGGGGAGCAAAACGTCACGCTCATAAGGTAATTGTCTATGTCATATTTTACTGTTTTGAGAAAAACGCAAAAAACTGATTTGGTTTCTGCCTATCTCATTTTAGTTATAAGTTGCAAACTGCCTATCTCGAGCTGTTGCCACCGGAAAACATGAGATAAAGAGCTGACAGCAACTGCAAAACAACCCCCCAAAAGCTTTTGCGTACCTTTGCAGTTTCCAAACAAGTCTTCCTGTGTCAAAAATAAAAGTGCCTAACTCAAAAAACGATATCAGCAGTTTTGCTTACGTTACCGTGGCAATGGTTTCCAATGGTCTGAGAGTTTGTACTCTCTAACACATAACAGATACCCTTCCAGTCGCTTCCCCTGTAGTCTCACTTCACAAATGCCTAACACTGAGTTAGGTATGTCTCTTATGAGCGTGACCAAAAATATTTCCATTTTGTATTCTTCCTTTGACTTGCACTGATTTGTCTCATTTTAACCTTAAAAGTGGGGGTTGCACCTTTTATATCGAAGTGCCTTGTAGTTCATCTGTACATAACTAAAATGTGAATTGTTGACAATAAAGGCACTTTTTGTGTTTAGTCAAGTTTTGAGAGTAAAAACCCACACAAAGGTGAACGATGCAGCAGCCCCTATTTATCCAAGAGTTGAGGTAGTCAAATTTAAGTGCTGAGGTCATGTCCAAAAACGAATATGCCCACAATTTACTGGTCAGCAAAGTTGCCGAGTTGAAAACGAGAACACTTAACCATGGGAGCAAAGTGATAAAAGAAATCAGTGATAGGGGAGGCCTGAAGAATCCAGTTATCTTGAAAATACAAGGGCATTACAGAGCAGCATCCCTGAAAATCGAAGCAACTTGATTGGGATGAAAAGGGCAGTCTGGGCAATTTTTCAACAACACAACAAGCAGCATGAGAGCTGTGGTCTGTGGTGTCTGATGAAGAATGGGAACGGACGGGATCCCACTAAATAAAGAGTTCCTCCCTATGTCAGGGAAGCCTTAAACCTAATGTTTGAGACCCAGTCTGCTGGAGCATAATGTCAAAACTTGACTAAATGTAAAAACAAGCTCTTACCTTTTTGGCGACTCTTCGTCCGCCAAAAAACGGCGGATGCATTCGCTGAACCTCTTTGAACAGACAGGATCTCAACTGGTCGTTAGTCAGAAGCTCTCCTTGTAGTGATGCCTTGAACAAAACATCAAGAAAAGGATTTCAAACTGAACTACTTTTTTATATTTCAAATATCTATACTTTTTGTATACAACTGTTGTTGCTTTTGAGCGGTGTCCATCTTCAGGGATGTTGTTTGGTGTCGGCAGCCTGCGAAACACCTAAACGTATTTCAAATAACATATCACACAAAAAACATGTTTGTCATCATTTTGGCAGAGCTGCTTAACTTTTTCACAGTGGTTGAAAGGTGGAGGTGGTCCTTCTAAGCAAATATATCAAAGAAAATGTATTTTTTACAAGTAAAATGACTATTTCTAAGAATACTCACCTCAATTTAACTAATAGGAGTTACCTTACTTACGAGTGCTAGACTGAGAAGCGTCCTATGTTCAGGCATGGGAATTGAAAATTGTAAAAAAAGGCGGAAAATTTATAACTGAAGACGCGAAGCGTCAAGTCGACGGCGCAAAGCGCCTAGCCTTACTAGGGGGGTCCGGGGGCATGCTCCCCCGGAAATTTTTTTTCTCCAAAGAACCCAGATGGTGCAATCTGGTGTCATCTGAGCTCCAAGTTTGCCATTAAATTCTGTTTTTAGAATTAGAGTTTTTAGTACAAAAATGTACCAATTTTTGCTTTTTTGAAGAAAAAAAATATATACATGTATTATATGGTTTACATTTGTAAAAAAAATTGATCTGTTGAGACAAACAGGAAAATGTAACTTGTAACACAATCTGTGCAATCTGGTTTACTTTCAAACATAAAAGTTCAATAACTGAGGCGGGCGGTAGCAGTGCGTGAACAAAGTACGGAAAGTTTTCGCGGGCTTTTGTGCAAAGGCCAAAGTAACCGGTGCTTTTTTTGTGTGCCTCCCCCCTTTATTTTTTCGGCGGATACTTTTGCATTTTCGGCGGAACAAAAAAAAAATTCGGCGGAAATCCGCCGTTCGGCGGACAATTCCCATGCCTGTATGTTACCAGTACTAGACTGTAAACAAGGTCGCTAACTCTAGATTTCCGTCGGTATACCATTTAGGGGAGTAGTCTCCCTTTGTCGGTAGTACCTCTCTGCGCATGTGCCAATGCCCATAATCCCCAGTTTCAATTCGAAGCTATTAAGTCAATAGCGGGGTTGGTGGGAGGGTCTCTGGTTAAATTGAGGTGAGTATTCTTAGAAATAGTCATTTTACTTGTAAAAAATACATATTTCTTTCGAATACATCACCTCAATTTAACTAATAGGAGAATAGATAACAGGCTGGAGGGTTGACTTTCGATCGGTAATCTAGTGTCACCTCACCCGACTCAGCCCATTTGTCCGGAATCCCCCCTGTAAAATCGGGGGAAGAAAAGGATAGATCATCGGACTGAGAAGCAAGAAATCCTGAGTCGGGCGAGTGGCAAGTTGCATTGTTGCCACTGTGTCAACTTGCTCCAGAAAGGGACAATCGAAAGAAAGTCCCACCTGTCAATGTAGAGCTGGTTTCACCTCGATGGTCGTTACTATTCCTCTGATCACTTGTCTTTATCAATGTTGGGTTATGGTTATGACTTGCCATTATGCGCCTTGAGCGACCCAACTCCCCAGCAACGTAAAGTTCTGCAGGCGGATCAGGTGAACGACCTAAAAGATGAGGAATGGTCAGAGATAACAATTCCTCTAATACCTTGAACTTATCACCAAGGTGCGTCTCTGCGACTGATCCTCCATTTAAGGGAGATTGACAGAGTTTCCAGAGATCCTGTAGAATTCTGGTCTGAGGCACCACTTTCCCTGGCAAACAATTGTGCCAGTCGCATGAATGAATATATATATCCTCTCTGAATTTACCTCTCTAATGAGGATGGTAGGCACAGATACCAGTGTAAATTCAGGCTGACTTAGCTGTTCCTCCTGCGTGACAGGAAGTAAGCGCAAGTGCGCTCAGCAGTACGGTCACTGTCTGCACCTTTCCTGTGCCTGTCTCAACGCATGTGGGGGCTATAAGCCTACCCTTAATGGTTATAGGTACCATTTGTCCTAGAATAGCCAGTGAAAGACAGCCAGCTGTATTGCCTTTACCCAAGGGGAAAACCTGCTTCTTACTTTGAAATTCCACACTTATAGCGTGAGGGGGTCCCCAGTGACCATGGGCATCTCTGAGCCCTTATTGGCTGAATGACCGCTCTTGTCTTACTCAAGAGGGTGCCATGCCTGGCATGCAACTCACTGAGAGGTCCCATTTGTGATTTCAGCAGGACCGTCTTCTGGCTTGATCAGCCAGGTCCTTGATCTAGGTTTTCTGTAAACATGGTTGTAGGTGGCATCTGCTGGGTTGTCTGCCCAGCATAGGTTTTGTGGGTTCTGGGACACTCCAGATTTCTGTAGAGCTCACAAGTTCTTAGATGACTATGCAGTGATGTTCTCCGGCCTATGGCCGAAGGTGCACTATCTTGGGCTGATGCAAAGTTCTGCCCCCTGGTAGTTGAACTCACAAAGATGTCTTATGTTGTGATCTCAGTAGTACTTCTGCCTAGATCACCCAAGTCCATATCTGGATTTTCAGTAGGCGTGGCTGCGGGCGGCAAGTGTTGCATTGTCTGACCAGCATAGCTTTGTGAGCTCTGGGGCACTTCAGCTGTATGTGGAGCTGAGCTCTAGGGTGACTATGCAGAGTTGTTTTCAGGCCCCTGCCTGAGGCAGGAGGTGTACTCTCTTGGTCTGATGCATAGTTCTGACTTGACAAAGGTCTTAGTCAGCACCCGAGTTGCCACGTTTCTCGCCCAAAAACGACGCGTAGCCGTAGACTGGGAGTGAGTGAGATAGGCTGGTGTGGTATTCCTGGCTCCAGCTAGGATCTCACTGTGTCTCTACCTCAGGCTCTTCGAGCGAGGGAGAAAAAGGCTGGTGTGGTATTCCTGGCTCCAGCTAGGATCTCACTGTGTCTCTACCTCAAGCTCTTAGAGTGACACAACTTATACTCACCCAATAACCTTGTGTCACCGTAGACTGGGAGCGAGGGAGATAGCCTTGTGTGGTATTCCTAGCTCCTGCTAGGATCTCACTGTGTCTCTTTCCTCCAGCTCCTTTAGCTTTTGAGTCCAGGCATCTGAGAGTCTACATATGGATGGGATGGACACATTCACCCACTGTCAAAGGTATTGCCGCACTCATTATGCCTTTCGGGGGAGGAATACCTCTAGGTCTTATCTCTGTGGTCCAGGGATCTTAGAGCGCCAGTTGTAAGAGGCAAACGAAGCTTGTCCAATTCAAGGTTCGGTTGGAAGGGGTGGCTGAGCCTTCCCAAATCCAAGTGTGTCTGTGGCCGTACCCAATACCCCTAAAGGTAGAGGAAGCTCTTCTTGTTCCAGGAAAATTTGACTCAATGATGGAGGGACGTATGGTTTACCCAGTCCAAGATGTCTGGCAGCACTAATCAATCCGCATGGGCTGAGAGGTCCTCCTTGATCTATGAAATCTGGCCCATGGATCTCATAGTGCACTGTGTTCCATTTGAGGTACTCTCTGCTCCAGGCTGGCTCCAGCTAAAAATAACCGGCAAGTACCACTCTCCTCCCGCCTATTTACCCTTTCCTCCCCCATTTCCCTCCTACCCGGCCCCCCACAGTGGCGCCTGACAGACGACTCTTTCTTTGTCTGCAGCTAGCGTGGCCCCTCTCAGCTCTGTTAGCAGCTGCTGTGTTGATAAGGATCTGTAGCTCGCGCGCTCTAGAGAGATAGCAGAGCCTAAAAAACTGAGAACGTTTTCTGCACTGTTCAGAATGCGTGATAAGTGGCCTTCTACTCCCTGCCTTTCGTGTTTTCAGCACGGCACAATATATAAGACGGCAGAAGACAACACAGTAAACAAAACATCCTAAATGTGCCATAATAAAAGAACACAAAATAATGAAAGATAAAGACCAAGGTAATCCCCAAGTACATACACATATATATATACAACACTTTACGAAATATATACAAACAGTAGAGTATATCGAAATATATACAAACAGTAGAGTATATCGTATTTACATACATATTATGCCAAGGACTACTAGTAAAAGTCATTGATGGTGCGCATGTAAAATTTGTTTTGCGTTTATATAATTATAAAATTCAAAATAGTGTAGATATAAAATTCAAAATAGTGTAGATAATGTCAGTAACATATAAGAAAGAAAAAAGATCTTACGGCAATACATGTTCATGAAAATTGTTAGCTGCATGTGAATAAAACAAAAAAGCTTACCTCACGGCCCTCCTATACAAGTCTCACAAACTTGTATATATATATAATATACCACAGGAGAAAAAAAAAATCACCCAAATCCGCTCGAAGTGCCACATGATATTAGCCCCAGACAACACATAGGCGGATAATACATGTATGTCAATCGTATGAAACAAAACATGCCACAATTTACAAGACAGAAAAAAGGATAAATGAGAGAATTAAAAAAGGTGTTTGCTCTTCAAGTAAATAATTATACCACACCTTACAGATCTGAAAAACACATGTATGCTACAGTTAAATAAACAGGAAACCCAACATCCGAAAGCACGGCACAATCTATAAGAGGACAGAAGACAACACAGTAAACAAAACATCATAATCAATGTGTCACAATAAAAGAACACAAAATATTGGAAAAAAAGACAAAGGTAATCCCTAAGTACACTGATATACATGTACAACACTTTACAAAATATATATACAAACAACAGAGTATATACAGTCGTATTTAAAAACATATTATAGGCATGCGTATGGTGCGCATGTGAAATTTGTTTTGCGTTTATATAATTCAAAATAGTGCAATTAATGCCTGTAATATAAAAGAAAGAAAAAACGGTCTTTCAATACATGTTCATGCAAATTGTTAGCTGCATGTGAAGAAAACAAAAAGCCTACCTGACGTCCACTCCTACATCAGTAATCCAATAGCAGCACACAAGTCGATTTGAAAGTTTTTCAACACAGTTTTTCACTCGTATTGTTCTCACAAACTTGTATATATACCACGGGAAACAAAACTCGTCGATCCGACGACAATTTAACGTTTGTTTCATTATCGCAAACAAAACAGAACAGACAAAACGAAACAAAACAACACAGCACAACAGTTGGGGTTGTTATTTCGAGTCGAGTGCCTGTTCCAAACGGTGCATGCACTGATTAGGCGCGTGGATTAACGAAACAAAACTGCTCCAAAGTCAAACACAAAAACAGCCTAAAAAACTTATTCTCACTCTATGACACAGTTTAGACTAAGTACTTACTGACGGCAACATCAGAAACACAGTCGGTCGTTGGTATAAACATTGAGCGTGGTTACAAAATGGTATACAATGCGCACGTTCTGATTCTTGGAAGTACAACAAAGAACGACCTGCCGGTAGATTCGATAGCAGTATTACTTCAAAATCAAACAAACCGAATCCACACTGGACCTCTAGTTTGCACATACACAAAGCCTGAATATCCGAGTAACAATATACACAAGATGACGGTAATCCAACGTTCAAGTCACGCAAACCAGTCCATTTCATACCAAGAAACACGTATTTTTTCACACTGGCCCACACAGCTGTACAGTTCCAGAGTACAATGAACAGGGCTTTGTGCGGCTGGCATTTCCCCGCGAAACTAAAGAGGTCACCGCCAGCGCAGGGCTAGGCTATAATTGGCCTGCCCTGCTCTAAGCTTTCTGCTGCTGAGATAGCATATCGCCACGAGCAGTGAAACACAGTGAGTGCGGATGGTTGGCCAGACCTCAGACTATCTCTCAGTGTCCTTCCTGGAAAGTCCATGGAAAACGGGCGGAGTCACCTCGGGAGACATTCCCTCTTTAGTCAAGTCTGTCCGTCTCTGAAGCATGACGTAGGTTGAGTGCTGTCCCTGTTGAAGGGTTTTGCCTTGACTTGGTTTGTTTGTTTGCTTAACGCCCAGCCGACCACGAAGCACCATATCAGGGCGGTTCTTGACTTGGTCCAAGGATGATAACCATGAGGTTGTGTAGCCTAAGGACTGCCTGACCCTGGGGTAGGTTGTCTTCCAAAAGCTGCTGATCATCTCAGGGGCACCTGCCCAGTGATCTTAAACGACCCATCCCTTCTCTAGGACGTCTACTGTCGTCTCTCCTGTTGATGCTTCTGCCAGAGTTGTTACCATTGTCAGTCGAGATGTGACCTGTTACAGGTGTCGGACATCCTCTGTTGAGTGTCGACTGTACAATCTGACATTTCTATCATCATCCCCTGGCTGATGCGGGTGTCAGATGACATTCAGGAAGAAGGGGCAACTCTTACAAGTTGTTACGCTGGGTCCGTCCACAGGTCATGAAAGCATTCTGTACTTGACGTTCTCAGAGCACTTCTTCCCCCGTCTCTGCGTTATCTCCAACAGCTCCCCGCCTTGTGATGTAGCCTGAACATGCTCACCCGTGTTGCCCGACGCTTGTATGGCAAGATTCTTGGGCCTGTTACCCTGTTGAACAAGCTCCACTCCAAGTGTGAGTGATCTTCAGAGTCGTTTCCTCAGGCAAATGTCTTGAGACACTTTGATTCCTCTTATCTTGGTACGCAGTGTCTGTCTTGTAGCTGTGTATCCGAAGGAGACATCTAGAGACCTCAAGAGCTTGCAGTATGCATGGAAACTGATGTGACTACCATACCCTGTTCAGTTGTCCACCGCTGTTTGACTGGTGATCTGTATGCAGATTGCAGGTGCCATCTTGTTACTGGTAGGGCGGCTTCCCGGTGTGAAGGTTGTAGCCTCTAACCATTAGCTCTCCATTCCAGGTGATGAAGATAACTAGGAGGCTCTAGGCATTCTCCTCACACTCCCAGACTTCTGTGTAGCCGGGCACTGCTGAATATGGTCAGGCGTGAAGTGTTGGTCTAGTTCCAAGAGCGTTAAACATTAGGTCTTCCTCAGTCCGTCAGGAGGTGGTAGACAGGCAATGGGGGGCGGGAGCTGTCCTTCCGGTGCTGAAGCATCGCTACAGGCAGTTTGCAGCACTGAATACTGGTAGTCAAAATGCATGAAGCCACCATCATGATGGGGATCCCTGGCAAAGATAGTGGTGGGAGGGGCCCAGTCCTGTCAACAGCCGTGTTACGGGGTCACCTCAAGGGAGAGGTTGCAGACGAGGCTGTAGCTACCTCAGGGAGATTCTACTCATGTTACGCCCAGTGGACGTCTTGCCTGACAGCTGGAGGGTCTGTCATAAGCTGTCGCAACGATCCTGGAAGTTATCAGGGCGAAAAGGAAGCCTGTCTCTTCCTGTGCTTACTGGAGGTATTCCCCAGAGCGCCCGACATTGTCTGTTTGGTAATGTCTACGTATATATAAATACATGTCAATATGACTTAATTCCCCCTCGTACTGATAACGGCATGGTTGTGCCAAGAGTTTATCCAGTACCTTTCTCATGAGAGTAGCCGCTCTGTCTAGGAGGCATAGTTAATTGTGTGTTGTAACAACATCCGTTTAGCAAATATGTTATATTTTCCATAATATGAAATGATAAACATTGTATCCCTTGTATGAACCTGACTAGAGCCAGTGTTATTTATGGGCGGCCTCTTATTGTTAGGTCCTGTTGTCTACTTCTGAGAACCTAGTCGTAGGATTAGGTGACAACAGTAGAGATGTGGCCTTGTTAAAGGTCAAAGGCTTAGGTTTTGCCTACGAACCAGGAATAAGTAGAGGCATGACAACATTATAGGAAGCTCACCTGTGAGTATTATTCAGAGCCTTGCTCGATCTTGCATGTTGTGAAAACTCAGCTGAGTGTAAAACTCATGTGTTAACAACCAAGTTTATTCATGCCCCTAAGGCATGGTTTCAACTGTATATTATTCATAACATGTCATTCAAGTGTAATGTACATCAATTGTGCACTGGAACAGAACATAAGTATATATGTGTGCCTGTTCTAATTGAATTTGAAGAGCTGTCTCCTGGCACTGTGGTATCAACAGATTTTAGCTGAGTGTAAATCTCAAAGTGTAAACACTTGAGTTTATCCATAAGTTAAATCTTTTACCACTCAGATAGCTGATTTAAACACTCCATGAAAATGGAATTTGTAACATCAACTGACTTCTTTGATACCCTTTGCCAAGAAAAAAGGATTATATCCCAATAAAGATGTCCCATCTGTGTTTGCATACACTTTAATTCTTCCATGTCAATTTAAAAAAATTTTTTTTTTTTTTTTTTAATATATATTTATATATATATATATAATGTGTATGTATGCACGCATACAAGTTTACAAGTTGGCAAGGAAAGTATTCTTTATCCAATTTGAAGAAGTACCACCACGTGGTCTCTGTGAGTCCACCATGATCATCTGATAAAAATACCAAAACCATAATCTGCCAACCGCAGAAAACACCGTTTCCCAGAAACATAGGAGAGAGAATTACTTGCCTTTCTCTGAGAGTAAAGGAAGTTCCCTCCGTAATATTCCCGGAGGCGCATATCTCAATCTCAGTGTTTGGTTTTCTTTCCAAGCGGGCGAGGTTTGTTGTTGTTATTCTTCGATACAACCCGCTTTCAGTTCTATCAGCGTTCAAGCGTACTGCGGTCCGTATCTACGCTGCCCGCAAAAGTCATCGCAGTTTGTAATGACCGAAGTATTCATACGCCGTATGTAACATTCGCGGGCGCTCTGTGCCTTCAGTTCTATCAGCGTTCAAGCGTACTGCGTTCCGTATCTACGCTGCCCGCAAGAGTCATCGCAGTTTGTAATGACAGAAGTATTCATACGCCGTATGTAACCTTCGTGGGCGCTCGGTACTTTGTATCGGATCAGAAATGCTCGCGCTTCCGGTCGGGATAACGCACATGGTAAACCTCGCTGTAGTCGATAAAAAGCTGTTAAAACGCAAAAAACTTCCGGGTAATTTCGAAGTTGAAGGTCTTGTTCGTATTCCTACATTGATGTGTAGGGTGACCTGCCATTGCTTTCCATTGAAAGCGGCAAGGTAAGTTATCGTTCGCGGAGTTCTATTGCGCCAATGAAACCGACCAACCGCTGTAAATACCTGTTCGACATTCGTAACGACTGAGTGAAGAATAGTTGTCGTTCAATTGCATGTTCACTAGTTTTAAAAGACAAGTAACGGAGCCTGTTAGGCTCTGTGTGTCAACAAGGTATCATTGATGATTGAAGTACCTTCTACTTATGACCAAGTAACTTTGTTACATTTTTAAGCCGTTTCACTTTCATTTTCACGGTTCGTTACGTTGTTCAACGTGATGAATCATTGAATGTATACGGGCGTAGTAATCGCCCTTAAAAAGGAAAGCCCAAACCGTGATTGAAGGTGAATGTTGTAGTTCCTGTGAAGGAAGTCTTCTTAGACGGGAAAGGTCTAAATACACGTCTAGCTCCCCGTAGCAAGAAATTGAAACTGGGGATTATGGGCATTGGCACATGCGCAGAGAGGTACTACCGACAAAGGGAGACTACTCCCCTAAATGGTATACCGACGGAAATCTAGAGTTAGCGACCTTGTTTACAGTCTAGTACTGGTAACATAGGACGCTTCTCAGTCTAGCACTCGTAAGTAAGGTAACTCCTATTAGTTAAATTGAGGTGATGTATTCGAAAGAAATACAAATTCTAGCAACGGTCTTGCATCTTTATCCAGGTTTAACATAACTCTTCCTTCAGATTAAAACCACAGGGTTTAAATGTTATCACAATCTTAAATACATCTCACTAAGTATCAAGCAATACCAACAGTTTTTGTGAGTGTCAAGTACATATCACTGTACAAAAAAGTTTAAATGTGTTATCTAATAGTAATACGAACAACACCAGCTCTGTTTTGCCAAACCTCACAGGCATAACTTGTGAGTACAGAGTTCATCCCACTGTGAACGAAGGCAGACAAATTGCAATAATTGAGAATACTATAAATATCCCAGCACAAAAAGCTTTAACATGGCTAATGAAGTATCTCACCAGCTCTGGTTTGGCAACCTCAAAGGCAAAACTTGAGAGGATTGAACTCATTGCTTTGGGAACCAAGGCAGACGTAAACAGCAGGAGGTGATTGTTGACAAACACATCTTCCTCATCTGAATGCCCTTCTTGCATGCGTTTCACAAACCCTTCCGCGTTCTTGTGTCGTTGTGCTTTAATCACTTCCAGTAAGGCCGCCTGGAAAAATAAAAAAAATAAATTACTAGAATCCATTATCATGACTTTATGAGAAAAAAAATGTTCATGTAATTATATATATATCGTATTTTCTTTTAGACGGACTGATTAACTGAATGTTTTGATATCACTTCATGCGACTTGTTTATCTTTTTATTTTTTATTAACCAGAACCTGCCCTGGCAACCACATTTCCACAAAGACCATCCAAAAGGATCCCAGATGGTTTTTGCTATATAAATCACCTTTCCAAAAAGACCACCTGTCCAACACTTGACCACTCAATTTCAGTCCCAGCGACAACTACATTTTTGTCCCAAGTCACAGTATGAGGTCACGAACGACCACCCGAGGTTGGGCTTTTTAAACTCTGGAAACTGCCAACAAGCATACCCTATTCTATACTCAAACCCACTTCACATAACATGGCAGACCCACCGTATCCACCTCTCCCAGTGACATTCCTTTTTCGGAACACCTACATAACAATTTTCTTTTCAGAGCCCCTGACACGTTCAGGTGAACATGAGGTCAAGGCACTATTATTGTCTGACCTGGTCTAATTATGACTTTGTGCTTCGCTCTGTCGGGCTTCAGTTATTCTTTGATCGGGAGGCAATCCATGATGACAACCTCAAAGTTTCAAATTGAACCCTATCAATGTATTACAGTGGTCGCCGCTTAATAAAACCACTTCTGGACCGACGAAAAATGGCTTTAATAAGCGGCGGATTTATTAACCGGCGGTCCAGGAATACGTCATTTTCGAAAGAAAAAAAATCTCTTTTGTTTACGTCACTCAGTCACTTTCTTTCGTCATTTACACTTGTTTGAATCTAAACAAAACTTCACGAAGGATGTTGAACTTTTGTTTTAATTATGTACATGTACGTGTACTTTGATCACTTCGGTACATCAATAATTTCACTGTCACCGTCACGAACCATTACTCGTCAGAGAAGAACGATTTTATGAGTGTTTGTTTGTTGGTCGTCTTCCACATCAGAACAAGATAATGTGAGTTTTAGTCACAAACTACGTGATTTCTCTGAGAAAACTGGCTTTAATAAGCGGCGGGTTGGTTTTATTAACCGGCTTTTTCTAATACATAAGATATAGTGATAAATCCGGACCGTCTGAAATCGGCTTTTATAAGCGGCTGGCTCTATTAACCGCGGTTTTATTAAGCGGCGTCCACTGTAGTGACATGAGAACTGTTGTCTGTTGTGTTACCTTCGCCATCATAGCCGAACTAAATGCAGACTCGCTGCCAACACCAGGTAGCTTAAATTTCACGGGCACGGATATGATACCTGCAACAGATACCAACAGTTTCACAAGCACTACTACAGTAACCCAACAAAAATGTAAATGGGAGAGTTTGCTACAATTATCCCCCCTTGGGATGTTGTGATGAAATACTTGCTTTGTCACTACTTTCAGTACGTTGTCATTTGGAACATCTGCTGCACCATTTCAACTGTTTGTATCATGAATTAACTGGGGTGGGGGGATGGCCGTGCACATATCCCACTTGTGCAAAACACCACCCATGAAGAAAGAAGAAGAAGAAAAAGAAGACAAGGGACTGAAATAAAATTGAAGACTGTTGATACCGTGCCAGTGTTTGGTTGTGAGGTCCACCACCCTCTTGGCCTCCTCGGTGTCTGTGAAGTCTATGCCCAAAAACAACGTCAGGCAGATCTCCGTTGTAACCTCCTTGAAAAACTTGTACACGCACATAGGTTTTCTGTTGGAGAAAAAAAGAAACATTTTATACTTAAGAACAAGTCATTGTATGTTCTGTTTATTCTATCGCTATACCTGTTTGCGTGTGAGTGAGTGAGTGACTCTGTGTGCGCGTGCAGGAATTTATGTGTGGGCATTAAAACACTATGCTATTTCATATATATATATATATATATATATAACAAAATCAAGGAAAAGAAAAGCCAAACAAAGAATGTCAAGTGGCAGCCCAAATTTTCGACCTGTTGCCAGGCCTTCCTCAGGGGCGTGTAATTCTGCGAGACGCCAATTCATGCATCAATTACTAAACAACACAATACCATGGTTATTTCAGTTACGAATCAATATATAATTTCTCTCTTTCTCATCTTTTTCTCTCTCTAACTCTCTCTCGCTCTCTGTTTTAGATCTGTACGCTTTTATGTGAGTTGTTTTATTGTCAGACTTTTTATGTGTAACTATGTGTCTATTACTTATCATACGTGTTTTTTTCCCATCTTTTTAAAAACAATTTTTCTAGATTATCTTATATAACTATAGGTGGTCGTTGTCTATGAATTGTTTTTAATGCTTGTAAGTTATTTCTTACAAGAAAACTTTTTACATGTAAAATGTTAAATTTTAATGTCTAATGTAAAGCGCCATGAGACTGCCATTCGGCGGTGAACAGCGCTATATAAAAAAAAGTTTCATTATTATTATTATTAAAGTAACATGTTCTGAAGTTTTGTAGTTTTGACTGGATTTTAAAGAACATGGGCACTAATGATTTTGGTGCAATGAGCTCTGACTGTACCAGTTTGAAGGATAGGAGGAAGAGAAGGTCGCAAGGAAGAGGAATGAATCAGACTAGAAAATGAACTTTTTTTTTTAATTGCTGGACCGATGTAAAGGCAGAATAATTTGAATGTACCTACCTTGAATCAATTTCAGCCACATGCCTTTTCGCTATCCTGAATGTGAAAAATAAATAAAGAGAAACGTAATCAATACGACTTGCATCAACTAAACATTTGAACAGACTAAACCACCCAAACTTTTTATGCCAACATAACGGCATACTCATCAAGCCAGTAAGATATTTATCAATCCAAACAAAGGAAAATATTTAAACGAAGGGCCTGTGCCGATTTTGTATCAGCAATTACTTGTGCTGTCTTTGTCTTGGTGAGTACAGAAATCTTTTGATTTTCAACATTGTTTGTCTCATGAACAGTCACTCTGTTTTGCTTTTTAGGCCCCCCCAAAAAATAGTCTGTTTACGGTATCCCGACCGACCCTATTTTTTCGTGCGAGCCTAGACTTTTTTTTGGCATTTGGGCGAAAAAAAAAGTCTGTTTTGTTGGCAAAATAACTTAAAAATACCTACCAACCCTATTTTTTGGTGCCTATGTTACTGTAAACAGACTAAATATATATATATATTTTTTTGCCTTAGCGATGAAAGTTAGTTACAGTGGAACCTCCCGTAACCACCTCTCCCAAGAACGACCCCCTCCTTTTGCCGACCGAATTTCTCGGCGCGGATGCCTTTCACACTGTAACTAACCTCCCAAGAACGATGCCCTCCTTTTTCAGACGACCAACCTTCCAACATAGGGTCAATAATGACTTTGTCCTTTTTACCAGTGAGTGTCAAAGTTCGTAATTACCCAGCACACGCAGAACATGCACGCCATTAGTCACGCATTAAGAGTCAAGGGTGGTAGACTGTAGTCAATAGTGCGTGAAAGTCCAGTGGCCTATACGGCTGTCCTCTTCCCGCCTATTGCTGACCCAGTTTACAGACACTGACCTTACCTGAGGCCAATGATCAAGTTTTACCTGTGAGGCAGAGAGTGTGTGTGTGTGTGTGTGTGTGTGTGTGTGTGTGTGTGTGTGTGTGTGTGTGTGTGTGTGTGTGTGTGTGTGTGTGTGTGTGTGGCATGAGACAGTCTCCTTTGCTGTGAGAGGAAACTCTTCCTGTCATAGTTTACAGACACTGACCTTCTTACCAGGGGTTAATGACGCAAGTTTTTTGAGGCCCTGTGAGAGAGTGTGTGTGTGTGTGTTTTATGTCTGCCTGTCTGAGCACTTGTGTATGCACAAACATCATGCTAACCCATATGCACATCAAATGGGAACAAAAATGGAATAATGAACACAATGAAAGACTAAACTGCCCAACAGTTGCCTTCCCTGTGAAAAAAAGTTTACCTCCCAAACTCCCAATAAAGACCCCTCCTTTTTACGACCGATTTGTCTGGACATTTTCAAGGTCGTTAGTGGGAGGTTTTACTGTATTACACTGGGACATGTCATGCCTACTTGCATCTCCAGTTTCTCATAACATTGTGACAGCTTGTATACTTCCTCAAACACAATTCGCAGCTTTCCCTATGAGTTGTTGAAGATTCCTCAACCCAAACCATAACCTACATTCTCTTTCACTAAGACATGAAATTCTGAAAGCTGTATTTTTTCTGACATTACCCATAGCGAGTTAAGCTGTGGTTTACACATACATTATTTTTAAAAACAACTAATTTTAGTGCTAATTTCGACTGACGTGATATAAAAACATTTAGTATATATCTATAGTCATCAAACTAAAAGATCAACTCCAAAATCCAAGTATCAGCAAAACCCGAAGACCGAGAGGGGTCATGCTCGTCTACCCGAAGCATGCGAACATTATACTCAGCTATTTTCTTTAATTCTGAGCGTTTTTTTAAAGTAAACATAATATATATATAGATCTATATATTTCTTAATTCAGGAGAAGACGAGGAATAAAATGCAATGATTTTTTAATCTGTAAGTGAACATTCGTTTTTAATGACAACTTTAATGAGCAAACTGATTAACTAATTTTGAAGCTTCCGAACTGAAATGCAATCCCAAAGTCCGGACTGAGTCAGAGATTGCTTGACCCAAATTCCAATCAAATTGGCTGAAAAATGAGGGCGTGACAGTTCCACCACAACTATCACTAAAAGCTGGATATGATGTCATCCAAGACGTTTATCAACAAAATCCACTGAGGATATCATACCCACATGGGTGGGACTGAAAAATGTCATGAATCCTGAAGAGGGGGGGTCTGGGGGCCCCCAGACACTGAAGGATTTGTATAATTAACCACAACAAAAACGTCACCACAGACATTACGAATCCGGATTTCCGGCATATACCGGAAAAATCCCACCCATGTACTCTGGAACTCTCATGTCAAGTTTCATGAAGATTGGTCCAGTAGGTTTCTCTGAATTGCTCTTCACATACACACAAACACACATACACCACAACCCTTGTCTGGAGTCCCCATCTATGTTAAAACATTGTCAAAACTTGACTAAATGTAATTAAAAGGTCATGTCTGCTCACTCTCTGCCACCGAGACACTCCCGCTGCTGCAGTTTTACCTTTCTACAGTTGGCTGGTAGGACTGAACCGCTTCAGGTGTGAACAGGTGAGACATGGCGTCTCGGAACATGTAGGCCTCATCACCTGTAAACCATCAACAATAAGCCTTGACACTCTATACTTCATTAACCACCCACCTGTAAGATCAATGAGCAAGCTTGTCCATTGATGACACAAGCACACCCAACCACAAGACAAAGTATGCAGGGAAAATATCCTATAATCCATGTCAGATTTGGTGGGTTAAGAAAAAACAAAAATACTAAGCATACACCCCAGCAGTATGCATCTATTCTGATTTGTTTTTCACTGCCAAAAGATAAGCCGTGTTCAATTTGAGCTGAAGATCGATGCTGTCGGTTTGGTCTTTGTCTTACTTCTTGCTTTTTGAACGCTGACTGAATTGAGGCCTGCATGACTACCGACTTGTTTTCCTTGTCGTGAAAGTTGAGCATCATGTGCTGAAAATTAATGTGCTTCTTGCTGTTGCTGTGATATTGCAGTGTTTCCTTTTTAAAACTGTCTGTGCCTGTCACAAAGTCAGATTTACCGGCGTACAAAAGCCATGAAAATTACTTCTTCCGTTTTGGAACAAAGGTTCGCTGACTTGTTGTTGAAGACTTAGCTTTCTTCTGTAATTTTCCGCCGTCCGATTCACCAGTCTCCGTTCGCTTTATCGCTAAATGTTCGATCGAATGAATGTTTCGAGAGCGCGCACGTTGTGAAAGTAAAAAAAGAAGATCTGAAAATGCACAAGTCACTTCGGCCGCGATACAATGTCGTTCGGAGGTTTGAATTTGTTTTAGCAAACTTTACTCGCCTTTGGCGAGTAGATGAAAAATTCTACTCGCCAGGTACATTTTTCTACTCGCCATAGCGAGTAAAACACTCGCCACTTTCAGGCCTGCTCATGCAAAAAACACTAGTGTACGAGAGAGTTTCAGCCCATAAACACAGAAGAAGAAGATAAAGAAATAGTTAATTAATTTGACTTCCGACACCAGACGACCCTGCTGTCACAACTGCAATAGATACACGTTCCCCGGTTTCATGTAATCATACAGCTAGCATTATATCAAGCCCATCAAACTTAATAAATATTATAATAAGTTGTTCGCGCAAGATCTCAAGAACTCCTTTTATTTATGGAAAGAAAACATTTTTTTAGGCCAGACAAGAAACGCACCCTCTGTGAAAAGAATGTTGTCGCCGAATATCTGCCCCATAAAAGGTTTGTAGCCAAGTTCAAAGGCATTGTCTTGATCTGAAACACAGTTTGAGACAGTCAAAACTATGAAAAGATCAACGTGGATGATCAGTTGGAATTTGAAATTAAGCATCCAGAAATAAGACTGGGTAATAGCAATTTTTGTGGAACAACTTCAAACTGGTTTCCCAATCCCAGGAAGTCCTCAAAAAACACACGCTGGCACAAGAGATTGATTCAGCAGTGCCAAGATAAATGACGTATCTGCGCGCTTTGCGAGTAGCCATGCAGGGTTGATTTTGAACTGATGCATTAAACCCTTAATAGACCTGCCTTCAGAAACAGTTGCTGAGTTCGGCGTAGGATTAGGAGCTGTTGAACATCAGATCACACATCTGCAGTCAACAATGTACAAAATGTGCCAAAATATGAACACAAGCATAGCATTTAAGGTTCAAATGTACCCGCTCATTTCAATGCTCCTTCTTTTCTCAGGTAACAGGAGATTCATTTCAGGTTAGATCGATCTTCAAAAGTGTATATATATATATATATATATATATTAGAGAGAGAGAGAGAGAGAGAGAGAGAGAGAGAGAGAGAGAGAGAGAGAGAGAGAGAGAGAGAGAGAGAGAGGGAGACACACACACACACACACAGTACACACAAAATACACTGAACTCACCTGCCAAGACCTCCCTAACACCTGCATTTGAGCAAATGAATGCTGTTGGCGTGTTCAGAAAACGACAAGAGAAGATACGACAACCACAGCGAAAACAGTGTTTCTCAACAAACTTTACAGGATCTCTGTAAAAATCAACAGACTTGTCCCCTACGATGGGCCAACCAACCGACCCTGGGAGTGCACTAGCCATATTTTCGGTTGGTTCAACACCCTGAAGTGTTGGCAAGCTAGGTAAAAACAATCATGGGCATTTTAATACTTGATGATCCACTCTTGGTGCCTTGATTTCATGCTGCCCAAAGTGTCCCTGCAAAACACGAAAGAAATTGGAAGTTAGTTAAAAGTATTATTCTATTAACCTCAAGACTATATATATATATATACTAGATGAATACCCGCTTCGCCGGGTACGGCTGCGCCAGGAAGAAGTCGAGCCGAATACCCCGCTGCGCCGGGGACCCGGCTATGCCGGGTGTACGCCGGCTTTGCCGGCGCACCGCACGGAGGAAGGGAGATAAACGCGGCTGAAAACACTGGAGAAGATAAGGAAGAGTTACTGGGAATGGATCCAGAGAAAAACCAAAATCGGTTCAGCGCTGCGCGCTGAGAGCACGTGTTGAAATATCTCATCGATGAGGTTGTGTCCGGGGTGTAGCTGAATACGGTCTCCAAATTTGAAAAAGATCCACCGAGAACTTTGGCCGTGCATCGCGGACACACACTCACACACACACAGACACAAGTCGTATATATATATTCAAACTAGATGATTACCCGCTTCGCCGGGTACCGGCTTCGCCGGGAAGAAGTAGAGCCAAATACCAGGCTGCGCCTGGGACGCCGGCTTCGCCGGCGCACGAAGGAAAGGAGATAAACGCGCAAAACACTGGAGACCTTCTAAAAATAGTAATGTGCAGTGACCTTCTAATAACGTAGTAACGGGAATATGCATTGACGCCACACGGAGGAAGGGAGATAATCGCGACTGAAAACACTGGAGAAGATAAGGAAGAGTTACTGGTAGTGGATCCCGACAAAAAAAACAAAAACAAAACAAAAAAACCCAAAAAAAATCGGTTCAGCGCGCACAGCGCTGCGCGCTGAGAGCACGTGTTGAAATATCTCATCGATGAGGTTGTGTCCGGGGTGTAGCTGAATACGGTCTCCAAATTTGAAAAAGATCCACCGAGAACTTTGGCTTGGCATCGCGGACACACACACACACACACACACACACACACAGAGACAGACAGACACAAGTCGTATATATATATATAGATATATCATATGGGTCGTTCCATAAAGCTGTGTACCACAAGAGGGTCATGACTTTAGAGTTAGATTTCGGAATTTTTTCTTGCTTCTCGAATGATATAAGGATATCAACAGACTGCAAATTGACCAAAGAGATAACGATAATATAATCAAGAAAATCGTTCGGCTGGTTAGTGTTTTGTATGAAAGCAAACACTGAAAATGACGTCAAAAATGGCGTTTTTTTGGGTGACATGCTTAAATCTTGATTTTAAGTATCCGTGTGGCTGCTAATGAAATGCGACCAAGAACCCCCCGGTATACATCTTCGTTGTGTTTTGTGGTAGTGTTACATATGCACTTAGCTGTTTTCCCCTACACATTTTTACAGTGTGCATTTGGATCGTTAAAAAAAAACGGTTGCTACGTAACATTTGGTTTCTAAAACCAACCGCGAACTACGTGAACATGTCTATAACTTCTGCACGCACGCATAATGCGACTGTGTGTATTATTAGGCTCAACTGATGTGAAATGAACGTGTTAGAATGTGCGCCGTGTAAATTTGATCCGATTTGAATGTGATTTTGCCTTTCGCGTGTCGCCACTGAGCTTCGTTTCTATTTGTTCTGGTTACGCTGGATCGTTAAAAATGATATTTGTCGCTTATCAACGCATCAAACTTGGTGTTTCTTTCGCATGTGATGTTCTTCAGCATCGCTGAAAGGTTTTTCCATAACAAAATCCATATATTTTTGGAACGCAGCAGGCGTGGGGCGTTTTATGAGTCGTTACCAACGAGGGACGAATGTTACGTAGGCAACCTTTTGCGACTCTTCGCTCTTAAAGTTAATATTTTTTTTAAAGTTCGACATTTCAATGTTTTATTTTGTGATAGACGTGCTCGGTGTCTCTTTGTCAAGTCTTAGGCTATTCTTTGTAGTCTAGTCCTGTTCCAGTTGTAATAGTTAAGGTAAAAAAAACGTTGAATTTTCATCAAAATTTGAACACACTCGACTATATTTTCTTTCCGAAAACGATAAATCGAAGAAAATCAGATTAAATGCTGTTGCAAAATAGATATGTGATTGTAGATAAAAGTCATGTGTCAAATATCATGGATTTCTGATGTATGATGTTGCTGTAAAACCGTTTCCTAGAAATCCAATATGGCGGCTGTTTCGGCTAACCTAGCCTTACTTGTCTCAGTGATAACCTGATTCTGGGCATTCAGTGTACATCTTGTAGCTACATGTTGACTCAATGTTATTTATTGACTCACATGAGTGGATTTGTTTGTTACTTCACACAGACGATGTTTGTTTGTTGTTTGACACAACCAAAAAATACGTTTTTGTTACCTATAACTAGTTCAGTTTGTTTCCCCTGACTGCATTTTGTTCGCTCTAAATGTGAAGCAAAAAAAGCTTGTTACTAAATACTATGGCTTTTTGTTATCTGTCTTGTGTGTTTAGATCCCATGTTACGTTAAACATGTGTGATGTTACACAACTTTCCGACCACCCCTCGTATCACTTTAACCTTTTGTTTAGCATGTCAACGTGACATATCAATCAATCAATATGAGGCTTATATCGCGCGTATTCCGTGGGTACAGTTCTAAGCGCAGGGATTTGTTTTTATTTTTTAATTTTTTTAATTTTATGCAATTTATATCGCGCACATATTCAAGGCGCAGGGATTTATTTATGCCGTGTGAGATGGAATTTTTTTACACAATACATCACGCATTCACATCGGCCAGCAGATCGCATCCATTTCTGCACATATCCTACTTTTCACGGCCTATTATTCCAAGTCACACGGGTATTTTGGTGGACATTTTTATCTATGCCTATATAATTTTGCCTGGAAAGACCCTTTTGTCAATCGTGGGATCTTTAACGTGCACACCCCAATGTAGTGTACACGAAGGTGTAATAGTATGGTGTTATGTGTTTATATTCGGAGGCTATCGTAGGGTCACACTCTCAGCCACATCAGTATAACATCAGACGAATGTCTATCACTAAGTTTATTCATTAAAGTATAGAGCATAAGATATAAGCAGCATACAGTAACAGAGCTGAGCACAGAGTGAAACTCATTAGCATATGGATGCTGTGCTGGAATAAGTTTAGGGTGCACAATGTACTCTTATTTTAACTGATGATACCAGACCGTGGGAAGAGGTCTGAGAGGTAACAGTGAGGAGAGGCTGGGTGGTGGCACAGTTGCTAGTACTACATCCCCTCTCTTTCAGAAAGCAAGTATAACACACTTTACAAATCTTAAACATAGTGTCACTTCTTACTAAGTAATATAGGATAACCTACAACCACAAAAGATATTATATTATCAACACCAAGGGTGATAGGAACTGTTCTTAAACTGTTTTCACAAGAGTCTTGGTTGCAGTGGCTGAGGACACAGAAACGCTACTAGCAAGTGTCTTGGAAGCTGGTGGTGCTGGTTGGCACTGTTCTGCATTACATCAGTGTCACAGATTAGATCGTGGAATACTTTCTTGAAACCAGGAGATAGTCATAATTGAAAGTAATGTCTGGAAGAGTCACACTGTACTTTGACTTTGTTCAGTCAGTTCTTTGACTTTTTTCTTCTTACCAGTTTGTTTCAACTACGGTTAGAAAATTACATTGAAAATTACATACTACTTTCTACACATAAAACAACATAAACATACACATTGACAACACTTCACATGTGTCTGTGTGTGAGGATTGTATTGTTGTGTGATTATAAATGTATGTATGTAAAAAATGTAAAACACATTGTGTATGTGTGTTTCTCCTCTTCTTCAGGAAAACTTGCTGTCTTCATGCATGCTCTTCTTTCTTCTTTCTTGCAAGGACTTCTGTTAGCTACATTGTTTGAATGAGTCGCTGTGGTTGTTTTGTGTGTCTGTTGGATCGTCGAAGGGTTGTTGGAACTGTCGACTCGGTGTTGTCACTGCGTTGGGGTGTGTTGTTCACAGGTTGTGGGGTGTCTTGGCGAGGCGGTCTGAGACTGGCATCTTGTTGGTCTGCCCAGGTGAGACGTTTCTGCATGGTGGGCAGGTCTCGCAGCTGTCTTCTGTTGCGGGGGTAGATGCCACCATTGGGTGTCCGGATGGTGTATGATCTTGGTTCAGGCCTCTTGTTGACGACAGTTGCTGGTATCCATGTGCCGTTGTTTTCTTGCATCTGAACCTTCTGGCCTGTGTGGAGTGGAGGAAGGTCTCGGGCTGAACGATCATGGTATTTCTTTTGAGTTTGTTGGCGGACTTGAAAATTCCTGCGCGCTTTCTGTTGTATGGAGTGGGTTTGGCCAGGTGTGGGAGATTGGACTGGAGATTGCGGGAGTAGAGGAGTTCAGCAGGAGAAGGGAGCGAACTGTCAATGGGGGTGGTGCGGAGACAAAGCAGTGCCAGGTCTGGGTCAGAGTTGCTCTGCTTTGCTTTGAGCAATGTCTTCTTGACTGTCTGCACCATGCGTTCGGCAAATCCATTGGACTGGGGGTATCTTGGGGAACTGGTGACATGTTGGAATCCCCATTCTGCTGAGAATGTTGTGAACTCGTTAGAGTCATATTGTGGTCCGTTGTCTGATATGACCTTTGTAGGTATTCCATGTTCGCTAAACAGCTGTTTCAGTGCTGTGATGACTAAAGGCATGGTTGGCTGAGCGGGTAGGCGTCTGATGAAAGGCATCTTGGAGAAGTAGTCTGAGACTAAGATGTATTCCTTTCCGTCAAAATGAAATAGGTCTGTGCCGACGTTTTGCCAAGGTCTGGTTGGAACGTCGTGGGGGAGGAGAGTTTCTGCCTGCTGGCTGTTTAGGTTGCTTTGGCAGACGTTGCATCTCTTCACCCAGTCATCGATGTGTGTATTGATTCCACGCCAGTAGACGCAAGTCTTGGCGCGAAGCTTGCATTTTTCACTTCCTTGATGACCAGCATGAATGTTCTGCAGTATGTATGCTTGCATCGCTGCCGGTATGATGATTCGATCTCCTTTGAGCACCAAATCATCCTCCACATTGAGTTCATCTTTGCATGACCAGTAGTCTCGCAGTCGTTTGGGCAGAAGTTTTGCGTTATCTGGCCACCCATCGATGATGGTGTCTCTCAATGCTGCAAGGTCAGGGTCGGCATCTGTTTTCTGCTGTAGCTCCTGAAGCCTGTCAGATGAAAACTGGACTGCGTAGATGGACTGCTCCAGGCTGATTGATTTACCGGGTGTCGGGTTAAGTCTGGAGAGACTGTCAGCAAGGATCATCTCTTTTCCTGGGCGATATTGGATGGTGACGTCATATTGTAACTGTAACATCATTCGCTGCAAGCGAGGTGGAGTACTAGCTAGGCTTTTCTTCTGCACCTGTTCCAGGGGTTTGTGGTCACTTTCGACCACAAAGTGTTTTCCATAGATGTACGTATGGAATCGCGTGCATCCAAAGACGACAGCAAGAAGTTCACGTTCAATGTTCGCATAGCGTTGTTCTGTGTCGGTCAGGGCCTTGCTGGCGAACGCTATGGGTTTGCCGTCTTGTGATAGGGCTGCTCCAACTCCGATTTTCGATGCGTCGACCTGTATGGTAGTCTTCTTGGATACGTCGAAGAAGGAGAGGGCTGTGTCTTTGCAGATTGATGCTTTGAGGTCGTCGAATACTTTCTGCAACGAGCTGTTCCACTCAAAGCTGACTCCTTTCTTGGTCAATGCACGGAGGGGTGCTGTCTTGTCGGACAGTTTGGGGATGAAAGGAGACATGAACTGTACTATGCCAAGGAAGCGCTGAACATCAGTGACGGACTTTGGGGCTGGCAAGGCCTGGATCTCTGAGCATTTGTCTGGATCAGGATGGACTCCTTCTAGGTCATAGATCATCCCGAAGAATTTGATTTGAGATGTCTTGATGTGGCATTTGTCGCTGTTGAAGACGAGTCCACATTTTCTTGCCACGTCCATCAGAAGGTGAAGGTTCCTGTCGTGGTCCTCTTCATCCTTGCCATGAACGATGACGTCATCGGTGATTCCGATGGTACCATGACACTGGCTGAGGATGCGGTCCATGGCTTGCTGGAATGCATCTTGGCTCACGTTGAGGCCAAAGGGAAGACGATTGAAGCGGAATCGGCCAACAGGGCTGTTGAAGGTGGTGAGCATGGAGGATTCCTCATCGAGTTTGATGGCCCAATAGCCGTGTTTGGCGTTGAGTTTGCTGAAAACCTTGGAGCCACTGAGGCGATTGGTGATCTCCTCGATTGTAGGGGTCTTGTGGTGAGTCCTCTTGATGCACCGATTCAGTGCTCTGGGATCCAGGCACACACGCAGACCGCCACTAGCCTTCCTGCTGAAAGCTAGTGCGTTAACCCAGTCTGTGGGCTCCGTGACGGGGGTGATTACGCCAATGTTCTCCATCTTCTTCAGCTCCGTTTTGATTTCATCTAGAAGCTGGATGGGATACTTGCGTGGAGGCTGCACCACTGCTTGGGCTCCCTCCTTGAGCGTGATGTGTAGCTCACCTTCAAAGTTGCCTATACCCTCACATCTGTCAGGGTATGTACGCTCCACGTCACTGGCGTTCTTGACTGGCTTCAGTGCTGGTGCTGCTGCTGTTTGAATGGCGCAGTGAACGGTGACCAGCTTCAGCTGTCTGCTGCTGGGTAGTCCCAGGATGGCTGGACCGTTGCTGTCTGTGACAAAAAATTCTGCGTCATGCCATTCTGTTTTCTTGAATTTGCATTGGATCGTGATGACTCCAAACTGCTTGATGAGTGTCCCGTTGTACGCTTGTAGTACAGTGCGACGTATTTCTGTGGCGCCTGCCGCCGGGAAACCCTCAGGGTTGAGCTGCTCGGGAAACATTCGCCGATAGATGCGGAGTGGGAGTATGTTTCCCTGTGCTCCCATGTCAACCTTGACTTTAAAGGATGCTGGCATTGTATACTTGATGTCCAGGCTGGCGTATAGCTCATCCCGGTTGTCGCCGTTATTTGTCTCTATGCTAGAGAAATCCAGGCAGGCGAAGTCGTCAGTAGGGTCATCATCGCTGATGTCTTGCACGGCGTTGATGTGTTTCCTGCCGCCTTGCTGGTGGCCAGGTCTACCGCGTCGCCGCCCTCGGGGTTTGTGTTGTTTAAGACTCTGTGCAGCATGTCCAGGTCTGTCTGTGCTACCGCTGGTGCTCGAGCGGCATATCTTCTGCCAGTGGTTGGGCCTGAGGCATTTTGAGCACTTAGTGCCGTAGGCTGGGCATTGTCGAGGTGGGTGTTTTCCACCGCAGTTGCCGCATGCTCTGCTGTCCTTTGCTCTGATGGCGTCGATGGTGGAGCCTGTAGCTGTCAATTCCCGCATTTGACGCATATGGTTCGCTGTAGCCTCGTGTGACTTTGCTAGTTCTAGGGCTGTAGCGAGGGTCAGGGTGCTGTCCCGAGAGAGGAGTTCACGCTGGACAGTGGAAATGGATGTCCCAGCGATAAGTTGCTCTAAAACTCTCTCATCTTCTGCGGCTTTGTCAGTATACTTGCATTTGATGGCCTTTGTTCTGCATCTTGTGCAAAAATCTTCTACCGACTCCCCTGTCCGTTGCGTCAGTCGCTGCATTTCTAGCCGATGAATGCAGAAATTTTGTGGTGGTTGGAGTAGCTGCAGTCTGTCCCAGATGTTTTTGGGGTCTTCGAGCTGTTCGACAGTGAGGTTCCATGTGTTGAGTAGACGTAAACCCTCACTGCCAAGCCACAACATGATGTAGTTGTGTTGCAGTTTTTTCTCAGTGTTTTTCACTTTAAACCACATGTCGCAGAGCTGCTTAAAATCTTGGAGTGATTGTGCCTTGTCATCTGATGACCAGTCCATCTTTGGGCGTGGCAATGGTGAATCAGCCATGTTGGTTGTGTGTGCGTGGTAAAATTGAGAAAGATACCACTTACCAGATTGTGCGGAGTGACGGTTACGGAGTCGATGATGTATCCGTGTACAACACTAGCATTACTGTCTGTCAGAGACACAGTCACTGGTGGTCAGGATAGTGTCCAGGATAATTATTCAGTAATCCAGTTGAAGACAGGGAATGACACAGTTACTAATGGTTAGTCACTGTTCCAGACTCACATAGATCACAATCACAGTCGCAAAGTTCCAGGTAGTACAGTTCCGATGATCAGAAGCTGTCAGTGTCACACACACAAAAGCTGGCACAGAAAACACTTGTAAGTTGTAAGATGTTCACACTGGGGCACCAGAGCTGCCACCATGTAATAGTATGGTGTTATGTGTTTATATTCGGAGGCTATCGTAGGGTCACACTCTCAGCCACATCAGTATAACATCAGACGAATGTCTATCACTAAGTTTATTCATTAAAGTATAGAGCATAAGATATAAGCAGCATACAGTAACAGAGCTGAGCACAGAGTGAAACTCATTAGCATAAGGATGCTGTGCTGGAATAAGTTTAGGGTGCACAATGTACTCTTATTTTAACTGATGATACCAGACCGTGGGAAGAGGTCTGAGAGATAACAGTGAGGAGAGGCTGGGTGGTGGCACAGTTGCTAGTACACTGTACTACAGAAGGGACCTCGGTTTTTCGTCTCATCCGAAAGACTAGCACTTGAACCCACCACCTAGGTTAGGAAAGGGGGGAGAAAATTGCTAACGCCCTGACCCAGGGTCGAACCGACGCAACCTCTCGCTTCCGAGCGCAAGTGCATTACCACTCGGCCACCCAGTCCTCATATGTCTATATATATCTTTCACATAAACCCTAAAAACAACCTATTCAGACACTTTCAATTTCCATGAGGCATGTCACACTTTTGGTACACAGCTTTATGGAATGACCCCCATATATATATATAATAACAATTAAAAATACCCTCCTACTAAATACTGATTCAATAATAACTTTGTCATGAGGCCTTCAAAGTCTGCAATACGAGTAGGCGTTACACAAAATACGGTCTTGAAATGGAGATCATGTTACAGATTTCATGAAAGAATAGGCCACAGAACACAGGCCAAATCAGGCTCATCAGTTCAACCCAATGATCGAAGTTGCCAACGATAAATCAAATGCGCCGAATTATTTCCATCCTCTTACTTCCAACAAAGCTGGCAGTTCATGAATGTTACATACGTTTACCATTCCTTGATCGGTAAATGAAAATTAAATGGATTCTGAAAAACAGCGCTCTGACTACCAGTGAAAAAGCAACGTCATGATCACCTTTGTCTTTGGTTTTCCAAGAAGTTTACTTACTTCCCCCAAGAAGTTTACCTACTTCCTGGTGTAATTAACTCTGATACAAATGACCACAGCCAGCTGTAATATAAAATATTCGTTAATACAAAATCAAAGAACCTTAAAAAGGAAACATTGACAGAAATATTTACAGTGGACAGTGTCCAACTTTCAGTTTGGAGCAGACGCCTGAAGCTGTGGTGATAGATTTCCGGCGGCTCTTACAACTCACGGGCTGATACGCATACATTATGGAGCACATAGATACATCTACTGGGGGTTTAATGCATGGGAACCGTTCCTTGTTGATGTTTGTTTCGCTGTTTTGCATTGGCTCAAATTGTACAGCACACTGAGTGGTATGCTGTGATTGGATAGCAAACTTTTTCGCGGGAAATACACGTCAATGGAGAAGAAGTTTTGCACAAACTTAGCGAGCTACACCAGCAGAATGATCGGCCAGTCGAAAATTTCATCTTTTTTCTCAGCACCTCAAGCAAAGAGAGCATCGTCTTCGAGCACAGGGGTTTGTTGAATGCTGTGTTTTTCGCGTTTTTTTGTCATGTCCTTCTGCTTGGATGTTCCTGTCCATGCGGTACCCAGTCCTTCTTCTTGTCGTTCGCTGTTAGATCGTCAGTCCGGACTGCAGGGCGAAACGTGCTGTCCTCTCCAAGTCCTCTCTGGGGTCGTATAGCTTCTTTTGTAGCGCTGTCTCCTCTGGCCAGGTGGTGTCCCTCAGAGCACTGTGGTATGGATGGACAAGCCTGCAGGATGTGCTCTGCTGTCTGATTCTTGCCACACGGACATAGGATGATAGGGGGGGAGGGAACTAGCTTCAGTTTTGTGGCCATATGATGGTTTAGTCTGTTATGTCCAGTGCGGAGTCTGAGTAGGACGACTTGTTCTTCACGTTGGAGCAGGTGGTAGTCATCTTTCTCCGCTCTGGTTTTCCTCTTGTTTTTGATGATTGTCTTTTTTTCCTTGTAGGTACCGAGTCCATGCACATGATTCATAACTCTGTGATGACAGGCTACAGAGTACAGGTGTGTGTTAAATATAAGTCAACAGTGATGACACGTTGCAGTGTCTAATGCCTCGTTAATGTCAGTCGGACAAGATGATAAGATGCTTACAAAATAAAGCAACTTTGCCCCTCCCAGTATCTCCTAGTCCTAGCTCTCCCAGTCCCACTCAGACTCCCAGACCCAATCCCACCTTATATATTTGTTGTTGTCAGTGACTAGTTGCAACAATAACAGAGAGAAGAGAAGTTCATTTTTCAAATCAATGAAGCCATGCACTTTTTTGGGTGGAAATAGGTAGAGAATTTTTTTTTCTTATCTGATTGGAGTTGTGTTTTTTATTTGCACAGGTGCATGTGGCTGTTATTAACTTATTGGCAGGAAATCCTTCAAGCTGTGTCCCCTGGATGTCGAAGAAGAAAACCTTTCCTTGTTTTAAAATTCGACTAAATCAAGTTGTGCCATTTTAAATTGTTGCAGTTTTTAGTAAAAATAAACAACCAGCTTATATTCTGTAGCCTAAATGTAATAATAATTTGTAAAATTAAAACTAAAAGCACCACAAACAAATAAAAGTAAGAATTAAAAAATTTAAAAAAGCACATTTTCTGTATTAATTATTATACATTGAATTGACATAACATTTTGACATTTTCCAGAAATAACTATGGATTTAATTACATTAATTTACAAGCGGAAGGGAGTTGCGCCCCACTAACAACAGTAACAAGACCTCGGACAAAAAAAACTTAACAGGAAACAAATGGGGAAAGGCATAGTGGACCGGGTAATTCAACGATCACAGCAAATATTAACTGACTTCCCAAGGTCACGAGAGCGTTGGAAACTGACAGTGACAATCGTGCTTAGTGATCGCTGCAGTCGTGCAGGCCATCAACTGATCAAGTGAATCCAATGTGCAGATCGATTTGCGAAAGAAAAAGGCATCATATCGATTGGACACTGCATAACAAATTAACATACTCATCAGACTCGGAGTCAGTTATTTGCTGCGATCACTGTTCTAAGTCTTAACGGATCGACCACATGTTTCCTGTTTGAACGACTGAGATAAGCGGGGCCAAATTCAATTTGCAAATCCTGAGCGAGTTGTTTCCGAAAATCGTCTGTTTTCAAGTGCTGAAATGACTGAATCTCCAGACAGGTTTCTACACTTTGAGATTGAATTATGTCAGAATGGCCCTTTGAGACCCACCTTTTTGCTGGTAAGTCACTCAGCTGAAAACGATTTTTCCTGAGTTTCTTTAGGACTAGGAGAGGTGTGTTTTTTCTGACCATTTATTAAGTATATTCAGTGAATTTCCCCATCCTAATTTACACATTTTACCCTCTGATTCAGGACCATGCACAGAAAAGGGCCAAGTCTTCGCAGTCCAGTACAGACCTACACTCTTCACCAGAGAAGGAGAACTTCTCGTCACCGGTCAAGAGTTCCCCGCCTTCCAAATTGTCTCTGACACCAGAGCAGAAGGAGCGCATGGAAGCCAACAAGAAGGCGGCTGAAGAGCGACTGCAAGGGAAGAATGGCTCTGAGAATGGAGTTGGAGATGGACTGGTTGTCAACATTGGAGCATCATGGCACAAAGCCTTGCAAGCAGAATTGTCCAAGCCCTATTTTAAAGAGGTGACTGTTTCTGTTCTTCTTTCTGCAGGTCTTTCCAATGTATTAGTAAATATCCATATATGCAAAATTGCAGTTTGACTTCATTAATTGAATTCTCGGATTGATGTGATTATTTTGTTTGAAGAGCAAAGAATTGCAAGTTCTATTCAATTGGCAATGGTACAGGAATTCATTGTTGTTGCGGAGGTGCCAACCCCTACAGTTTGCCGTAGTATCATAATGCAGAATTATTTGTTTAACCTTCAAGAATAAAGTAGTAAAGTAAAGTCAATATGACTATGGAAAATAACGAATGAATCGAACAAGCATACTCAGGTTTTGACGAAGCAGGAACGCATTAACAATGCAAGCACTAAGTCCCTTGCTGACGTAGAAACGATCAGCGTGCACAGGTCTGAGCGCCAGGAAACTGATAACACAGCGATTTGCCCAGGCAATCAAGTACATGTACTTGTAGTTGTATGTTGTATATTTCTGGTTGCAGCCTGATTCACTATAGGCAGAGGTATCTGTCTGAACAAGTTATAATACACTGTGTTGTTCTCAGGCCTCCGTCTTTCAACTCTTTGGTCATTGACGCATACTTATTGTTTTTCGATCTGACGCATTGTTCTGACCCCTGTCTGGTCGAACATCCGATAGTTTTCACATGCAGGGGGTCTTCTGACAGAACAATATTTACAGCCAGGATGTTTGAACCATACATATTTACTATCCCGGTCAACCCACCCTATTAATAATATTATTCTCTGATTCCGGGAACAACCCTGAATACAGGTGGGTTTTTTCTGTTTTGACAGCTCAGTGCCTTTGTAGAAGAGGAGAGAAAGAAGGGAAAGGTGTACCCTCCTCCCCATCAGGTCTTCACATGGACACAGATGTGCAGCATAAATGATGTAAGTATCTCAGTATTTTTCCTGGAGGTGTTCATTTTTCTGTAGTTTTGTTTGTCCAAGAAAATAATTTAAGTTTCTGATTCCCCTACCAACCCTGTTTTTCCTCCTGACCCTAGAACTTTTTTTTTTTTTTAAAGCAAATTAAAAATGACAAAACTCGATTTTGATGACTTTACACAGGGTTCGTACAGGTCATGGAAAACCTGGAAAGTCATGGAATTTGATTTTTAATTTTCCAGGCCTGGAAAGTCATGGAATTTCAATTCAAGTCATGGAAAGTCATGGAATGTAACAAAAATATAAAAAAATAAAAAATTAACCTTTAGCACGCCAGCGGCGATTTTCGTTTCCCAGCCAACACCCCCCCCCCCCCCCCCCCCCCTTTGCAAGCCAGCAGCGATTTGCATCGCCAGCACAAGGCTTGTTCGTATGACCAACTTCTCGTTCGTATTTGCATACGAGAATAACGGTATTTTTAACGGCACTTGATCCCAAAGCGAGGCTCACTTCCTTCCGTTATCTCGTTGTGTCGTCTGCGCTGCATTTGAGTGTGTTTCGTCGAAGTTTTCTGCTTTTGTTTTTGCATCGATAAAGTACTTTAGCGCTTCGATAAGCAAGATGGAGGATGATGAGTTTGAAACTTTCTTTCGAGTTGTTTCTTGACAACAAAAAGTATGCGGAATTGGAACAAATTACCGAGGAAGATCTTCGCAATGAACTGTGTATCGCGGTGAAAAAAATGACAGTTCGTCAAGTCACAGTGACGGTTACGAAACGGAATTTACGAAAGTGCAGATGGATACAAACAGTGGCTGGTCCAGTTTAGTGAAATGACAGGACCAGCAAACATTACCGATAATCTGACTGCGTAGCAAATGCTTGACTTGCTTGTCGAAGAGACACTGCGTAGAAACTGACTCAAATTAAGTGCAAAGCAAGCCAGTGTCAAAACTGGCAGTGACGTCGACAAGACGTAAAAAGTTTGCGTGTTCGGAAATGGCGACCTGTGGATCTATCATCTAGTCATGGAAAATGTTATTGAGGGTCATGGAAAAGTCATGGAATTTTGTTTCTAAAAACCAGTGGGGACCCTGTTTACAAAATACAAGGAGAGCTACTCTTCTCCCACAATCAGGGGACACAGCTTGCATGATTTCCAGCCAACACAAAGCCACATGTGTATGTCTGTGTAAATAAAAAGCATACTTCAGTCTAAACAAACAACAAAAAACACACAGAGAAGTAACCGACGTAGCAACTCTAATTTTTGGGGCTTTGTCGTCGAAAACACACATTTTATTTTATTTTTGCCTCGAAAAGGCCACTTAGACTTTTAGAAGGTTTGTATTGTTACAAAATGTAGTAGTTTTACTTTTAGGTAAACGACGATCTCCTTTGCTGCAGCTAAATGTACTTGCACAGGGATGCCGGATGGTGTATTCGTCATGGTATTTCACTCATGATCATCTCACATGAAATTGGCAACCAGTCAACAGGGTTTCATTTACTAGTGCGCCTTGCGCCATTGGCGCATAACATCTCAAAATGTCCCATTGGAATTGCCTTCAGTGCGTCAAAGGGCGCACTGAGATTACGTACCACTGCGCCACCCCACACACACTTTTCACGGGAGTACAATGTTCGGAATGAGCTAGAGGCAAAACCGCGCGCCAAGCCGAGCAACCTGCGAATTTGTAAAATGCAATGTGATTTGCTTTTAAAATGCAATTCATTAGTATTCAACCAATTCTGCGAACTATCTGTGCTTGCGCGATTACCTCTGTTGAAACTGTCAACAGAAGCGCTATCGATCGAAACACAGACAAACACACACACTCACACTAACCGGATACACTGGCAAATTCTCATATCATCATATGGCACTAAATAACACTATTTTGCATCTTCCGACAAAAGCATTTTCGGACCGCCTAGCCTGCTTTGTGCGTTTTGCCTTCGACTATGTAATGTCCCATCAGAATTTGGTTGAGGGGGACAAATGTCCCATTGTCTTTTTCTTCCAGACTAAACCCTGAGTCAATGAGTGATACATGCTGGTGGATATTTCAACTTGCATTTTTGTCCCTTTTGTTGTTTTGTTACTCACCAAGCCTACTCTATGTTTGACTCGATTCGTGCAACAGATTGACCCATTTCTGTAACTGGCAGGATTTATACTTTGAAACCTATACTGACTTGGAAAATGGCTAGCTCAATCAGTCACTGCTGCTACACTGCCAAGTAATTTAATAAACATTATTACGGTCAAACCTGTCCTGGCAACCACCTCTGAATAGCAATGACATGCCCATTATGACCACCCAAAAGATCCACACAAGTTGTTTTCTTCTATAGTATATGTTTCCATAGCTACCACCTGTCTGTAACAACCGTTTTGGTAGGTCCCTTAAATGGTCATTATAGATGTGTCCAGCTGTAATAAATGTGGATGACCTTTGAAAGTCATATCAATCTGTTGTTTCAGGTCAAAGTGGTCATTCTGGGACAGGATCCATACCATGGACCCAACCAAGCACATGGTAAACATCAGCCATGAACTCTGGCTAGAATGACATGCTGACCTTTCTGTCATTGAGATTGACAGAGCTTTAATATTTTGTACATGTAGTTTTGATCCATCCAGAGCAATTGATCACAAGATATTTAGGGTGACATGATCTGTAGAACTGGGAACTGTATTTGATTTTGCAATGTTTGTTTATAAAAGAATGTAAGGGTATAATGGAATGGTTTTTGTTCGAGCACAAAGTACATGCACAACATATGTGATCGACCCGCTCCAACAAAAGGATAACACAGTCGCTGTGGCCGAACAGAGATAACAGTAATAAACCTGAGACATGGCCAACATTTTGGATCTTGAGATTTTTGCATTTCTGCACTCTACCAAATGTTATATCTATTCTGTAAATATCAATTTCAGGTTCGCTTTGGTAATATAATAACAAGTCGCGTAAGGCGAAAATACAACATTTAGTCAAGTAGCTGTCGAACTCACAGAATGAAACTGAACGCAATGCAACGCAGCAAGACCGTAATTATACTCGTAGCATCGTCAGTCCACCGCTCACGGCATAGGCAGTGAAATTGACAAGAAGAGCGGGGTAGTAGTTGCGCTGACAACGATAGCACGCTTTTCTGTACCTCTCTTCGTTTTAACTTTCTGAGCGTGTTTTTAATCCAAACATATCATATCTATATGTTTTTGGAATCAGGAACCGACAAGGAATAAGATGAAAGTGTTTTTAAATTGATTTCGACAATTTAGTTTTGATAATAATTTTTATATATTTAATTTTCAGAGCTTGTTTTTAATCCAAATATAACATATTTATATGTTTTTGGAATCAGCAAATGATGGAGAATAAGATGAACGTAAATTTGGATCGTTTTATAAAAGAATTGGGTTTTTTACAATTTTCAGATTTTTAATGACCAAAGTCATTAATTAATTTTTAAGCCACCACGCTGAAATGCAATACCGAAGTCCGGGCTTCGTCGAAGATTACTTGACCAAATTTTCAACCAATTTGGTTGAAAAATGAGGGCGTGACAGTGCCGCCTCAACTTTCACGAAAAGCCGGATATGACGTCATCAAAGACATTTATCAAAAAAATGAAAAAAACGTATGGGGATATCATACCCAGGAACTTTCATGTCAAATTTCATAAAGATCGGTCCAGTAGTTTGGTCTGAATCGCTCTACACGCACGCACACACACACACACACACACACATACACACACACATACACCACGACCCTCGTCTCGATTCCCCCTCTATGTTAAAACATTTAGTCAAAACTTGACTAAATGTAAAAATGAGATTTTATTGCACTGCAGACGCAAAATAAGCACCCTTTTAACCCCCAAATAATTGTTTCTTTCTTCACTTTTTTTTACTTAAAACAAATTTCATTTTCATTTTTTGTGATGCATATTGAAGAAAAGTTTACATGTAATCATTATCAGTCACTTTAAGCTTTAGAAGTTAAACTAAAAACCCGTTGCTAGGGATTTTTTTCAAATTTACTCCTGTGACCTTCACACCTGCTTTTCTCAAAATGGCCGCTTGAGTTTGAGCAACCTTTAAATCGCTATATCTCATCAATGCTAAATAATAGACACTTGTAGTAAAGACCATCTGAAAGCTGGTTATCTTCACTTTCAAGGGATACCAAAAAGTCGAAATGTCAAAAATGATACTTTGTTATCCTTTTGTGGGAGTAGGTCACATATGTGGTAAAGTGGGTTTGAGTTTTCTTGGCAGATCTGTTGCAATGGTTGGATACAGGCCAGTATTTCCTCATTAGTATTTAGCACAGCAGTTGTGCGGATTGTGTGTGTAATTCTCAAGACTCCTTTCCGAATACTATTTATTTTGTATCGTTTCAGGCCTGTGCTTCAGTGTACAGCAAGGAATACCTCCCCCACCAAGGTAAATACAGCAGGCAGCTTGTACAGGAGAAGGTTTTATGTAATAGAAGTTGCAGAATGTTTTTCAGTGATACTGGTTTGTGCTTCATTCTGCACAGTGCACAGCATATCTGATGTTCATCACTGTTGTACCCGAGTTCTGTTTTAGCACCGCTGTAGTGTGGCTAAACTAAATTTGTTGACAGTAGGGCCACCACAGGTCTACCCCCATTAAATTACATATCTTACCCAACTCACATATAGCAATTAACCCTAGTTCAGTGCTGGTAACGCTGTACGCGTCCCCTTGGTAACAAGGAAGGCGCCTCTAAAAAAAGAGTGACATGAGACCCGTAAGGGTGTCTAAGCCAGCCCGGAAACGAGACTGCCTTCCGTATGCGCGCGCTTACACCGCCATATGCAATTCATTCCAAAGCTCAGCGCCAGTGAGACTGGTCGCATTTGATGTACGCTCCGGCTGTTTCAGCCGTTTTGACTTAGTCTTTTGACTTTGTTGTTCCTCTTGGTATCTTCTTGCATCTGGACTTCTCTACTGCTGTTGGGGTGAGGTCGTTCTTGTTTATTCTTGATTTTGGCAGCGTTGTTGGCCGCTTTTTGGACTTGCAAAATTTTTTTCAAAAATTTTTCGTGAGTCTTTGTTGTGTCATGGCCGACAATGCCAAGAAGAGGTGTACGCCTAAAAGGTAGCTGCTGCGCCCACTTCTTCTAAAGAATCTTCTAGGAAGACTAAACAATCCGTTTCTGGTGAAGATACTCTTGCAAAAAATCTTTTGATGTGTTTGTTGATTTGCCCGCTAAGCCGGTAGACAAGACAGCGGCCATTTTGTCGGCTAAGCCGGTTGACAAGACCGCTCACGTGAATAAACCTGCTAAGGGGGATTCTCCCCCTGTGGTGCCGGGGTTGGCATCCGCTGATGTTGCTGCTTTGTTGTTATCTCTTAGTTCGCAGGTGTCTACTTTAGCGGCCGAGATTACTTCGACGAGAGCGGAGCTTCGTTCTCTTCCCTCGGGTGTGGCTGGCGTCTCTTCGCTTGCCAGCGTTCGCTCGTCTCCTGCCACTACAGTCACGAGAGCGGAGGTGCATGCCTCTCAGGATGAGGAGATTGTGCCGTGTCCGCTTTTGGGTTCGCATTCCGGCGTTCCGTCTCGTACACAAGGTATGTCTGCTGAGTTAGTAACCGGGTTCTCCGGCCAAAACTCGGCACGTGGTCAGGAGCGAGTAGCCTCAGGCGCATGGCGGCCGGGCGAAAGTTCTTATCTCTCGGCTGACTCAACCCGCTTTGGCGGCCTTTCAGTGGGGAGTAAGAGCCCTGGTACACGTAAGGAAGTTCCACTGCACTCTGCTCAGTCTGGGGACGGGGGCGAGTGTGTGTGGCTTCCGACCCCGCCCTCTGGGCGGGGGGTAGACAGTAAAGCTGGTTCTCTGCTAGACAATGGTGTCAGTACGGGAGTCAGCTTTCGGATTGCATGGTAGTGCAAGACGACTGGTTTACTGTGTGCAAAGCTAGGTGGTGCTTGGATCGACCAGGAGTGTCTTTCTGGGTGTCACCTTCCTGATTGCGATTGCGAGCATGAAGGAGAGGTTAACGAGGGTGCGTCCACGGTGGTGGACGACTCCCAGCTTACTTGCCGTTCAAGTTGTCCAGCGCAGTGACGTGGGCAGCGGAAAACGGCATTTAGGCACTGTGTGCGAAACTAGGTGGTGCTTGGATCGACCAGGAGTGTCTTTCTGGGTGTCACCTTCCTGATTGCGATTGCGAGCATGAAGGAGAGGTTAACGAGGGGGCGTCCACGGTGGTGGACGACTCCCAGCTTACTTGCCGTTCAAGTTGTCCAGCGCAGTGACGTGGGCAGCGGAAAACGGCATTTAGGTATTGTGGAAGTTGGTGATTCTGGGATCGACCGCGAACGGCTTGGCCGGGAGCGTCTTTCCGGGGGTCACCTTCCTGATTGCCATTGCGAGCATGAAGGAAAGGATAACGAGTGCGTCCACGGGGATGGACGACACCCAGCTTAACTTGCCGTTCAAGTTGTCCAGCGCAGTGACGTGGGCGGCGGAAAACGGCATTTAAGTTTTGACCGGAAGGGGTGGTTGAGAACAAAGGGGTAACTTACTCTACCTCTATCTGGTTCCGACTTCTGGAAGTTCGGAGGAACAGGATGTTCTCTTCAGCTTCCTGGATTTGTTGTCCATTGCCCTGGAGTTGGCAATTGGCCGCGTGTAGCCGGGTTCTCCGGTGAAAGTGGTGTACGTTCGCAGGAGGAATGTGGCACGCATTTTCGTGGCTGGGCAACGTAAGCTTCCGCCCTGGGGGCAGGAGGTTGTTGGTCTGAGTGATTCTTGGATTGACCATGCAAGTCTCTCTGGGGGTCACCTTCCTAACTTTGTAACCAAGTAGGAAGGAGAGGATTGTGAGGGTGTGTCCACGGTGGTGGGTGACACCCAGCTTAACTTGCCGTTTAAGTTGTCCAGCGCAGTGGCCTGGTCAGTGGAAAACGGCATTTAGGTTTTGACAGGAACGGGGGGCAGGTAGCGAACGGAGGGCTGGTTCTTTGTTGGACAGTTAAGTCAAACAGGGAGTCAGCTTCCGGATTGCACGGTTGTGCTTGACGGCTGTTCAGATGAAGGTGCTTACGCATTACTGAAGAGCCCTGATTTTAGGTTCCGTTTCATGTTAGCAAGTGCAGTGGTGCTCGCAGCTGAAATGGTTTGAGGACTACGGGATCGTCCGGTGTGTTTTTATGCTACCTGTGGGTTCTGATGTTTACTAATCCACGGCCGGTTCGCTTCCGCTTTTGTGGCTGTGGCTTCCGGTACAGGATGGGATAGCCTTCTACCGTTAACACTGGGGTGTTGGTAGTCGGCACCTTTCAGCCTTTGGCTGTCGGTTCCGTCGCTGCGGTTCCTTTGCTGTTATTCAGGCTGTGTCCACTTCCTTTTCCAGTTTTCCCGCTGGAAGGAGACAGGTGGATGGAGTTTTGGTCATGGAGTTCCGGTGTTGAATTTTTTCAAAACTTTTCCGATTTTTGGCAAGTATTGCCTTATCGGGATTGGTGACTGGTTCTCATCATTTCGATGATTGTTATGATGCTTTTGAACGAGGGGAGGCTTATACTTCAGCTGTGTCGCTGTTCGCGGCATTTTGAGGTTGATTTGAGCCTTCTGAGGAGAATCTTTGAGTGTTAAGTTCTTAGATCCTCTGGCGGGGTTTTTTGTACTTGTGGAGTTTTCACAAGCGAGTCTTCTTTGTCACCACTACCTGTGTAGACAACGTTCGACTTTATACCTGCGGCGGCGTTGCTTTAGCTTGTGTCTTACGCTTAAGAGCGTGTCACTCGCGGAGCGCTTTCTGTAGGCTTCGGTTAACTCCAAACTTAAGAACTTAGGTTCTCTGTTTTTGTTCTACGGAACCGCCCTCGGGTTTGGCTAAAATCCATCTGGATTTGGATAGCTAGGAGAAAGTGTCTGTAAGATCAAGATCTCCTAGCTCGGGGAGTTTGTGGCTTCGGGTTTTTATGATGGGCTCGTTTGAACAAAACGCGCTTTTACTCTCGCCTGGGTGGTTACGTTCTAACTGGATATCTTTGTGGTCTGACAGGACGCAGATACAAAGGAGTTAACTTTGCCGGTTTTTTACCTGAGGGTAAGCCTCTGCCTTTAAAGTTTTGTTCTTTTGGCTAGGCTTTAATCTCTTTCTTGTTTGAAAGGTCTCTTTTTGAGACCCCTTCTATGCACGCGGGCTTTTATCTATCTAAGAGACGCTCACGGTAAAAGGGAAGCGCAAGGCAGGCCTTGGCTGTCGTTTGTTTCCAAACGAAAAGCTTCAGGCTGGCTGTTATCTACTTTAGCTTTTGGCTCTATACCCTCGCTTTCACAGGATCTTTCTCATAGATCGTTTTGGCGACCTGTTGGTCGCACAGTACGGGTCTTTGCTATCTTGGTTCCAGACCTCTTAAGGCTGGCAAGAAGGCGTCTTTGCTTTCTCACATTCCAGTTACACGGATGTCTTCTGTAAGGATATTCTTGGGATACTTAGGGGCTTCCGCCTCAACTCTGGATTTGATTCAGAGTCTTTATAGGGGTTTTGGGCGTGTTTGTTCGCTTGTCACTTAGACTGGCTTGGTTCGAAGCGCTTATTTCTTACGGAATGAACTCCTCTTCTCTACGTGTAATGAGGTGGCGATCCACCTATTCTGGGTTTCCGTTTTTCTTTCATGTCTTATTTTTAAGACTTTATGTAATTTCTGTCACTTTGGTACGGCTTGGTGCAGCGTTGCTTTAACCCGTTGCAAGGCTAGCCTGGCGGATCTACACGGAAAACGGCCAAGCTTACTCTAGTAGCTTCTGTGAGAAGTGGGAGTAAGCATACTTTCTGGCTATTTTGAATATGGACATCTTTTCAAGAAAGACTGATCTATGGCTTTTGGGTTCCTTCGAAATTTTCTGGCATTTAAGCAAAAATGGAAAACAAGCTTCGAGTTGCATTTTCAATTCATGAAGCAAGGGTGTGGCTCCTTTAGAGTCACGTTTAGTCAATTAAAACTTTTCGGGTTTCGAAGTTTTTTCCGACTTGCACGGATCTTGTTAGATCATTGAATCAAAGGTTACTGGCCTTATCTTTCATCTCCATCGTGATTCTACCTTGGCTTTTATGCGGAAAACGGGGAAAACCAGCTTCCAATTGTATTTTCAATTCAGGAAGCAAGATTTTGGCTCCTTTAGAGTCAGGTTTGGCTCTTTTAATATTTCGATTTTCGAAAAATTTTCTGACTTTCACGGACCTTGTTAGATCGTTGATTTAAAGGCCATTTGCCTTATCTTTCGTCTCCGTCTTGATTTAACCTTGAACGGTTGGAAATGACGTTAAACACTGTTTTAGGGTGGGTACAGGTCTATCTACTCTGGTAGGGGTATGACTTTTTGAAGTCAACCTTACCTAGATGGACTGCTACACTGGACTCTTGCTCCTGGGGAGCTTGATGTGGTTATTTGTCCCGTGAGGACTCTCAGAAGGTACCTGTCACGGACTCGGCATTGGGTCAGAAAATCTGAAGCTTTTATGATATCACTTAGCACAGCAAGGTGTAAGGATATTGCGAAAGTTTATTTAACCAAGTGAGTCTCCACTTTGATCAGACAGGTGCTTACCTGGTGATTAACACAGTCTGGAGATGTTAGGGCAGTTTTGCCTCTCACCGTATGAGGCAAGGCCTTGGGCCTCCTCTTTGACAGTCCTCTGGTCGGGCCGTTTGGCTGAAGTACTGGAGTCGGCTTACGGGCGGTCTGAGGAGGTTTTTATTAACCTCTCCCTCAGAGACGTCTTGGGACAGGACGGCAGTTCCGCGTTACCGGTTATGGTAGCCTTGGAACAGGTTCTAATTTCATGATTTCTCTATATACCCGCCACCTATAGTAGCAATCTGCTATATGTGAGTTGGGTAAGATATGTAATTTAATCAAAAATTTTAGTAATAAATTTTCATTTGATTAATATACTTACCCAACTCACATCGTTTATTCCCTCCCGCCTCCCCGCTGTGGTGGGTGTTTGGGTCTAAAAAAGGAGTGAGTTGGGCTTCGCTTTAGAATGAATTGCATATGGCGGTGTATGCGCGCGCATACGGAAGGCAGTCTCGTTTCCGGGCTGGCTTAGACACCCTTACGGGTCTCATGTCACTCTTTTTTTAGAGGCGCCTTCCTTGTTACCAAGGGGACGCGTACAGCGTTACCAGCACTGAACTAGGGTTAATTGCTATATGTGAGTTGGGTAAGTATATTAATCAAATGAAAATTTATTACTAAAATTTTTGATTTAAGGACCCTTCACTTTTGTTACAACCTATTTTTCATCGTCTCCTCAAGGTCCACTGTATTGCAATTTTGAATGGAGGCCAATGGTGTTTAACTTTCAGCATAAAAATGAATAAGGCATCAATTTCTTCACAAGAGAGCTTGTCAGTTCAAGAACTTGTGCACATTGAATAGTCCATTGCTTTCCAAAGTTATACCAAATTGTGATGTATGTTTTACAGTTTGCAGAACATGTTCAAAGAACTGAGCAACGACATTGGAGGCTTCAAGCACCCTGGGCATGGCACATTAACTGGCTGGGCACGGCAAGGTACAGAAGTAGTGTAGACACCACCTAACTTTGTGCTCATGATATAAAGTGCTGTTCACATGGCAGACTTGCAACCAACCAAATCATTCCTGAGTCGTCAAGGCCAAGTTGTAGGTACGATTTAGGCCAGATTCAGCAGCGACTCCAAAACTCAGTTGGCTCGACTCAGCCGTGACTTGTCAAAGATTTTGCGCATACTTTTCTTAACGCGCTTACTGATTGGTTAGCTCTAGCCAACCCATGCTAATGCAGTTACTTCCCATCTCCGGAAAACAACGAAGACGATCGGACAATCCCGAATGGTACTGTTCGGCGAGAATCACTGCTTAAAACTAGTTTGCGTTTGTGCTGTTCACATGGTCAGCGATTTTGATTTGACTTGCCACCGTCTAAAATCGCTTGAGAGTTTGGGGAAAGTTGGTTGCAAGTCTGCCACAGACCTGGGAACCCATATACGATTTCGCCGTATTTTGTACGCATGATTGTCTAGAATATGATTAGTACGGTCAGTTTTACAAAAAAATATGACAAAAAAAATTTCGGGACTACTTTTCTTCACAAGCGCATCCCGAAGCCGATCAAGTAATTTGACACATGGTTAAATTTTTTGTCAGTAAACATTGAAAGAACCATTTATTTTAAATGAATTTGTAAACTTAATTAATGGTGCAACGGATGCGTGTGAAGCATGTTTAAAACATGGATGTTCAAATGCTGTGTGGAGTACTCTAATTTTTCTGAAAAAACACCAAGTTTGTTTGAGAATACTCCAAGTGCTAAACAGGGGTTCCCAGGTCTGCTGCCATGATGTGAACAGCACTTAAGGCCAAGAAAACTAAATTGCAATGTTTCGGATTCCCCAAGGCAGACCCTATTTTTTCCTCCCAATCCTAGAACTCTTTTAACCCTCAATCCCCCCAAAAAGGAAAGTTACTCTTCTCCGAAATCAGGGGACACAGCTGACCAATACAAAGCCACGTGCACCTGTGTGTAAAACAAAAACAAACTGCAATAAAAAATAAATTAGAAAAAAAGGTAACTGACCTACCTACCCTTACATTTTTACATTTAGTCAAGTTTTGACTAAATGTTTTAACATAGAGGGGGAATCGAGACGAGGGTCGTGGTGTATGTGTCTGTCTGTCTGTCTGTCTGTCTGTGCGTGTGTGTGTGTAGAGCGATTCAGAGAAAACTACTGGACCGATCGTCATAACATTGTACATGAGAGATCCTGGGTATGATATCCCCAGACGTCTTTGATGACGTCATATCCGGCTTTTTGTAAAAGTTGAGGCGGCACTGTCACACCTTCATTTTTCAATCAAATTGATTGAAATTTTGGCCAAGCAATCTTCGACGAAGGCCGGACTTCGGTATTGCATTTCAGCATGAAGACTTAAACATTAATTATTGACTTTGGTCATTAAAAATCAGAAAATTGTAATAAACATTATTTGTTTATAAAACGATCCAAAATTACTTTTAATGTATTCTTCATCATGTTCTGATTCCAAAAACATATAGATATGTTATATTCGGATTAAAAACAAGCTCTGAAAATTAAAAATATAAAAATTATGATTAAAATTAAATTTCCGAAATCGTTTTAAAAACAATTTCATCTTATTCCTTGTCGGTTCCTGATTCCAAAAACATATAGATATGATATGTTTGGATTAAAAACACGCTCAGAAAGTTAAAACGAAGAGAGGTACAGTAAAGCGTGCTATGCAGCGCAGCGCAACCGCTACAGCGCTGAACAGGCTCGTCACTTTCACTGCCTTTTGCACTAGCGGCGGACTACGGTCATTGTGAAAAAATGCAGTACGTTCAGTTTCATTCTGTGAGTTCCACAGCTTGACTAAATGTAGTAATTTCGCCTTACGTGACTTGTTGGCCTTGTCATGAAAGGCCTGTTCCAGCATATTTTGTTTTAACTTCTAGATATGTCAGTTTTTACATTTAGTCAAGTTTTGACTAAATGTTTTAACGTAGAGGGGGGAATCGAGACGAGGGTCGTGGTGTGTGTGTGTGTGTGTGAAGAGCGATTCAGAGTAAACTACTGGACCGATCTTTATGAAATTTTTCATGAGAGTTCCTGGGTATGATATCCCCAGACGTTTTTTTCATTTTTTCGATAAATGTTATATCCGGCATTTTTTTCACACCCTCGTTTTTCAATCAAATTGACTGAAATTTTGGCCAAGCAATCTTCGACGAAGGCCGGACTTTGGTATTGCATTTCAGCTTGGAGGCTTAAAATTTAATTAATGACTTTGGTCATTAAAAATCTGAAAATTGTAATTAAATTTTTTTTTTTAAACGATCCAAAATTACGTTTATTGTAATCTTCATCATTTACTGATTCCAAAAACATATAAATATGTTATATTTGGATTAAAAACAAGCTCTGAAAATTATAAAAATTATGATTAAAATTAAATTTCCGAAATCGATTTAAAAACAATTTCATCTTATTCCTTGTCCGTTCCTGATTCCAAAAACATATAGATATGATATGTTTGGATTAAAAACACGTTCAGAGAGTTAAAAAGAATAGAGATATAGAAAAGCGATTGTTAATTTCACTGCCTTTGCCACGAGCGGTGGACTGACGATGCTACGAGTATACGGTCTTGCTGAACAAGAAGGGCAAAGCCCATACGACTCACATGCTTGACCTTGACCTTAAGGTCAAATAACTAAACCTAGCAATGACATCATACACTAAGAACTGCTTTACACATTTTTCCTACCAAAATACATGTGACCTTGACCCAAGGTCAAGGTCATGCAACACAAAGCTGTTAATTCAAGACATAGGAAGTACAATGGTGCTTATTGGCTCTTTCTACCATGAGATATGGTCACTTTTAGTGGTTCACTACCTTATTTTGGTCACATTTCATAAGGGTCAAAGTGACCTTGACCTTGATCATATGTGACCAAATGTGTCTCATGATGAAAGCATAACATGTGCCCCACATAATTTTTAAGTTTGAAACAGTTATCTTCCATAGTTCAGGGTCAAGGTCACTTCAAAATATGTATACAATCCAACTTTGAAGAGCTCCTGTGATCTTGACCTTGAAGCAAGGTAAACCAAACTGGTATCAAAAGATGGGGCTTACTTTGCCCTATATATCATATATAGGTGAGGTATTAAATCTCAAAAACCTCAGAGAAAATGTGAAAAATTGTCATTTTTAAGACAACAATTACGGCCCCTGTGACCTTGAACTTGAAGTGAGGTCAAGTTGCCGCACATGTTTTTTGAGATCTTGTAACCATACACCATCAGGCCACATCAGGTGTTGATAGACTTAATAGTGTCCAAGAAAATCCAACGTTAAAGTTTTCCGGACGGACGACTCGGGTGAGTACATAGACTCACTTTTGCTTCGCATGTGAGTAAAAAAATGCAAAGCGTTCAGTTTCATGCTGCGAGTTCGACTGAGCTTGACTAAATGTTGTATTTTCGCCTTACGCGACTTGTTTTACTTTGTTTTTGACATGCTAGTGTTACCAAGTACATGTAGTCCAGGCATTGGTGAGGGCAGGAATTGGTTTGAGACATGTATATCATATGGTCTTTTTTTCTGTGCACAGTATAAACCCTATCATTTGAATCTCAGACCTGGGAACCCATACGATTTCGCCGTGTTATGTACGCTTGATTGTCTAAAATACGATCAGTACGGTCGTTGTGAAAAAATACGACGAGAAAAATTCTTCAGACTGTTTTTTTTCTTCTGTTTCTTTTGATGATTAAAAAACCTTATTAACTCTGCATTTGATCAATGATTACAGCTTTTTTCATTACTCATTGAAAGAAGCATTTATTTTAAATATTTTGGTAAGGTGCAACGGACGCGTGCGAAGCATGTTTGAATCATTGATCATGTTCAATTGTTCTGTGGAGTACACTCTTTTTTCCGAAAATACACCAAGTTTGTTTGAGAATATTCCAAATGCAAAACAGGGGTTCCCAGGTCTGGAATCTGCATCTGTCCAGTTTTCTTCTTCTTTGTCTGCTTTTGTGGGCTCCAACTCCCACGTGGACCAGTATGCATGAGTAGACTTGCACGTGTATGGTCATTGTTGCCCCCCGCCATATAATATAGGCAGTCATACTGCGATTCCGGGGGATGTCCAGGTTTGAAAATGCTATACATTTGCATGGAAATGGGGAATGCACCTGAACTTGATGGTCACCTGCAGAGTAGTGTTTGACGCATTCTGTCAGGCAAACTGAACTCTTTGATAGGGCACTTTTGTTTGGCTATGCTTTTCCTTCTTTTCACCAGCCTAATTTTTTCTCTCTGTGTGCTATAGGTGTGCTCCTGTTGAATGCCTGCCTGACAGTCAGAGCGCACCAGGCTAACTCTCACGCAGGCAAGGGGTGGGAAAAGTTCACAGACGCTACCATCAGCTGGCTCAACAAGAACTCCACAGGGATCATCTTCATGCTGTGGGGGGCCTACGCACAGAAGAAAGGAGCTTGCATTGACAAGGTAGGATGTCTGGTGTAATTGTACGAGTCATTCTCCAAAGCTTGTGACTTCTTAGGTCAGACACTTAAAACCAAATTTTCACAGAAGCAAATGTTGCTGGACCTTTCCCCCTGTTTATCTGGACACAGATATGTTTGAAGAAGCACCCACAGCAAAATGAATGAACATATTTGTATTTTGATATCTAAAATAGTGTACAAATTTCAGTAAATCAACAACAAGAAGGGCAAAGATCATACGACTCACATGCTTGACCTTTACTTGACCTTCAGGGTCAAGGTCAAATAACTAAACCTAGCAATGACATCATACACTAAGAACTGCTTTACACATTTTTCCTACCAAAATACATGTGACCTTGACCCAAGGTCAAGGTCATGCAACACAAAGCTGTTCATTCAAGACATAGGAAGTACAATGGTGCTTATTGGCTCTTTCTACCATGAGATATGGTCACTTTTAGTGGTTCACTACCTTATTTTGGTCACATTTCATAAGGGTCAAAGTGACCTTGACCTTGATCATATGTGACCAAATGTGTCTCATGATGAAAGCATAACATGTGTCCCACATAATTTTTAAGTTTGAAACAGTTATCTTCCATAGTTCAGGGTCAAGGTCACTTCAAAATATGTATACAATCCAACTTTAAAGGACCCTTGCGACCTTGACCTTGAAGCAAGGTCAACCAAACTGGTGTCCAAAGATAGGGCTTACATTGCCCTGTATAGCATACATAGCTAAGGTTGCCATTCTCGATAACTTCAGAAAAAAATGCGAAAATGTGAAAAATAGTCGTTTTTAAGACAACAATTACGGCCCCTGTGACCTTGAACTTGAAGTGAGGTCAAGTTGCCGCACATGTTTTTTGAGATCTTGTAACCATACACCATCAGGCCACATCAGGTGTTGATAGACCTAATAGTGTCCAAGAAATATCCAACGTTAAAGTTTTCCGGACGGACGGACGACTCGGGTGAGTACATAGACTCACTTTTGCTTCGCATGTGAGTCAAAAATGGTGTCCAAAAAATGGGAACAGGCTGGGTACATATTTTGGAAGCTACTGCAGGGTTCGTACAGAGTCCTTGAACCCTGGAAAACTCCTTGAAAATTGGAAAACCTTTTCCAGGCCTTGAAAAGTGCTTGAAAATAGAGTTTTGTTAAATAGTCATTGAAAAGTACTTGATTTTTCCAAATTGTTATTTCGTCAGCAGCTTGTCTTATTTTAAAAAAAATGCAACCCCCTTTTTTTTCGTCAAATACAGTACACATTTTGGGAGAATAAAAGATCGAGTGAAAACGAAAGCAGATGAACTATTACTAGTCACCCGTAGTTGCTTCCCTTCCCGGAAGTTGGCAAGGGAAACAACTACGGAATGACTAATAGAAATTCACCAGAAACTTGATGACTTGAAAAACTGAAGGTAAGCTTGGTGCTTTGCATTAATTTGGGGAAAATCATGTCCTTGAAAAGCATTTATTTGGTCCTGGAAATGTCCTTGAAAACTCCTTGAATTGTATCAGCTCTGCCCTGCAGGAACCCTGCTACTGTCCATTTATACGATAAGGTGATTTTGGATGATTTGTTAAAAAGTTACTTTGTGGAACGATGAAGGGTCATTCCTGTGCAAATGCTGTCATTTCCTTTTTCGTATGATACTAACAAAATTAAGTTAAAAACAGCGTTACGTTTGCTTCGAATGTTGTCACACTCACTTACATTTTTCCAACCTCCCTAACCAAATTATTTTCTTTACAATCGCTAATTCTTTTGCGATCATCTCAATAAGTGCAGCTTGAAGATGCAGAAAATGCATTTATTCAACCGAGGAAACTTTGGAAGAATTTGATGTCTCAGAGAGTTGTTTGTGTTAAACGTGATGCAGCATCAATTCCACCTAATAAAAGCATTTCCATGTTTGCCGCTTTGTTAATCACCCATCCAAACAGATGCGTGACGTTTTTTTCACAATTTGTCGTGAATTATGATGTCAGTCAGGAAAAAAGGTGTACCGGTAGTTGACATTCTGGAAGTGTATGTACGTAACAACCTTTGATAACGGCGAAGATGCAGACCCCGATAGGTTGGACATAGCCAACTTCTCACCGTTATGATTATTTACGTGCCAGTGTATATTTGTAAGCATGAGAGAAGAAAAAAATGGAAAAACAGTATTTAAACAAATTAGAGAGAACAAAAATTAAAAACAAACCTCCTTAAGATATAGATGCTTATCAAACTCTAATTAGCACAACATTTAATTAATTTATATGACTGCATAATGAACAAAATTGTGTCACAAAGATGCGCACGTAACGAAGAGACAGGCTCCCCCTTTTTTCAGGGGGGATATTACGTTTTACATTAACGTTTGACTGATATTGGGGAATTTCTGTGTGTATTTTCATCTCTGTGGATATAAAGACTGACAATGAAACCAGGATAGACTTGTTAGAATCTTCGGAAGACCTTTAAAACTGAATTGTAAGAATGTCTTTACTAGAAGTAGGACAGTTTTGGAGACAATCTTGTACAAACTTTCACCTGCTCGACTTCTTTTAGTGTTACATATTTTCCTGTCAGGTAACGATTTTCAGTGATGGAATTTCACAGCTTTAATACTCCACTTTTACTGTTGGGCACCCATATTTGGTCTTTTTTGTTTTTCCAATAAAGATGTTCTCATTGAGCGTATTAAATGTAAGACTTTACCACGATTTCAAATAGTTGACATGTTTGATAGCGATAGACATTTTGTTTATTTCAAATGTTTGCGTGTTCTGCAGAAGAAACACCATGTGCTGAAGACAGTTCATCCATCTCCTTTGTCGGCTCACCGAGGTTTCTTGGGCTGTAAACACTTCTCCCAGTGTAACGACCTGCTAAAGCAAGGAGGCAAAACTCCTGTGGACTGGACAAAGCTGCCACCAGAGTAATTCCTCCTGATCAGTTTGCTGTTTTGTTTAGATGCTGTCACTGCCAAGATTTATGTGAATGTGGATCTTACTTTTTGCCAATTTTGGACACATTTGAGGAGTGTATTTTATGCACATCTAAGAAGGACATTTTATTTGACTTTTTGGCACGCAGTCAAAAGGTACAGTCGTTGTCAAGATTTTATTTTTGTACGAGTTCCAATTTGTTTCCAGCAGATGAAGTAAATGTAGCAACAAGTTGTCTTGTATTCTTTATCTTGGAAGACGTTCTTTTTCCAATGAGTATAATGTTATGTTACTTCTCAAAATTGATTAAGAGCTATAATGTTAATCACTGCTGATCAAAACCTTTTACAAAAATTGATCGAGAAATGCGTAGATGTTTATTTTGTAAAGAATAAACAACTTTGATTCATTTATTTTTCATTCATTTATTTTTCTTTACCTCATGGTTTAAGTGAAGACAAACTGAGGGAAGAAATTTCAACTTTCAAGCAACGAAATCCAAAATATGAAGGAGTATATACTCAGTTAATTTTAACAAAAGCTTTTGAATGAAAGAATGCTTTTTACTGACAGTTTTGCTTTACAGTATTTCAGTTAGCATTGTCATGTCAGATTATGTTCATTGTTGAATGTTAAATTACATCATGTACAAAGATCATATCAATAAACGTTCATCTTTATTTTTTAAACAACATGGTTTTTGAGTCACTTGAGAAAAAGTGACTCTATGTAATCGGTCAGTGTTAGTCTGTCCGGCCGGCCGTAGACACCACCTTAACGTTGGACTTTTCTCGGAAACTATCAAAGCGATCGGGCTCATATTTTGTTTAGTCGTGACCTCCAATGACCTCTACACTTTAACGATGGTTTCGTTGACCTTTGACCTTTTTCAAGGTCACAGGTCAGCGTCACAGGAAAAATTAGACATTTTATATCTTTGACAAAGTTCATCGGATGTGATTGAAACTTTGTAGGATTATTCTTTACATCAAAGTATTTACATCTGTAGCCTTTTACGAACGTTATCAGAAAAACAAGGGAGATAACTAGCCTTTTCTGTTCGGCAACACACAACTTAACGTTGGGCTTTTCTCGGAAACTATAAAAGTGACCGGGCTCAAATTTTATGTGAACGTGACTCATTGTGTTGTGAATAGCAATTTCTTCCTGTCCATCTGATGCCTCATATAATATTCAGAACTGCGAAAGTGACTCGATCGAGCGTTTGCTCTTCTTGTTCTCTGAAATGTCATTATGTTCCTTTTTAAGGTAAGATTTTTTCATTGTTGAATGTAACGTCGCATCATGTACAAAGATCTTATCAATAAACATTCATCTTTATTTTTTAAACGACATGGTTTGTTTTTGAAATGACTGAAATGCTTTTTGAAGTATCACTAACTAAACAAACAAACAAAAAATTGTCAGAAAAAAAGGCACATTTTTAAACATTATCCTCAAAGCTCAAGTATGTATTGTAACTTAGTAAAATATAACTTTAAGTGCTTTATTGGCAATGCCTTTTTGCAGATCTGTGGCTTGCAGTAGTGCCAGCTTGTGATCATTCACAAAGCTATTGAGCGATTATCAAATGAATTTTCTTTAAACCTTTCATTACCAACTTGCCCGAGTTTTGTCTCAGAAACACATTGCATCTTGCCTGAGTGAGCACTTTTCAATGTTGGCTCAAATTCTGAAGAAAACCAAACAAGAAGGGCAAAGCCCATACGACTCACATGCTTGACTTTGACCTTTACATTATTATTATTATTATGATCATTTTTTATGCGCCTAATCTAGATATAGCCCTAGGCGCTTACATATTAATTTCTGCCGTTTGAAATGGAATTTTTTACAGACAGACAGACAGACATTTTTTACACACAATATATAACGCATTCACATCGGCCAGTAAAGCTCAGTAGCCTATTAGGCGAGCATTCACCTTTCACGGCCTTTATTCCAAGTCAAACGGGTATTTGGTGGACATTTTTATCTATGCCTATACAATTTTGCCAGGAAAGACCCTTTTGTCAATCGTGGGATCTTTAACGTGCACACCCCAATGTAGTGTACACGAAGGGACCTCGGTTTTTCGTCTCATCCGAAAGACTAGCACTTGAACCCACCACCTAGGTTAGGAAAGGGGGGAGAAAATTGCGGCCTGACCCAGGGTCGAACACGCAACCTCTCGCTTCCGAGCGCAAGTGCGTTACCACTCGGCCACCCAGTCCTACATGACCTTGACCTTCAGGGTCAAGGTCAAATAACTAAACCTAGCAATGACATCATACACTAAGAACTGCTTTACACATTTTTCCTACCAAAATACATGTGACCTTGACCCAAGGTCAAGGTCATGCAACACAAAGCTGTTAATTCAAGACATAGGAAGTACAATGGTGCTTATTGGCTCTTTCTACCATGAGATATGGTCACTTTTAGTGGTTCACTACCTTATTTTGGTCACATTTCATAAGGGTCAAAGTGACCTTGACCTTGATCATATGTGACCAAATGTGTCTCATGATGAAAGCATAACATGTGCCCCACATAATTTTTAAGTTTGAAACAGTTATCTTCCATAGTTCAGGGTCAAGGTCACTTCCAAATATGTATACAATCCAACTTTGAAGAGCTCCTGTGACCTTGACCTTGAAGCAAGGTAAACCAAACTGGTATCAAAAGATGGGGCTTACTTTGCCCTATATATCATATATAGGTGAGGTATTAAATCTCAAAAACTTCAGAGAAAATGTGAAAAATGGTCGTTTTTAAGACAACAATTACGGCTCCTGTGACCTTGAACTTGAAGTGAGGTCAAGTTGCCGCACATGTTTTTTGAGATCTTGTAACCATACACCATCAGGCCACATCAGGTGTTGATAGACTTAATAGTGTCCAAGAAAATCCAACGTTAACGTTTTCCGGACGGACGGACGGACGCCGGGACGGACGGACAACTCCGGTGAGTACATAGACTCACTTTTGCTTCGCATGCGAGTCAAAAAACGGCTTGCCTGCTCAAAAGCAAACTGAGGCTTCCAGGCACTAGCTTCAACCTTGTTTGATGGCGTTGGACTTCAGTACAAAGAAATTGTTAATTGTGTGAAACTGATGTCTTGTTTGAACGGCTGATGACAGTTGTCACTTAAGGCAGGGAAGTGGTTGAAGCTCTATGGTCCCATACAAACCTTACATTATTGTTATCGCCAGGATATAGTGCAAAAACAAGTGTGCTTTTCCTAGCTGCCAAGATTCATCAGAATATGGTTTGCATTTCCCATCAATACTTTTGGAATCCTTTGCAGTCGGTAGTATTTTGCACATGCACGCACAATCATAAGAGCCTTACATTTTACTGCCTATACCACATCCCCTCAAAGTAGCATGAAGTATGCATGCATTTTGTGGAGACATTACATGTACTGTGAAAATTAAATATTACCTTTCAATTAAATACAAACTTACAGTGAAATAACAAGTCTTCACACACATTTTTCATGTTTTACTGTCCTTCTCTGATAAGCATGATGCAACTTTCTCTGCTCGAGTATGACTGAAAAAAATTGTGTACAAAATCAACACAATGAAAATGCAAGCTTCAAAACTTTGAACAACGGCTGTGACATCTGTCAGCAAAAGTCAGAAATTGTTGTAATTGAAACTTGTTACCTGAATGTCTAAATTAGCTAACAATAACATATTTGAAAACAAACGAAACAATCCTTTCATTGTTGCACAGTGAATGTGGAAATCTTAAATGACCTTGCATTCAGAGTAACAAATCACGGATATCAAGTGGAAGTAAAACTCTCCTTGGCCAAAAGGCAAATAAAAATATCCTGTAAAAAAACAATATATGTACATGTACTGGTAAAGTTCGGAAAAAATAAATGTAACAACTTCAGTAACAGAACAGCTTTCTTCAGTGTAACTACATGGAATAATCATCTGATTACTTCCAGAGCATTCACATGCATTCACCACTGGTGAAATCAAAATCAAACGCAAATTATACCTTTAGCAGCTTATAAAACTTTCTACAGTGTTTTTGTAAATGACAAAGCTTAATTTAGATAATAAGTGCTTAGTTAGCAACATGCTTTGAGAACTAAGTGTCTCACACTGACACTTTCAAGGCTGTGATGTAACAACTACTGATTCACAGTTTCTTGGTCCTGAAGGTCACCTCTCTGACCTTCAAGTGAAGAGTCAAGGTTAACTGAAGGTTCACGCTGTGGAGACATATTTTGGACGTTGCCTTCCATGTCCTGCTGCTCCTGTGCAGATTCGTGGACATCAGAGGATGGGTGCATTCCGTACACTGCCTCATGTCGATCTGCCAGTCTGTAGCTGCTAGTGCTGTCTGCATTAGACGCCAGTCTCTGCATGGAGTGCCTCTCTCCTATTGCTGCAGCATCTCTGGACTGCAAGAAGGCTTCGTCAGCAAAGCCTGGCTTGCCCTGGTATGGTGCAGCTCTGTGGTAGTAGGAATAGGGAGTATCTGAGGCCTGAGTGGTTCTGGCAACAAAACTGTCGTGGTGAGCATCAGCATACACATCTGAATGTCGGCCCCAGCCAGGATAGGCCGAGGAAACGGCCACCTGTGGTGGTTCGTACTTGGGCAGGAAATGGTTAGGGGGATACTTGGAGTAGGCGCCTGCCCAGTCCTTGGTGTAGTCAGCAGTGTAGTAACAATCCATGGGGTGGTAGGGCCGATCCATCATGTAGTAGCCACCTGGCTCACGGTAAGGGTTCCTGTCGGCACGCAAAACAAGCATTTTAGTTCAAGGCAAAGTGATTTGTAAATACTTCTTTTGATTTGATCACAGCAAATAAGGCATGGGATATGGGTGGGATTCTTCTGGTATTTGCCGGAAATCCGGATTCGTAATGTCTGGTGACGTTTTTTTGGTTGTTAATTATACAAATCCTTCAGTGTCTGGGGGCCCCCAGACCCCCCTTTACAATTCTTCAGGATTCATGACATTTTTCAGTGCCACCCATGATAATGCAAACATTTGTCTTTCAATTCATGTGAGAAAAAGAGTGTGCAGTGACAATAATTTGACTTTTCCTGCTTTCATCTTTGCTGGAGTGTGCACCATGTTTGCAATTTTGAGACATTCAAACTGCGCTGTTGGCAGACTAAATATAAGTCGCTCTTGCCAAGTAGGTAAAAAACATACACCACTTAAACCGATTTTGAGTAGATCACTTCGATCTGTACATGATTTGGTAACCCCAATGTAGGAAGCCATTTAGTACGGTTTTTGGAAACCTAAACACATAATCACTCCATCAGACACAGTCTGATTTATTGAGTTGTTCAAACATTAGCCATACCTGTAAGAGGAGCCAATGTTGGGCGGCGCTTGTTGGTATGGATGGAACCAGTCTGAGGCTCCAGAGTCCTGGTAGTTTCCACGCCATTCCACTGTGTAGCGTGGTACAGGGTAGTGCAGCGTGTTCCCTGGAGTAATAAAAGATGGTATGGCATGTTGAGGCCTAGTGTACATAACAGTGTTAGGAGCTAAGACAAATCCATTGTTAACTAAGCTCAGGCCCTTGTTCACCATGGCTTGTGGTTCTATGTGCGTGGGTGCATGTTCTGCATTTGGTTAGTTTCTGTACAAGTCTCAACTAATAATCCACAGCTGGAGCTCTTGCCAGTTTCAATTATTTTGTGTTTATCTGTCTTGTTGAGTTAAGGGAATCTATAAGAAACATAGTTTTTGTTTCGTTTACAAGCAGGTTTTCTCTCATACATACCTTTTACATGTCTACTGCCAATGTCCCCTCTGGTAGCACAGTCGCTGGCAGTGTGTTCCACAGTGCTGCGACTTCTCTCTGCTGCCGTCTCCTCTCCCCCAGTCCTGCTGGTTCTGTCACTGTTGTCATTGTTGGTCAGATGGATGTTGATGCTGATGCCGGTGTTGTTGGACGACTGGAGGAGGCTGGAGATGGAAGGGAGAGGGGTGGGGGTTGGAGCAGGGCTGGGGTCTTCTCTTTCTGTGTCGTTGCTGTCCTTCATGACGTTGGCCAGGCTCTCTGTGGCTGTCAGCGTTCTGGAAGAGAATGCATGGCGATGACATTGTGAGTTTTAATTGGACATGGATACCATCTCTGACTCATCACATAAAGCTGACCAATGTCGAACCCGGCTTGGATTCACACCAGTGACCTAAAGATCACAAGTCAAGTTCTTTACCAACTGAGCTACCAAGCTACCAGACCCCCTTACTTTATCACACACACACTCACCATAGGAATGTGCACACTGTTAAAGAAGAAACAGCTAACTTGTGAAAAGTAAACATACAGATGTCATTGAATCCATGGTCAACATCCAAACTGTACTGGCATGAGAGTATGACGATATACTCACTCTTCTTGTTTTATGGGTGAGGAGAATGTGAGAGAGCGTCGGACCCTTTTCTTTCGATTGCCACCACCACTGTGCTGACGCTTGCCTGCCTTCTGCTCTTTGACGGGGCTAACCGGTGTCTTCAGCCCTGCAAGCAAGTGACAGGAAAACTGATTGGAATATTACATTAATGTACAACAGAACATTGTGCTACTGTGTGAAGCAACTTCTTCTGTCTGCTAAACACACACACACACACCAACTCACACACATACACACACACAAAGTAATGTTCGTGCTGATCACATCACTGAAGTCAATTTTTTTTCTCAATGAGGGTACATGACCATACATGTATTACTAATGTTGGCTTGAAGGTCAGGTAAAGGAGAGGTTTCAAACAGTCCTTATGGACATTCGGGTTGCTTTCTCTCATGTAAAAGCAAGCTGCCACACAGTATGGCGCTACCCTTTTTTTTGGTACATGCATGTGTTAATGTTTCCAAGCCCTGAGACTTTTGCTGCGAACTTGGGATCTTTGCGTGCACACAGGTGTGTTCGGACACTAAGGAGAGTCTGCACAAACTTGACTCTTGGAATTAAATCCGTCACAGATCCCGGGATTTGAACCCAGGCCGCTTGGCGACAAACTGGTTTAAAAGCCAGCGCACCTACCGACTGAACTATCTGCCCAGGGTCTGAAAGGGTCAATTATACGAAAACCGAAGAAATATTGATACTGACTTCTAGGTGGCGTGTTTCTGATGTTTTTAGTTTTGTCAGATTGCTGACAGTAGCCACTGTCCAGGTGAGCACTTCCCTCCCGAGCCACTTCAGCTGCATTGCTCATCTTTGCCGTGTCGCCACCACCTTCACAGAAGACAAATATAACACATGTAGAAAAGGGTTCTCTCCATAAAGATAAGTCAGCGTTATGTTCACTTGTAGACACGGGACATTCCAAAGCTGTAAAAGCCTGAGCCTTCCTTAATGAGCCTAAGTTGACTTCGCGAAGACTTCAGCAAGTCTTTTTACCGAAAATTCAGTGCCGAAGCATACAGGGAGTTTTGTGAAGTAGACTTTGCGAAGTCGACTTTGACCAATTAGTATTAGGCTTTACCTGAATTAGTGTTGGTGGTTTCGTTGGGAATGAATGGGATGGTGTGACTGGGGTACTCGTTGCTGTCCTCCTGGTTGAGGTAGACGATGTAGCCGTTACCATCCACCACCGCGTTGCTGCCTATCCCGCTCTGACTCAGATAGCCGCTACTGTTTGTGCCACCTGCAAAGCCATGCATGTTAGGAGAGCATCTCCATGGATTTGGTGCAGGCATGGGAATTGAAAATTGTAAAAAAGGCGGAAAATTTATAACTGAAGACGCGAAGCGTCAAGTCGACGGCGCGAAGCGCCTAGCCTTACTAGGAGGGTCCGGGGGCATGCCCCCCCGGAAATTTGTTTTCTCCAAAGAACCCAGATGGTGCAATCTGGTGTCATCTGAGCTCCAAGTTTGCCATTAAATTCTGTTTTTAGAATCAGAGTTCTTAGTACAAAAATGTACCAATTTTTGCTTCTTTGAAGAAAAAAAATATATGTATGTATTATATGGTTTAAATTTGTAAAAAAAATTGATCTGTTGAGACAAACAGGAAAATGTAACTTGTAACACAATCTGTGCAATCTGGTTTACTTTCAAACATAAAAGTTCAATAACTGAGGCGGGCGGTAGCAGTGCGTGAACAAAATACGGAAAGTTTTCGAGGGCTTTTGCGCAAAGGCCAAAGTAACCGGTGCTTTTTTTGTGTGCCTCCCCCCTTTATTTTTTCGGCGGACACTTTTGCATTTTCGGCGGAACAAAAAACAAATTCGGCGGAAATCCGCCGTTCGGCGGACAATTCCCATGCCTGTTGGTGGTCAATGGATCCAAAGGTAGACGGACCCAGTGAAGTTCGATCAATTAAAGCACGGGTCACAGGTACAGGGCTGAGCCCACTGACTATTCAGTGGATCCAGCGAGCTGACCCCTTTATCACATTCACAGGCTATTATTCAAATGACCAATGTGCAAAAACATCACTCTCAGCTTGGCTTGAACTGAAATAAAAGTGATCCCAAACAGTCAGCAGTTATTCATGGGAAACGGTTTTTGAAGCCCGCAATCTACAGCAGAACCCCCCTTTCAAGACCTGAAAATCCGAGAAAATCCGGTCTTAAAAAGGAGGGTGTCTTAAAATGGGGGTTAATTTACAGAGGTTATGAACAGAAAGTCTGAGAAAACATAGTCTTAAAAGGGAGGGATTCTTAAATTGGGCGGGGGGGGGGATCTTAAAAGGGGGGTTCCATGATTGTACTAAGGATTTTACATGTAATTACCATCGTCTCAGAAATACACAGTGAGTAGTAGCATCTCATGAGCTTTGGAGACTGGGAACATCCAATAGGCTATGCCAAAGTTAACATTTAAATAGGGCAATATCTCTCATACAAAGGTGAAACCCACACGTTGCTCGGCAACGGTACGTACAATACACAGGAACTTATCATAACCTTCGCCGTGCTTCCTGGGTCGTGGACGACCCCGAGCCTCACAAAAAAACTGTATCTCTGAAACTATTGAGAGTTTTAAGACTATTTGTAACCCTCAAACACCACAGAACCTTCCTTGACCTCTTTTTAGAGTTTTATCTTTGTAAACAAACAAATAAATGATGACGTCATTTGAACTACACAGTCTGGATGTTGTGGGTCGTGGACGTCCCATATGGGCTTAAAGAAGGTATTTAATGGTGTTTATCCCTATTCGGAGGTTGTGGGTCGTGTACGACCTATACTTTGCAAAGGGGCGGGAAAGAGTTTATCCCTATTCTGATGGTGTGGGTAATGAACGAGACCAACACTCTTTACATTGAATCCTTCTTTAGAAAGTATGGGTCATACACGACCCACATCAGCCGGACTGTGTAGTCCAAAGCGTGATCCGGTGAAGGTGAAAAGTGACTTGTGGGGGCTGCTCAGTTCAAGAATCATACCCTATAACCATCTGTTGTGGAATTACTAAAGCTACTCAGGGTTCGACACTAGCGGGGGCGGGGGGCGGAACGCCCCAGAGTTTTGTGTTCCGCCCCAAACATTGCCGAAGCTTGGGGCCCACTCCGCCCCAGGATAAATTCCAACAATGACAAACCGAAAATTCTAATGCCAGCAGAGCCAATCACTAAAAATCGCCAGTCAAAGTCGTCACTGAAATTTGCGTTACGATCAATGCCGCAGTCAAGAAAAAAAAACATTCAAATCGTCGAAGGACAATGTCGTAAGGGAAATAACTCCCAGATTGCGCTCTTTAGCGTGAGAGATAAGTATCGCCTTCAAATGCCAAACGCAAAATGTGGCGACACATCCCTGGTGTAAAAAGACATGGAAATGAAGATGAAGAACAGGGTGGAGAGAAACGAAACAAGAAGGGCAAAGCCCATACGACTCACATGCTTTACACATTTTTCCTACCAAAATACATGTGACCTTGACTCAAGGTCATCCAAGGTCATGCAACACAAAGCTGTTAATTCAAGACATAGGAAGTACAATGGTGCTTATTGGCTCTTTCTACCATGAGATATGGTCACTTTTAGTGGTTCACTACCTTATTTTGGTCACATTTCATAAGGGTCAAAGTGACCTTGACCTTGATCATATGTGACCAAATGTGTCTCATGATGAAAGCATAACATGTGCCCCACATAATTTTTAAGTTTGAAACAGTTATCTTCCATAGTTCAGGGTCAAGGTCACTTCAAAATATGTATACAATCCAACTTTGAAGAGCTCCTGTGACCTTGACCCTGCAAGGTAAACCAAACTGCAAGGTAAACCAAACTGGTATCAAAAGATGGGGCTTACTTTGCCCTATATATCATATATAGGTGAGGTATTGAATCTCAAAAACTTCAGAGAAAATGGGAAAAATATGAAAAATAGCTGTTTTTTAGGCAACATTTATGGCCCCTGCGACCTTGACCTTGAAGCAAGGTCAAGATGCTATGTATGTTTTTTGGGGCCTTGTCATCATACACCATCTTGCCAAATTTGGTACTGATAGACTGAATAGTGTCCAAGAAATATCCAACGTTAAAGTTTTCCGGACGGACGGACGACTCGGGTGAGTACATAGACTCACTTTTGCTTCGCATGTGAGTCAAAAAGGAGACCGATGCAGCCAAAAGCGCGAAGCGCTGTCGTAATTTCAATGTCAAATGGTTGAAAGAATTTCCCTGGCTTCAGTACGATGAAGAAAAACAGACAATGCATTGCCGCACGTGAATACTGAGAGTGGGCCCCAGATTTTTTTTTTCCGCCCCAGCAATTTCCATCTCTGGGGCCAGTGTGGCCCCAGGCCAAATAAGTTAGTGTCGACCCCTGCTACTACAGTAGATTTGCTTATAGGGTATGACAGTTGACACTTTCATCGAAAAGCCCCAGCCAGGCACGTTGACAAAGCTCCTGTGGGTACTACTGTGTGCAACATAGCTATGAAGTCACCTACCTGCCATCATGTTGCTGATGTTGCTGGAGAAGTTCCTGCCATGGTACACGTCATAGGGGTTCTGCAGCTCGCTGCTTGTGGCAGTGTCCAGTCTCTGGTCATTCAGCACCTGGCGGTCAGCGGCCTCTGGTGCCCTCTCTCTGCTCCATGTCTTGCCCCCCACCACTGGCTTGGACTCTTCACCCTTCAGACTGAACACAAAGACGTCGACGGGGTCAGTTTGGGGCAGTTGGGACAATCATATCCAGAAAAATATTCTGTCTCATTGTCCTTGTGTCTTTCTCTAACTATCTTCATGGACAAACATGTTTTGAAATTGGAAAGGCTCTCTCTGTCCCTCTCTCTCTCACGCACACACACACACCATTGTAAAACTAATATTGTAGGGGTTAGGCGATTACGCCAGTGTACTCACTATTTACATATAGATTGGACAGCTGCAATCATGCGTGTAAGCAAATTTCTCTAGTTGATAGAAGAACGGGATATCTGCGAACTTCTTTTCAAGATACAGGAACTTTGTCCAATTACCACTTCCATTGCTTAAAACACTCGGTTTTCCTTCTACATTTATACTTCGAGTTTATTGTGAAGATTAAATGTTTTTCTGACATAGACGCTATCGGCCAAGACCCCACAATTACAGCCATAGCATTAGCTCAGCGTTTTACATAAGTGAACCTGCAACAGTTACACGTACCTGCACTTGCTGTTGATGATGGTAAGGACACGGTCCAGTGCCTCCTGGGAGCGCCCAGTGTAGCGTGCCCACAACAGACGGTGCTGGAGGTACTGCCTGACACCTCCACTGCCCCTCCGGCTCCTCCCTCGTCCCCTTCCCCGCCCACGCTCGGCTGTCACAGTAACAAGTGGGAAAGAATTTAATACAATACATACACAAAGTTAGTTTCCAACATCAAACTTTCCCGAGCCCCGCTCAGGTCAAAACATTGCAATAATTTCACATTTTTAATGTTTTTTGTGGGTGTTTTTTTAGAACCAGTGATACACACATCTCCGTCGACCTGACCTCCGGCCCAAACTAGCTGAACATACTGTTGACGGCTATGACAGTCATCCTCAGGTTCCGGCCCCATTCAGCTATCATCAATTTGATTAAAAGATGGAGCAAAACAGTTGAAGCATATAATTTCCCCTCCCTCCCTCTTCTCAAGTTGTGCCGACATAGTAAGTGTAATAACAAAAGATCGGCAAGCTATATATACGAGAGTGGCTTTGATGTTCGATGACGAAAAGATGCACGATAATGCTATACCGTTGATTATTACACTCACCAGTAATTCTGACCTTAGCTGCTGTTAATGTACTCACCATACCATTGGTGCTGAGGAGCGTAGTACTCGTCGCCCCAGTACCAGCCCGTGTTCCCGTATCGCGGAGAGACTCCGGCAATGTCCTTGTAACCCAACATGTCCCCTGCTGCGTCCGGTGGCTGGCTGTCTGTCTCACCTCCAGAGTTGACCCCTGTGTAGTACTGACTAGGAAGGGCTGTACTCGTAGGCAGGTTATAGCGTCTGTAGGTCCGCTTGACTCGCTGCCTGGGGTACTGTGTCAAGGGCAGGCCACAGGGTACTGGAAGTCTCAGACCAGGAGTCAGGTTTGTGGGGGACTTTCTCCTGCCTCGTCTGCCTCGCGTGGGCTTGGGCACAGGCTGGGACTTCATCACGCCTTCCTCAGGCATGTACATGAAGGTGGGGTCCGGCGGCATGTAAGGGAACGTTTCAGCCTTGTCCGGATCGCCGCCTCTAGCCTGAGGTGGCTGCAGCATACTCATGGCGGGTATGGCTTTGATGGGGATGAGGGACGGGTCTATCTGATACGGTTGAGTACCTTTGACACCGGTTTCGACCTTGACCTCTGAGGCCTCCTTGTCTTCAGGGACTTGTAGATCTGTGACACTGAGGTGAACAACAGAGTTGGTCCCAGCGTCTCCCCCAGCCACCATCTCAGGTTCTGTCACCTCCGTGCCATCGGCCTGGAACACCTTGTAGCCCCCCTCCCCGTTGTCTACCACGAAGTACAGCCTGGAGTTCGTGTCTTCCTTAGTTGAGCTGCCA